>NC_092354.1:54415221-55021345 GCF_963676685.1 Mytilus edulis
CATACAGAAAATGGCCGATCAAACCTTTTCCTAACCTAGGGCCGTGTTGTTACAGCCAAACTATAAAGATCAGTGAAAAATGTTGCCTCTTCAGATCGATATAAAGCCCCCTAAAACAGCTTACTCATAGTTACTGAAAAGTAGTTCCTAGACAATAGCAATTTATGTTCTTAAAACAGGCTTATATTGAAGGTTTTGCAGTTGCTCAAAATACCGCCCTCTGCGAGAATGGACCCTTTTGCTTTTCTGTGTTAAAAAGGCAGATCGATATTGTCAATATAAGGAAGACCATAACTTAAGGAGGGATAGATAAAACTCGAAAAGAAAAATATGATCTGAGTACAGTAAAAAATAAGTCGAACTTAATTACCGTTTGAAGTCATGTTGAAATGCCAACATGGCCTTGCTCCGAAATCGGTGGCAAAATTGAAATCAGTGATCTGTGTTAAGCTGTTGCATCATATCAAAGAACGAGAAACTCTGCTGCTTTTTTTGTTTAAGAAAATGTTAAACGTGATAATTGTAATCTTACATATGACTACAAATAACTAGTAATATATTGAAAAAATGAATATTAATAATAATTTTCCCAACCCGGGAAAGATTCCATATGCTCAGGAATAACTTTCACGCAAACAATTGTATTGCACAAGATGCCCCTTTCGACAATTGATGTATCTTCAATGTTGTTCAAGTCCAAACAAAACGTAATACAAACGTTAAATTAAGAGCTGACAAAAAGCAAAAAGGATAAAAAATATAGTCAAACTCGTACAAGCAATCGGAGCTATCCATGAATGGTATTTCTCTTTTGCGAGATTAATTTGAAGTCATATTTTATAAAAATAACTTACGTACCATTTACCGGCATTTGTGTTTTAAAAGCTTATAGTGAAAACAGAATTCATTCGAATATTGAAACGGTAGTGTTCGATTTACATTTGGGTGTAGAGTTTTATGGACTGCTGTTTGTCTGGGTTTTTTTTATTGGTCATGGTGATATCTTAGACTTTTGATTTGCGATTTGAAATAGTTCCATTGATATCCTTTGTTCACATTAAAGACACTTATTGCAGAAAAGAGAACATAGCAATTTTACTCATGCTTTGGATCAATTTTAAGGGGATTTCTTTTTAATCTAAAATTTTAGAAAAAAATTAAAACAGTGGGAGTTCAAACCAACAAGTTCTGCCATTCGATTTTTCTTCGCCACTTTCATGAGTTGAAAAATAAATGTAAAATAATATAAACTCCAATCATCCCAAAAAATATCAAAAAAATCGCTGCAAATTAAATAGAGAGGACACAAAAAAAATTTACGAAAATAAGTCAATTTAGTTACGTTCATACATGTACAACCAATTCGAAAACATGATAAATTCAACAGCAATTTTCAATTTTCACAGCTGTGTTAACATTTTACATAAAGTTGGACTTAGTTACAACCATTTATTTATATATACAGTCGACTCTCGTTATGTCGAAGTCAGCCGGACCAGAGAAATATTTCGAGATACACGTAGTTCGACTCAAACGAACACCGGAAGTTCGACAATCTAAGGGACACAACTCTTGCTTAGCTTGGTAAAGCTAAAATAAATCCGGGTGAATATGACAAGGGGATCGATATTCTAGTATCAGATCGATGTATTTGTATGTCACAGTCTTTTATTATTATAATGACTGTTATTTTTACTTATTCAATTGTTTCAATTAAAAAAAGAATCCTATGGCTTTTCCAAGAGAGTAATTTCCAATCGACAGTTTCGTAATTCAGGTCGCTAATAGCTGACAAAATAGTTTATTCTCGGATACAAGAGATTTAAGAAAATTTTGATTTCTATTCATTTTGTTTTATCTCACTCTTTGTTTTCAAAAGAACATATAATAAGATTAAAGACGCCGTTTGAGTAGTTTTTTAGTGATCATCAACGGAAGCCATAATCCTCACTTTATACACACCCAAGCTCATTAGTGTAAATCACAAATTAATTGTTTTGTAAACAATTAAAATACTTTTTCATGAACATTAACAATTTATCACTAATTATTTATAAAAATTCTACAAAAGATAATCTTAAGAAAACACTCATGGAAATAGCATGTCATAAATCAATACAGTGGTCAGTGACCGGAAATTTAATTACACGTGTATTGTCAGATAAACTCTTCAATCCATTTAAATCCCGGAGGTCATGTTTTGACATATGTGTATTAGTTCGAGATAAAAAATGATTTTTGAATGCTTTTGTTAACCTTGGGACCGTAAATTTAGTTCGACTCAACCGAAATTTCGACTCATCCAATTTCGACTCATCAGGAGTCGAATTACATACTTTTGTATGGAATAAAGTTCGGGACCACGTGAAAACTTCGACTCATCCGAAATTTCGAGTCAACCGAGTTCGAGACAACGAGAGTTAACTGTATATCATTTGTGTGCATGGACTCCTTTTAGTACGCAACTTTTACAGTCAATTAGGAACAGATGACCTCCCAGAAGTCATCTAATACTAAAACGCCATTACGGTTTTCTTAATACCTTTGATGAAAATGTCATATAACAGCATAACCAAGTAACATTGGGCTCGTAGTCGTCAAAGCAATATCTATCTTTCATCAAAAGTTTTAGTTACGCAAATGTATTTGTTACGTGCTAGTAATCTGCAACACCAAAAATACTATATTTTGTCAGAGTAGGCTTCCATAAGAAATATAATTATAACTAGAATTAATGAAAATAACTTTGTTTTATGTTAATGCGTTCGACGCGTTTTTTGTTGATCAACCCTCTTAGGGACGTTCGATGGACCGAAGGCTGTCTGTTTGACATCCAATGGGAAATTAAATATATATTCAGGACGAGATCACGATAATGTGATATGAATACAGAACCGTTCCATGATGTTTGGAAAATATTTCAGTCAAAACTGTGTTCTATGCAGCTTCTTAATTATTCATTTTTCAACTAACATAATTCTCAATTCATTATCTATATTTTGCACAACAGAATTTTTTTGATTTTTTTGCTACATCTCCATTCTGATCTTCATAAAAAAACATAGACATGCCTATATTCCCAAAATAATCGATTGTACTGAGTATACATTTTAAACATCAAAACCTTGGACATTTTTACCACTACATTGTTGATATTTTTGATATAGACACAATTATAAGCGTGATAATAAGTACAACAAATAGATGTATACCAGTGTAGACAGACTTTAGTGACTTTTCTACTCTATAAATATTTATGAAGTCGTTTCATTAAGGCCATTTCTGTATGTATTATTTGTATGTAATCATTTGAATGTTAGATATAGATCCTTCAAAACGTGTTAACATATGCACGGATAGACGTTTCTTATCATACAGTGTACTTACAGTGTCTTTAGAGCAGTCAAGTCTTGAAATACATTCGGCACTAGGTTGGTTATCAGATTGCCATCCAGATACCTGACAAATAACAATTTTTTTCAGTGTTAAGCGTTTTATTTGCTATCTCGTCAATTCAAACATATTTTCATGGATATTAGTTACCAACTGCATGTGAGGTAGAGGTTTCATAAACAATTAACTTATATTTCTTTAAAATATAATATCTCTGTGACAAAACCCAAATGGTCTTTAGCTATTATACTTATCCATATTTTAGTATTTCTTGTAAACTGTACAATGTAAACGTATGTTAAAATGATATATGAACGAAATGTATTCCTTGCTATGAAAGTTGACATTTTTTTGTCATAAAAATTCAATAAATAAAAGTATTGAAGAAATACCTTCTCAAAATGAAATTTTATATGAAATATGGATAAAAAATGAGGATAAATATAATGCGACAGCATACTACCACCAAAAAGCGGTACTTTTTTTGTTGGAATAAATATACTAACAACTTTTCATGAGCCGCCATGCCTTGGAATGAATTAACATTAATCTCAGTTATTTGATTGTCTCGTAGGTTCATGTCAGTCAAATGGATTTAAATGATGTTCGTAAAATATTTCAGTCAAAACTGTGTTCTACGAAAATTCACACTCAGTAAAAATGTCACAATCGGCAATACAATGAAATAATATACAATACAATAAAAACAAAAAAAACAAACGGCATGATGTAGGACAACACAATAAATGAAAGAAGGTTAATTATCTGATTGGCCATTTAAAAGTCGTTTCATTAAGGCCATGTCTGTATGTATTATGTGTATGTAATCATTTGAATGTTAGGTATAGATCCTTCAAAACGTGTTAACATATGCACGGATAGACGTTTCTTATCATACAGAGTACTTACAGTATCTTTAGAGCAGTCAAGTCTTGAAATACATTCAGCACTAGGTTGGTTATCCGATTGCCATACAGATACCTGACAGATAACATTTTTTTCAGTGTTAAACGTTTTATTTGCTATCTCGTCAATTCAAACATATTTTCATGGATAATAGTTACCAACTACATGTGAGGTAGAGGTTTCATAAACAATTAACTTTTATTTCTTTCAATGATAATTTCTCTATGACAAAACCCAGATGGTCTTTAGTTATCGTATCAAGTTAGTTACAAGATTATACGAATCCATATTTTAGTATTTCTTGTAAACTGTACAATGTAAACGTATGATAAAATGATATATGAACGAAATGTATTCCTTACTATGAAAGTTGTAATTATTTGTCATAAACATTCAATAAATAAAAGTATTGAAGAAATACCTTCTCAAAATGAAATTGTATATGAAATATGAATAAAAGATGAGGATAAATATAATGCGACAGCATACTACCAACAGAAGGCGGTACTATTTGTGTTGGAATAAATATACTTACAACTTTTCAAGAGCCGCCATGCCTTGGAATGCATCTACCTTAATTTCAGTAATTTGATTAGTATTCAGGTCCCTGAAAAATAATAATTTACAGTGTACTGCTACATCTCCATTCTGATCTTCATAAAAAAAACATAGACATGCCTATATTCCCAAAATAATCGATTGTACTGAGTATACAATCTAAACATCAAAACCTTGGACATTTTTACCACTACATTGTTGATATTTTTGATATAGACACAATTATAAGCGTGATAATACGTACAACAAATAGATGTATTCCAGTGTAGACAGACTTTAGTGACTTTTCTACTCGTTAAATATTTATGAAGTCGTTTCATTAAGGCCATTTCTGTATGTATTATTTGTATGTAATCATTTGAATGTTAGGTATAGATCCTTCAAAACGTGTTAACATATTCAAGGATAGACGTTTCTTATCATACAGTGTACTTACAGTTTTGTTAGAGCAGGCAAGTCTTGAAATACATTCGGCACTAGGTTGGTTATCAGATTGCTATACAGATACCTGACAGATAACATTTTTTTTTAAAGTGTTAAGCGTTTTATTTGCTATCTCTTCAATTCAAACATATTTTCATGGATAATAGTTACCAACTGCATGTGAGGTAGAGGTTTCATAAACAATAAACTTTTATTTCTTTCAATGATAATTTATCTGTGACAAAACCCAGATGGTCTTTAGCTATCGTATCAAGTTAGTTACAAGATTATACGAATCCATATTTTAGTATTTCTTGTAAACTGTACAATGTAAACGTATGTTAAAATGATATATGAACGAAATGTATTCCTTGCTATGAAAGTTGAAATTTTTTGTCATAAAAATTCAATAAATAAAAGTATTAAAGAAATACCTTCTCAAAATGAAATTTTATATGAAATATGGATAAAAGATGAGGATAAATATAATGCGACAGCATACTACAAACAGAAGGCGGTACTTTTTTTGTTGGAATAAATATACTAACAACTTTTCATGAGCCGCCATGCTTTGGAATGAATTTACATTAATCTCAGTTATTTGATTGTCTCGTAGGTTCATGTCAGTCAAATGGATTAAAATGATGTTTGTAAAATATTTCAGTCAAAACTGTGTTCTATGCAAATTCACACTCAGTAAAAATGTCACAATCGGCAAAACAATTAAATAATATACAATACAATAAAAACGAAAAAAACAAACGGCATGATGTAGGACAACACAATAAATGAAAGAAGGTTAATTATCTGATTGACCATTTAAAAGTCGTTTCATTAAGGCCATTTCTGTATGTATTATTTGTATGTAATCATTTGAATGTTAGATATAGATCCTTCAAAACGTGTTAACATATGCACGGATAGACGTTTCTTATCATACAGAGTACTTACAGTGTCTTTAGAGCAGTCAAGTCTTGAAATACATTCGGCACTAGGTTGGTTATCAGATTGTTATCCAGATACCTGACAGATAACATTGTTTTAAGTGTTAAGCGTTTTATTTGCTATCTCGTCAATTCAAACATATTTTCATGGATATTAGTTACCAACTGCATGTGAGGTAGAGGATTCATAAACAATTAACTTATATTTCTTTAAATGATAATATCTCTGTGACAAAACCCAGATGGTCTTTAGCTATCGTATCAAGTTAGTTACAAGATTATACGAATCCATATTTTAGTATTTCTTGTAAACTGTACAATGTAAACGTACGATGAAATGATATATGAACGAAATGTATTCCTTACTATGAAAATTGTATTTATTTGTCATAAACATACAATGATAAATGTATTGAAGAAATACCTTCTCAAAATGAAATTGTATATGAAATATGAATAAAAGATGAGGATAAATATAATGCGACAGCATACTACCAACAGAAGGCGGTACTATTTTTGTTGGAATAAATATACTTACAAGTTTTCAAGAGCCGCCATGCCTTGGAATTCATCTACCTTAATCTCAGTAATTTGATTCTCTTTCAGTTCCCTGAAAAATAAAAATCTACATCTCCATTATGATCTTCATAAAAATAAATTACGTAGCATAAAGAAAGCTACTGAAGATGATACCAAGCTGTTTTAAAATGTGTTACTTGATTGCATATGACGCACAGACATAAACGAAAAAATAGACATGCCTATATTCCTAAAATAATCGATTGTAATGAGTAAACATTTAACTTCAAAACCTTGGACATTTTTACCGTTACATTGTTGATATTTTTGATATAGACACAATTATAAACGTGATAATAAGTTCAACAGATAGAACTATACCAGTGTAGACAGACTTTAGTCTGTTTTCATCTTGTAATGTACTATTATACAATTCATTTATGCTTTTCTCTTTGCTAAGTGATCTATTGTTTGCTAGTAATGTATTCCTGTCACGTAGTGTTGTCATTTTAGTGGTATTTTGAACATTGCCATATAAGCGGGAGGCTCTGCTAGCCATAACACAAGGTTTAATCCATCACGTTGTTATCAAAAAGTCTGTGTCTATGTATGTTGGGGTTTGCTTTTGTTGTTGTTCAGTGTTTCTGTTATTCCGTTGTTTTCCTCTGTTAGTTGACGTGTTTCCCTCAGTTTTAGTTTGTTACCCGGATTTGTTTTCGCTTAATCGAATTATGACTATTGAACAGCGGTATACTACTGTTGCCTTTATATAGAGACTTCTTCTACCCGTTAAATATTTATGAAGTTGTTTCATTAAGGCCATAATCAGTGACGATGATGTTTAGGTTCATGTCAGTCAAATATATTCAAGTGATATTTGGACAATATTTCAGTCAAAACTGTGTTCTATGCAGCTTCTTAATTATTCATTTTTCAACTCATTATCTATATTTTGTACAACAGTTTCTTTTGATTTTTCTTATTCAATAATTTTTTGAAAGAAATATTGTTAATAATTGTTTTGTCTTATTTAAAATTATCTGAAGCCAACTGTGTTAGTTTCCTCGTTTGAAATGTTTTACATGTCTCATGTCGGGGCTTTTTTTATAGCTGATTATACGGTATTTTTTCTCTCATTGTTGAAGGCCGACCGGTACATATGATTGCGAATATTTTTTGGTAGATAGTTGTCTCATAAGCAAGCTTACCACATCTTCCTATTTGTATTTAACATAGTACATATACAAAGCAACTTTTGTTGAGGTAAGATGTTTGAATACCAGTAATCATATGTCAAATGCACTGACAGATTTGTTTTGAACAATATTTCGACACTTTTCCTGTCTGCCTTACCACATTTATGTTTAATTATGTTTTCCTCTCACACAATAAGCGCGTTTGTTCTCTAACAATTTTATTGTAATTCTTGATAAATTTGAGAATTCAACAACAATGAGTCTCGATATTTTCAACACATATGTCTATACCATTGAAGATAAAAAAAATTCTGACGTAAAATAATATACCAATATTTTTTTCAAAACAAGTTGGGATAATGTTTTTGCTAACGGTGCTGTATGGCAGCAGACAAGGTTGATGGCAAGGAATGCCAGTGAAAATTATCTAATGCAATAACTAACAATGTGTAGCCAAATGAAACCCATGAATTCTTTACATGGTATATTGTGTTTTGTACAATAATGCTGTATGTTGTTTTAAACCAAATGATTGTGTTGTGTACAAATGGTCTGTCGTCCAACTTTCAAAAATATAATAAACACATGATAAATCACTATTGATGGATACATCATTCCTATTACCTTTTTAAGGTGGTACCCAACACCTTCACTTAAATTAATTTGGCTCGTTTAATTTTCATAAAATTTTGACAAAGTATTAACGTTGACCCTTTGACAAAAATTCAAAACATTTGAACCAACCATTTTGTAAGAAAAATTACACTCGTTATATAGCAGTTTGACAAACACTAATTTTGATGATCGAGAAGCTTAATGTTCCCTTAACAACACAACGTAATTAAAACGTTTAGCTGATTTTACAGAGTTATCTCCCTGTAGTGTTATGTACCACCTTAACCAGTTGATGTCAATACAAATATGATATAATACAGATATTCCCATGCAAATAGTCTAAACTTCAATTTCTATAGAAAAAATTGTCTCAATGAAATAAGAACCATGAATTTCCTTCTATTGATTTATGTTTCCTATAAGGATACAGTAAAACGTCTCTATTAACAAAACTGAAAAGGTTTTTATCTATTCTAGCATTTCATTGACAAGATTATAAACAACTTTATTTTTCTAATTCCTATATTTATGAACACCTTAATTGTATGTTGAAATGATATAAATACGAAATGTAATAAAAAATAATTAATACCTTTACAAGATTTAATTTTACATAAAAAATGAAAAAAAAAGGTAATACTAATGTGTATTGTAGAATATATAAATAAGTTTTCAAAAGCCTAAATCACTTCAATGATAATCTAACAAACTACAAGGTACCTTGAACTAACAACATTAAATGGTAATTATCAAAATTGAATTTGAACCTTTCCTATGAAGCAAATTAAAGAAAACAATCACGAATAGTATGAAAAGTGTGCTTGCGTTCATTTTCCATAACAGGCTTCGAACATATTTAAACACCTGTCACCAGAATTGCATACGAACAAAATCTATTACATATGGATTATTAGTGATAATTGAGCAGATATTTTAGGCCCGTAACTGCGGTTGTAAAAATAGGCAACAGTATGTTATTAATGTTCATTTCATAAATCAATTAAGAAGATTAATCAAGGTAATAAACATATTTTTTTAGAACTGCATGAACTATAGTTGTAGCAGGAAAAGGTGGATCTAAGACAGCAATTTCACATCGCTAGTGAGCTAAAACACACCCGTATTTTATCTGTTATCTTATTCGTGATGGTGACATTTTTTTTACATTCATTTAGTGTCGATCTCAATGGGTCTTCCACATTACTCTGTTGGAACAGTTGTTGTGTAAACAAATTCACCGTCTATTTAAATGCCGAATTGAATAAGCGATACACCTTTCTAACTCACCATATCTTGTAATCACTGCGCCGATATCATAATTTAGGGAGTGTTGTTTTGCTGTAGTCTTACCGGAAGAGGGAATGCATAATTGAGTAGCCATCAGTGAACAGGGTAGAGCTTATTAGATTGTATGCATTAAGTTGCAAAACCGTCAAAAGTAGAAGACACATTATTTTAAGATACTTTTTTTTTGCAATGGCAGTAGCGGAACAGTTGCGCCAGAACAGATGAATGTCCTTACGAAGGGCATTCCAATGATATAGAACTTAAAAGTATGATACTGATTATAATTATGGGGTTTTTTTCTTATCGTAAATTGCAAATAAAAACAATAAAGTCAGTATACGATAAAAAAAAATCCAAAGCAAACAAATCAAAATTTACTTCAAATATGTGGCCAGTATACGGTTTCTAACATTCTACATCTCAAACATTTTGTTCACATTTTGTCTTCAAAAAAGGAAAGTTAGCAAGGTCAAAAACAAATATCTGAGTTGACTTTCAATTGTTTTGGGTGTTCTTTATACTCGTAAAAGTATCTCATGGTTTGATGCACAAACGAATTCATGGCCGACACTCGGCTAACCCAGAGTTTGGTCGGTTAATCTATATTTAGTATGCGGCTATATCGGAGGTTGGTCTGCTAATCGGGTTGGCTAAATAGTTATCAAAGGTACCAGGATTATAATTTAGTACGCCAGACGGGCGTTTCGTCTACATTAGACTCATCAGTGACGCTCATATCAAAATATTTATAAAGCCAAACAAGTACAAAGTTGAAGAGCATTGAGGATCCAAAATTCCAAAAAGTTGTGCCAAATACGGCTAAGGTAATCTATGTCTGGGATAAGAAAATCCTTAGTTTTTTTCGAAAAATTCAAAGTTCTGTAAACAGGAAATTTATAAAATGACCACATTATTGATATGCATGTCAACACTTAATCGCTTAAGTGTTGACTACTGGGCTGGTGATACCCTCGGGGACGAAATGTCCACCAGCAGTGGCATCGACCCAGTGGTGTAAATAGTTATCAAAGGTACCAGGATTATAATTTAGTACGCCAGACGCGCGTTTCGTCTACATTAGACTCATCAGTGACGCTCATATCAAAATATTTATAAAGCCAAACAAGTACAAAGTTGAAGAGCATTAAGGATCCAAAATTCCAAAAAGTTGTGCTAAATACGGCTAAGGTAATCTATGCCTGGGATAAGAAAATCCTTAGTTTTTTTCGAAAAATTCAAAGTTTTGAAAACAGGAAATTTATAAAATGACCACATTATTGATATGCATGTCAACACTTAATCGCTTAAGTGTTGACTACTGGGCTGCTGATACCCTCGGGGACGAAACGTCCACCAGCAGTGGCATCGACCCAGTGGTGTAAATAGTTATCAAAGGTACCAGGATTATAATTTAGTACGCCAGACGCGCGTTTCGTCTACATTAGACTCATCAGTGACGCTCATATCAAAATATTTATAAAGCCAAACAAGTACAAAGTTGAAGAGCATTGAGGATCCAAAATTCCAAAAAGTTGTGCTAAATACGGCTAAGGTAATCTATGCCTGGGATAAGAAAATCCTTAGTTTTTTTCGAAAAATTCAAAGTTTTGTAAAAGGAAATTTATAAAATGACCACATTATTGATATGCATGTCAACACTTAATCGCTTAAGTGTTGACTACTGGGCTGGTGATACACTCGGGGACGAAACGTCCACCAGCAGCGGCATCGACCCAGTGGTGCAAATAGTTATCAAAGGTACCAGGATTATAATTTAGTACACCAGACGCGCGTTTCGTCTACATTAGACTCATCAGTGACGCTCATATCAAAATATTTATAAAGCCAAAATAGTACAAAGTTGAAGAGCATTGAGGATCCAAAATTTCAAAAAGTTGTGCTAAATACGGCTAAGGTAATCTATGCCTGGGATAAGAAAATCCTTAGTTTTTTTCGAAAAATTCAAAGTTTTGTAAAAGGAAATTTATAAAATGACCACATTATTGATTTGCATGTCAACACTTAATCGCTTAAGTGTTGACTATTGGGCTGGTGATACCCTCGGGGACGAAACGTCCACCAGCAGCGGCATCGACCCAGTGGTGTAAATAGTTATCAAAGGTACCAGGATTATAATTTAGTACGCCAGACGCGCGTTTCGTCTACATTAGACTCATCAGTGACGCTCATATCAAAATGTTTATAAAGCCAAACAAGTACAAAGTTGAAGAGCATTGAGGATCTAACATTCCAAAAAGATGTGCCAAATACGGCTAAGGTAATCTATGCCTGGGATAAGAAAATCCGTAGTTTTTTCGAAAAATTCAAAGTTTTGTAAACAGGAAATTTATAAAATGACCACATTTTTTATATGAACTTAATCGCTTAAGTGTTGACTACTGGGCTGGTGATACCCTCGGGGACGAAACGTCCACCAGCAATGGCATCGACCCAGTGGTGTAAATAGTTATCAAAGGTACCAGGATTATAATTTAGTACGCCAGACGCGCGTTTCGTCTACATTAGACTCATCAGTGACGCTCATATCAAAATGTTTATAAAGCCAAACAAGTACAAAGTTGAAGAGCATTGAGGATCTAACATTCCAAAAAGATGTGCCAAATACGGCTAAGGTAATCTATGCCTGGGATAAGAAAAATTCTTAGGTTTTTCGAAAAATTCAAAGTTTTGTAAACAGGAAATTTATAAAATGACCACATTATTGATATGCATGTCAACACTTCATCGCTTAAGTGTTGACTACTGGGCTGGTGATACCCTCGGGGACAAAACGTCCACCAGCAGTGGCATCGACCCAGTGGTGTAAATAGTTATCAAAGGTACCAGGATTATAATTTAGTACGCCAGACGCGCGTTTCGTCTACATTAAACTCATCAGTGACGCTCATATCAAAATATTTATAAAGCCAAACAAGTACAAAGTTGAAGAGCATTGAGGATCTAAAATTCCAAAAAGTTGTGCCAAATACGGCTAAGGTAATATATATAAAAAAGAAGATGTGGTATGATTGCCAATGAGACAACTATCCACAAAAGACCAAAATGACACAGACATTAACAACTCTAGGTCACCGTACGGCCTTCAACAATAAGCAAAGCCCATACCGCATAGTCAGCTATAATAGGCCCCGATAAGACAATGTAAAACAATTCAAACGAGTAAACTAACGGCCTTATTTATGTAAAAAAATGAACGAAAAACCAATATGTAACACATAAACAAACGACAACCACTGAATTACAGGCTCCTGACTTGGGACAGGCACATACATAAATAATGTGGCGGGGTTAAACATGTTAGCGGGATCCCAACCCTCCCCCTAACCTGGGACAGTGGTATAACAGTACAAAATAAGAACGAACTATAAAAATCAGTTGAAAAAGGCTTAACTCATCAGATGGACAAAACTACAAGTAGACGTGGCCGCGTACTGCCTGGGATAAGAAAATCCTTAGTTTTTTCGAAAAATTCAAAGTTTTGTAAAGAGGAAATTTATAAAATGACCACATTACTGATATGCATGTCAACACTTAATCGCTTAAGTGTTGACTACTGGGCTGCTGATACCCTCGTGGACGAAACGTCCACCAGCAGTTTCATAGACCCAGTGGTGTAAATAGTTATCAAAGGTACCAGGATTATAATTTAGTACGCCAGACGCGCGTTTCGTCTACATTAGACTCATCAGTGACGCTCATATCAAACTGTTTATAAAGCCAAACAAGTACAAAGTTGAAGAGCATTGAGGATCTAAAGTTCCAAAAAGATGTGCCAAATACGGCTAAGGTAATCTATGCCTGGGATAAGAAAATCCTTAGTTTTTTCGAAAAATTCAAAGTTTTGTAAACAGGAAATTTATAAAATGACCACATTATTGATATGCATGTCAACACTTAATCGCTTAAGTGTTGACTACTGGGCTGGTGATACCCTCGGGGACGAAACGTCCACCAGCAATGGCATCGACCCAGTGGTGTAAATAGTTATCAAAGGTACCAGGATTATAATTTAGTACGCCAGACGCGCGTTTCGTCTACATTAGACTCATCAGTGACGCTCATATCAAAATATTTATAAAGCCAAACAAGTACAAAGTTGAAGAGCATTGAGGATCCAAAATTCCAAAAAGTTGTGTCAAATACGGCTAAGGTAATCTATGCCTGGGATAAGAAAATTCTTAGGTTTTTCGAAAAATTCAAAGTTTTGTAAACAGGAAATTTATAAAATGACCACATTATTGATATGCATGTCAACACTTAATCGCTTAAGTGTTGACTACTGGGCTGGTGATACCCTCGGGGACGAAACGTCCACCAGCAGTGGCATCGACCCAGTGGTGTAAATAGTTATCAAAGGTATCAGGATTATAATTTAGTACGCCAGACGCGCGTTTCGTCTACATTAACTCATCAGTGACGCTCATATCAAAATATTTATAAAGCAAAACAAGTACAAAAGTGAAGAGCATTGAGGATCTAAAATTCCAAAAAGTTGTGCCAAATACGGCTAAGGTAATCTATATAAAAAGAAGATGTGGTATGATTGCCAATGAGACAACTATCCACAAAAGACCAAAATGACACAGACATTAACAACTCTAGGTCACCGTACGGCCTTCAACAATGAGCAAAGCCCATACCGCATAGTCAGCTATAATAGGCCCCGATAAGACAATGTAAAACAATTCAAACGAGTAAACTAACGGCCTTATTTATGTAAAAAAATGAACGAAAAACCAATATGTAACACATAAACAAACGACAACCACTGAATTACAGGCTCCTGACTTGGGACAGGCACATACATAAATAATGTGGCGGGGTTAAACATGTTAGCGGGATCCCAACCCTCCCCCTAACCTGGGACAGTGGTATAACAGTACAAAATAAGAACGAACTATAAAAATCAGTTGAAAAAGGCTTAACTCATTAGATGGACAAAACTACAAGTAGACGTGGCCGGGTACTGCCTGGGATAAGAAAATATAGTTTAACATGTGACTTTCCCTGAACGAATCAAATAAGTTAAAATATACGAATTAATAATACTGAGTAAGATAAATAAAATGTATAGAAAAGTGACATAACAATTTAAAGAATACAGAAATAAAACACTACCCCCAATTCGGATCATCATGGTATACACGAGAATCTGGATGGTGACGCAGAATATAGAATAGTAGATAAGGACAGTAGAGATTGATGCATTGCTAAAAAAGAGAGAAAAAATAATAATTGTTTAAGAATACAGACATGAAACACCCCTGGGTGTTGAAACAGTAACGGATTGCGATGTACTCATATTGGTGACGAATTCTAGAAGTTTACATGCGGACAACTGCAGTTCTCCTCTGCACTTATGTACAAAGGAACTAAACGGAATAAAATGAATTAAAACTTAAGTTAACAAAATGTAGCTGCGTTCGCTCCTTTCCATTTACTTCTTTAGAATGATCTGAAAACAACATATGATTAAATAAAAGAAGAAAAGAACTAATTGGATGATGCTGACGAATTAGGGGTTAACGTCCAGTGACAAATAGCATGTGCATATGAGAACGACAACACGTTATATGTACCCCTGTGTTGTATTAGAAAGACACTTTCAGTCGGATTTGAGAACGTGCTACTTTGAACAGATTAAAAAATTAAGGCTGATTGAAAACGTTGATATTAAATGCAGGCATATTCCAGCGGCCAATCCATATCATGCTATATTGAAGTGACACACCCTTCAATAAAATGCAAAGAAAGTCAAAATAAAAATGCTCTTACTAGAACGATACTGTTGCACCGTGTTGTCATTCTTTTTTTACTCAAGAACATGTCATTCTTTACTTTTTCAATGGGAAAATATAAATGTAGCAAAACTATTGCCGTTGCTAAATAACTCTTAACTGACACAATTTCAATTGTCCAACCCATTAACAGACTTTATTCCCATAATTTTCACTAAAACGTGGTGTTATTCACGTTATATTACAATTATGAAATATTTACTAATGTCAATTTATTTTATAGAACCAAAGTACTATTTTGTGTCCTTTTAATGATATCTAAAATTGTTTGTTTCGCCTTTTATTAAAAAATTGCTATGCGTATAAGTATAAATTACATACTTGCGCGACGCCTTTTAGTTTTACTGAGAACTGCGCAGACTATGAAATGTTTTTACAGGTGAAAAATATTCTATGATAGATATCACTTTGTCAGACGATTTTCTTTTCTTGATTTGGTTCTGATAACATGCCAAAAATCTGTATATTTGATAGAGTTTAACATAAAATTGTGCGTTTTACTCTTAACAGACGTATAACCAACCCGATAAACAGACCAATCGCCCATACAGCCGCATACTCAATATAGATTAACCGACCAATCTCTCGGTTAGCCGAGTGTCGGCCGTGGAATTGGTTAAACACGCTTTATGTAGGTCTTAACAATTCAATAAAGATTATTTTCCGGGAACGTCTCACTTATTAGACAGATATTTACATTTCAACTGATTGCTTTTATTTCAAATACTCACAAAACTTTTATTTCAAATACTCACAAAAGTGTTGTTGTATTTGGAATTCCAGACGGTACTGTCGTTAAGCTTTTATAGCTGCAATAATACTTCGATCCATAGCAATAACACGGTGTAGAACATCCAAAGACTGTACTTAGCATAACTGAGCATACTATTAAAAAAAATGTGTGGCGCATTGTCTCCTCAATACACCTACAATACAGCCATTGCATTATTACAAGCAAATAATGTTAACCAATCTTTTGAAATCAAACCAATTATGTTAAATATGATTTTTGAAATGCAATAACTTACAGTACTTGCAACCTTAGGCGTTACTATTTCAGCGATCAGTCAGCGGTCATCGATCAGTCACCGATCAGTCAAGTTCGCGTCAAACTCACGTCAGCAATCCGTCAGACTTATAGTAAAAGTAATTGACTGATCGGACTGATCGGACGGATAGTACCGATCGACCTTGATGACGGATTGCACTTTAATACGTCACATGATAAACTAATACAAATTACGGAATCTTAGTTTCGTTTAATCTAATTAAAATGGCGACTCTTGAAAATCGAACGTTCAATGATACATTTTGTTTATCAATTATTTAGCAAAGTTTTATGAATTGAAATGAAAAGAAATGTACAGATAAAACCTAAATTAAAATATCATCATTAAAGAATGGTCTTTTTCGTTTTATTTAGGTTATATATTTTCAAAACCGGCGAGTTCTAAAACGGCCGGTGTCTACATCGCGATTTTTATTTCATTATTTTCCAAACATTCTCGGGAAAAACAAAATGAAAGAATCAGTTATTGAAAAATGTAGTCTATTTTTTTTCAATATTTTTAATTTTTGTATCCTTTTTATATCATCATAAAATTCTTAAAAAAAAATCATAATCACGGACTTTCTATATTCTCGTCACAATCGAAGCATTTAAAATAACAAATTACAAAAATAACTGCTGTATTTTTTAACAAGAAATAGAAATAATTTTAAACAATGCAAACAACATTACATTATATTTTTCTGATAGTTTTTTTTTAACAAAATAGATATATAACTGCTCCTAAACAATAAAAAGTACAAAAATCAAATGTTGGTAAACATAAATATATTTCTTAAAAAGAAAGAAATAAGCAGATTTATTTTTGAATAATTCACATTTTCTACAAAAAACATATGAAAATCATTTATAACAACTGATTGCAATTGAAATTACAATAGTTTCCAATATGAGAAGAAATATTTGCATTTTTGCATACACGTACAAAAAAATAATATCTCTTTCCTTAAAGTAAACATAATTTATGAAGAACAACCAATCCTGATGGACAAAAAGTAATGCAATCATTTATTTTAAGTATTTTAAGTCTCATTACATCTCAATTCTAATTAGCAGACTTGTCTCAAGATGGTAAAATAACTGATTTCAAATAAGATAGTATCATCTTTAATAAAAAGAAGAATAATTTTGGTTATTTTAAACAATGCGAATAAAATTTTAGTATGATTTCTCTGACATTCCTTTAATTTTATGAACAAAAAAACTATTTTAAACTATAAAAAGTACAAAATCCAATGGCGGTCAATAATTTTCAGTAAAATGAAGAAATATTTGCATTTTAGGTAACGCGTACAAAAATTTAATATCTTTTTCCTTAAAGTAGGCATGTTTTATGAAGAACAGCCAATCCTGATGTACAAAAAGTACTGAAATCATATGACGGTTAATAATTTGTATCAAAATAAATCAACAACTGCATTCTTATTCCACAAAAATAAAAGTTTAAGTATTTTAATTCTCATTATATCTCAATTCTAATTAGTAGACTTGTCTCAAAATGGTAAAAATAACTGATTTCAAATAAAATAGTATCATTTTCGATAAAAAGAAGAATAAATTTGATTATTTTAAACAATGCGAACAAAACTTTAGTATGATTTTTCTGATATTATTCTAATTTTATGAAAAAAACTATTCTCAACTATAAAAAGTACAAAATTCCAATTGCGGTCAATAATTTTCAGTAAAATGAAGAAATATTTGCATTTTAGGCAACGCGTACAAAAATTTAATATTTTTTTCCATAGAGTAAGCATATTTTATGAAGAACGGCCAATCATGATGTACAAAAAGTACTGAAATCATGTGACGGTTATTATTTGTTTCAAAATAAATCAATAACTTCATTCTTATTCCACAAAAACAAAAGTATAAGTATTTTAATTCTCATAATATCTGAATTCTGATTAGAAGACTTGTCTCAAGATGGTAAAAATAACTGATTTCAAATAAAATAGTATCATTTTTGATAAAAAGAAGAATAATTTTGATTATTTTAAACAATGCGAACAAAATTTTAGTATGATTTCTATGACATTCCTTTAATTTTATGAACAAAAAAACTATTTTCAACTATAAAAAGTACAAAATCCAATGGCTGTCAATAATTTTCAGTAAAATGAAGAAATATTTGCATTTTATGTAACGCTTAAAAAAATTTAATATCTTTTTCCTTAAAGTAAGCATGTTTTTTGAAGAACAGCCAATCCTGATGTACAAAAAGTACTGAAATCATATGACGGTTAATAATTTGTATCAAAATAAATCAATAACTGCATTTTTATTCCACAAAAAATAAAAGTTTAAGTATTTTAATTCTCATTATATCTCAATTCTAATTAGAAGACTTGTCTCAAGATGGTAAAAATAACTGATTTCAAATAAAATAGTATCATTTTTGATAAAAAGAAGAATAATTTTGATTATTTTAAACAATGCGAACAAAATTTTAGTATGATTTTTCTGATATTATTTTAATTTTATGAATAAAAACTATTCTCAACTATAAAAAGTATAAAAATCCAATGGCGGCCAATAATTTTCAGTAAAATGAAACAATATTTGCATTTTAGGCAACGCGTACAAAAATTTAATATCTTTTTCCTAAAAGTAAGCATATTTTATGAAGAACAGCCAATCCTGATGTACAAAAAGTACTGAAATCATATGATGGTTAATAATTTGTATCAAAATAAATCAATAACTACATTCTTATTCCACAAAAACAAAAGTATAAGTATTTTAATTCTCATAATATCTGAATTCTGATTAGAAGACTTGTCTCAAGATGGTAAAAATAACTGATTTCAAATAAAATAGTATCATTTTTGATAAAAAGAAGAATAATTTTGATTATTTTAAACAATGCGAACAAAATTTTAGTATGATTTTTCTGATATTATTTTAATTTTATGAATAAAAACTATTCTCAACTATAAAAAGTATAAAAATCCAATGGCGGTCAATAATTTTCAGTAAAATGAAACAATATTTGCATTTTAGGCAACGCGTACAAAAATTTAATATCTTTTTCCTAAAAGTAAGCATATTTTATGAAGAACAGCCAATCCTGATGTACAAAAAGTACTGAAATCATATGACGGTTAATAATTTGTATCAAAATAAATCAATAACTACATTCTTATTCCACAAAAATAAAAATTTAAGTATTTTAATTCTCACTATATCTCAATTCTGATAGGAGACTTGTCTCTAGATGGTAAAAATAACTGATTTCAAATAAAATAGTATCATTTTTAATAAAAAGAAGAATAATTTTGGTTATTTTTAACAATGTGAATAAAATTTCAGTATGATTTCTCTGCCATTCTTTTAATTTTATGAAAAAAAACTATTCTCAACTATAATAAGTACAAAAATCCAATGGCGGTCAATAATTTTCAGTAAAATGAAGAAATATTTGCATTTTAGGCAACGCGTACAAAAATTTAATATCTTTTTCCTTAAAGTAAGATTATTTTATGAAGAACAGCCAATCATTATGTACAAAAAGTACTGAAATCATATGACAGTTAATAATATGCATCAAAATAAATCAATAACTACATACTTATTCCACAAAAATAAAAGTTTAAGTATTTTAATTCTCATTATATCTGAATTCTAATAAGAAGACTTGTCTCAAGATGGTAAAAATAACTGATTTCAAATAAAATAGTATCATTTTTGATAAAAAGAAGAAGAATTTTGATTATTTTAAACAATGCGAACAAAATTTTAGTATGATTTCTCTGACATTCCTTTAAATTTATGAACAAAAAAACTATTCTTAACTATAAAAAGTACAAAATCCAATGGCGGTCAATAATTTTCAGTAAAATGAAGAAATATTTGCATTTTAGGTAACGCGTACAAAAATTTAATATCTTTTTCCTTAAAGTAGGCATATTTTATGACGAACAGCCAATCCTGATGTACAAAAAGTACTGAAATCATATGATGGTTAATAATTTGCTTCAAAATAAATCAATAACTGCATTCTTATTCCACAAAAATAAAAGTTTAAGTATTTTAATTCTCATTATATCTCAATTCTAATTAGAAGACTTGTCTCAAAATGGTAAAAAATAACTGATAGCAAATCAAATAGTACAATATTTGATAAAAAGAATATTAATTTTGGTAATTCTAAACAATGGGAACAAACTTTTAATATCATTTCTTTGACATTCTTTTAATTTCATGAAAAAACAACCTATTCGAAACTATTAAAAGTTCAAAAATCCAATGGCGGTCAACAATAACCATTTTCGTAGAAATAAGTTCATGTTAACAGAGTCATATAATACAATTATGTATTATATGTCTCTGATGTTTATAATATTTAATACGAAAATATTAATCAACACAAACAATTTAACGCTCTAAGCATCTTATTCTGTTAAACTATTTTTACTTTTCTATTGCAACTAATTTTATTACAAATTATAACGTGTAAATTAAGGTGTCCTCGTAGAGGTCCGCGTTCATCGATTGTAAACACTGTGGAGTACAGTTTACATAAGAATTTTAAATATATACGTATCCGTCCGATCCGTGCATAAATTTAATTTACTGATCGATCGGTGACAGTTGTCAGGGTAACTCTCACATAGGTTATTTGACTTATCTGACGGATCCTATGGGTCACCGATCACCGATCACTCATCGATCAGTCAAACATCCGTCACCGATCATTCACCGATCAGTCAAGTTCACGTCAAACAGTAACGCCTAAGGTTGCAAGTACTGTAACTATTGAAAACATATGGAGTTGTTAGCTGAAACTATAACATAAAGACAGAAAACTGTTTCCTCCAGTTGCAAGCAAAAAACCTGTTATGTCGGTTTTGGTTTCTCACTCCATTCTGCCAAAATAATGAAACAACTATCATACATGTGGGAGGGTATGCTGGCAATACTAACTACCTTTAACTCTCCATTTTTTTCCGATAATGTCTTTACCAAGTCAGGACTGACAGTTGTTTTCCACTCGTTCCGTTGGTTGCTAAGGAATGGAGGTCGGTATTTCTGTTTTACTTTTTTATATGAGTATTTTCTAAGACAAGCGTCAGCGTAAACAATCAACTATACTTCAAATAGCATATTTGATATTGCTGTAGAATTCAAGATGTGGGCATACAGATTTTAAAAAAACCACGGTTCAAACTACCGCATGTAAATATTACCTTAGATGAACTTGACTATTCCTATTCAGCCATTTTTGGTCATGACGAATTTGAAGTGATCGGAAACATTTACATTTTTGGCTTAACATTTTGTGTTGGAGTGTTACTGATGAAGGGAATTAAAAAAAGCCCAGTAGTGAGAGCTTCGGTTCAAGTATGGTTTATAACTTAACGTTTTTAAATTCTATGCAATACAAATATACAAACTATTAAGAAGCTAAGGATCAAAGTCCATCAAGTAAATTTGACCATGTTGATCCTAGATAGATTTCGCTTTTTTTTTCCAGAAATCCAGAAAAAAACACTTCAAGCGCAGTTCATTTATGGGGGGTGTTATTTTCATTTCAGTCATAAATGCAAATACAGGTATCGAAATATAGGTCTGTATACCCCAGAATGGTATGTATGAAAAAAGATACAAAGATCTGATACATACGAATTTATACATTTAGTTTTAAATTGCAGTTATAAATCCATGGCGAATAAAAATATACGTATAGATTATAGAACTGTCTGCACCGTCTTGTTATGTGACACATATGGGCACAGATGCGCAATCCATTTCAGGTAGGCGGTAATGGAAGCCTTTTCCTCAATTCCTCCACTCATATCGTAAACTTGGATATGTATGAATACTCATTTCGAAGCTGAGACATTTTCACATATGTGGTTAAATTTTCGAGATACGAAGTGAGATTCATTATTCCGTAAATTAGCACACCTCGAAAATTCTTTTGTGATGTGGCTCCTCGAGGTAAAAAATCCCTTTTTCACACAATAAGTTCTTTGAAAATAAGTTCGTATCATACATTAATAACTCCATAGTTTTAACACATTTATTCTATGGTCCTCTACTCTCCAAGTCAGCACAAATGGTTAAGCTCAGTCACTTGTTAAAAATTGAAACATGTCCAATTTGACTTTTGAGTTCCTCAATTTCAGGCGCATTAGGGATATTGCCCCATATTGAAATCCATAGTTTTCTTTTTTGATCTTCGGTATGACTTTCTGAATACATTTGTGTATTTTTGTCTATTTCTGAAATAAAATAAATTATTACAGTACTATAAGGCATTGACCCTTTTATCGCTATATTCATTTAATACTTAATACAATGTGTAATTATGATTGATTTCTTCCAGTATACCTTCACAGGTCACAATATGGATGAACCTTCAATTACATTATACAGACCCTGTTAAAGCCCTTTCACATAATTCTATTTAAAAAAATGTGTTTTTTTTAATGTATTTCAGTAAAAACCCTTTATCAGTGAGAAATGCACATTATGTTTTAAAGTAAACATTATGACATTACACGTATTATAATGTCATTAAATAACGACCCATTAAAATAATGCTAAGCACAGTTTGCAGTGTTATATAAAAAACAGTTGTTGCAGGGTTTAACTCAAAATGTTGAGTCGAAAGGATCAGTAGCTAAGCATTTTTTTATAATATCAAGACATAGCGACAATTTTCATATTAGCATATTTTAACATTTTGATTTTAATTTCAAATTCATAAATACCATAAATGAACAATTTAGACCTTGCCTAATAAAACAAAATGCTAACCAGTAATTGAGAACTTTTTTAAAATCTCTAATTTGCCGTCTTAGGTTAAACTGGAATGATGTCTGAAACTGAAATAAGACAAAAAATTAATTAGTTGTGTTATCATTTCATTTAAATACAAACTTTATTATTGAGAGAAGAAAAATAAATTCTTCAAAGTTTTATCACAAAAAAAGAGAGATTCTTCTCCGTTTTAGCTGTACAACCTTCATTTTAACCTTTTTTATTAGGAGTAATCAGTAGTAGCTAAATAGCTGAATAGGTGAAGCATTTTGTTTTTAAAAGGTTTAACCCTCCCCTTTTTTCACTAAGAAAAGACACTATCTTGTGATTTATAATTACTGTGCATTAAAATATAGCAATTGGTGCTCTTCTTAAAATATGTTTGTCTGTTTATTTGCATGTTTTAGTGACCAGCTGCTAATTAATGTTGACTTACAATTTACCAATATTGAATGTTTCAATAAGAAGTTTATTCCTTTTTCAAGTCAATGACATGTGGATTTTAGCGTCTCATGTAAACAAAGATTGTTGTTGCCTCGTGCCCGTAATACTTTAAAACTGATTGCTGATCTTTATAAAAAATGTTAATCTAGAGCCAGCTGTGATACCTAGCAATTTATAAAAGACAACTAACCTTCATTTTCACAATTTTCTCTGGTGTACAAGATGCAATCATGCATAACACAGTCTAACAACTTCTAAAAAATCCTATACGTTGGGCACAGATGCGCAATTCATTTCAGGTAGGCAATAATGGTAGCCTTTTCCTCAAATCCTCTGCTCGTAAACTAGGATATGTATGATGGCTCATTTCGAAGCTGATACATTTTCACATAGTATGTGGTTAAATTGTCGGGGTACGAAGTGAGATTAATTATTCCGTAAATTAGCACACTATTAAATTATTTCATTGTGCGGCCCATCGATGTAAAAAAATCCCTTTTTTCACACAATAAGTTCTTTGAAAATTTAGTTCTTTGCATATATTAAATAACTCCACAGTTTTAACACATGTATACTATGCTCCTTTACTCTCCAAATCAGCACAAATGGCTAAGCTCATTCACTTGTTAAAAATTGAAACATGTTCAATATCACTACACAGATATATATTTTTTACGCACAACTTTTGAATTCCCCAATTTGAGGCGCATTAGGGATATTGACCCATATACCCGAAATGAGGATGCAAAAAAACACAAACTAAATATAATATACTCTAAACTTAAACATCAAATGAATAATTATCACATGAAAGTATATCCTTAAATTATCGAAATGAAAATAAGAAAAATTCGAGGTAAAGCTTAAGAAATGTTTTATCTTCTCATGTTTTCAGTTTATCATTGACTCGTATAAATATTAAGTCTGATATTAATTTGTTGCGTTTTTTGTTATCTTCTGAAAAATGAACTTGGCATTTCAAAATCCCAAATCTTATATTAAAATCCATTCAAAGAGAGAAAAAAAAACGCCAAAAGGAACACCTTACTGTTGATCTATGACATCTATATATGCTTTGAAGGTAAACTAATCATGATGACTCCCGTATAACATTCGATGAGAAGACCTTAACTTTATCTTTCATTACAGCTACTTCGAAAATTTAACACAAGGATATGAAAAATAAACATGTCTGTCTTCCTTCAAACAATAATTGAAGATTTACTGACTAAATCTCACTTTTATTAAATTTTGCAGTATAGGAATAATTGTTCCACATGATAAAACTAGTAAAATATTGTACAAATCGTAAAGTAATTATACTGTTTCTAGTTACGTTTTAAAACAGAAAATATCACTAAACTAGAAGTCCGAGAAGTCAATGACAACTAGCCATATAGAAAAAATTGAAAAATGTACACTTTTTAAGCATAAACCAACAGATGAGAGCAACATTATCAAGAACAAGAAAAAAAAATCTTGCACTATCATCAGTCGGAATTAAATAAATTGGAACACTGTTATGCATTTTACAAGACTAAGTTTGATCTGTAAAATTAGGTATTGTTCAAATTATTTTAGAAAAAAAGCAAGGAAGTCGGCTTTATTTTATTGGCAAATGTACAAAGACGATGTCACAAAAAGGACAAATTGTATCGTTACTGTGAGACCCCTAAACAGGATTATCTGTTAAAAAGTTAGAAAAAGACGATGTTTTTTTGTTTTTTTTATATTTGAACAAATTATGTTATGAACTTCCGATCATCACTTGTTTCGATAAATCGTAAAAACTATAAAGTTTTATTTGAATATTAAAATAAGGTGAAGAAGTTTGATTACCAAAAGGGAGATCCAAGGAACTATATGTCATTATTCGGCCTTTAACAATGAGAAAAACTAAAATCATATTGTGAACTATAAAAGACCGCGCCATGACACTATTCAAAACAGGTAAAACGTGAAAATGAAAGAACAGATTTAGATTAAAAACAACGACAACTTCATAAGTCATTCCTGTTAAAAGAATGTTCAACCCGCCCCTAAACAAGGACAGTTGTGCAACAGTTCAACATAACTACAATTTGTAAAAATCAGTTGGAAAGGGATAGACTAGACGTACCATTTCAAATGTGGACTTACCTCGGAAGATACTAGATAGTAATTCCTATAGCCTTTAAATAAATTTGAATATGTAGTTTCAATCGTTAAATTGGTTGCTTAAATACGGCGTACACTGCCACGGTTGCATGCTTTAAAATTTAATTGTTTATATAAAGATATGCATTCAAAAGATTAGATTAGATCATCAACACGGATATGTTTTATTTTAAATTAACGTGATCACATGAAAGCTTTTTATAGGATACCTTATTTGAGTATAAAATGCCTGTCCAAATGCAACCTAGGTCTGACATCACACTTTACATACTGGAAATGCACGTATTTATCCTACGATGAACACCAATCATAGAATATGCTATATTCAAATACAAAATAAGGGTAAACAATAATACCCTTACAAACACTCGTAATAAGAATCTGATAAAGATTTGGTACACTGAACTATTTAGGTACTTATTTTAAAGTAGAAGTGTTTGATTTCATATTTCAACTGATTTACAGACTTATCATATTCTTGACAATTCTGAAGTAAACAATTTGAGAGCCTACTTGATATACAGTATGCATTTGGTAAAGGTACTACATTAAGGCATTGTGCATCTTATCGGAAATGTAGTTTATCATAATTGAAATATAATGTGCCTTGATTTAAATTATGTAATATGCTAGTTATTTTAATTAATTTATTTTTCATTATGTCTATGTCCATAATAAAAGAATAAATTTCCAGTCGAAATACCAACAAGAGACAAAACGAAAAAACGTTCTTAACGAAAATTCACCCATTCTTAAAAAAAATAATGCCAATGAAACTATCACTGTGTCTTATGTCTCTCTTAAGCAGTAGAGATATAAAATATTCCTTTCACAATAGAAAACAGGTGCGAAATTGAAAAATTGTTAAATTATACAAACAAGAGATGTCACAATTTTTGAAAATGCTATATTTATTCATTTAAAAAAAATAATCAACTGAGTCATTTTTAATACACTTTAAAAATCAAATATGTATGAGTGATTTTATTTACTAAGTGTGTATTGATCAATTGTTTTTCAGTGTAAAGTTTGATTGAACTGAATTTAACACTACGACACCGGCAGTATAATGAGTCTTAGTGTTTAACTGGGGGTGCTATTTAGTTTAATCGGTCTTTAACCAGTCTTAAATCCTTGTCTGAAGTCGCTTTTTAATTTCAGCAAATGTAATTTATGTATAACTATAAATGTATCGAGTCATGCATTTCGTTACTTAAATTTAACTAAAACTTTTATAAAATGTTTTGATAGATACACATATTTATTTATGTTGTTTAGCTGTATTTCTAATTCTTATAATATCACATATAGATGGAGTATTTTATAGCGCCTGGTAGTTTAGATACGATTCCTTGTAAAACTCATTGATCCATTGAATAAACATCCTTAATAATTATCAATTGTACACCAAAGTAAAACTTTTAAATATTGTTCTATCGATTCTACCATTGATTTTGATTTTGGAAAATGAAAATTTACCTAAACATATACGGATATAAAATTATAATCATGAGTACTCGTAATCCTACATCCTGTTTACTTATATTTTGGCATTGCACACAGTTACGGTTTATCAGACTGTTTATGACGTTTTTACACTCATTTCGATGGATGTGTGTTCTTATTGATACTTTTGTCCTGGAGATCCTGACTAAGTTTTGTATGGGTGTAAACTAGCTTATAACTTATAAACCACACTTGCTTATATTCACATCACGTGTATAGTTTTCTCGTTTTCACTCATACAACATCTCCTTAATTTGTATGTATTAAATACATTCGAATGACATTAAGGGGATCTAATGTCTTCTCCCCATCATGTACGCTTCGTGTAGTTAATATGTGATGAAAGTAGTTATTTATCTTAAATAAATGAATCAACTATGGGTCAGGAGCCTGTAATTCAGTGGTTGTCGTTTGTTGATGTGTTACATAAAATTGAGAAAGGAAATGGGGAATGTGTCAAAGCGACAACAACCCGACCATATAGCAGACAACAGCCGAAGGCCACCAATGGGTCTTCAATGTAGCGAGAAACTCCCGAACCCTGAGGCGTCCTTCAGCTGGCTCCTAAAAAATATGTATACTAGTTCAGTGATAATGGACGTCATACTAAACTCCGAATTATACACAGGAAACTAAAATTAAAAATCATACAAGACTAACAATGGCAAGAGGCTCCTGACTTGGGACAGGCGCAACATTGCGGCGGGGTTAAACATGTTTTTGAGATCTCAACCCTCCCCCTATACCACTAGCCAATTTAGAAAAAAAAACAAACGTACTAATACGCACAGTAAAACTCAGTTTAAGAGAAGTCCGAGTCCGATGTCCGAATATGAAACAAAAGAAAATAAACAAATTGTTTGTTTTTCATTCATTTGTTTGTACATAAAGGCCGTTAGTTTTCTCGTTTGAATTGTTTTACATTTGTCATTTCGGGGCCTTTTATAGCTGACTAAGCGGTATTGGCTTTGCTTATAGTTGAAGGCCGTACGGTGACCTATAGTTATTAATTTCTGTGTCATTTGGTCTCTTGTGGAGAGTTGTCTCATTGGCAATCAAACCACATCTTCTTTTTTTATATTAACTATAAAAGGGGTTCCTCGCTGCTAAAACTCAGGATAGTAATATTGTTGTCAAATATATATGTTTCAATGATGTATAACATATACAAGTTATCGAAAATTAAGATAGGGCTTTAGGTTAGTTTTGAAAATGTATGTACATGAGACATATTAGCAATTGACATGGGAAGACATTGCTGAGTCGACGTACCCAGTATATGTACATGAGACATATTAACCATTGA
The DNA here is from genome assembly GCF_963676685.1 of Mytilus edulis. NCBI lineage: Eukaryota > Metazoa > Mollusca > Bivalvia > Mytilida > Mytilidae > Mytilus > Mytilus edulis. The sequence goes on from NC_092354.1 coordinate 54,444,132, forward strand.
CATGGGAAGACGTTGCTGTGTCGACGTACCCAGTCTATGTACATGAGACATATTAACCATTTACATGGGAAGACGTTGCTGTGTCGACGTACCCAGTCTATGTACATGAGACATATTAACCATTGACATGGGAAGACGTTGCTGTGTGGACGTACTCAGTCTATGTACATGAGACATATTAACAATTGACATGGGCAGACGTTGCTGTGTCGACGTACCCAGTATATGTACATGAGACATATTAACAATTGACATGGGAAGACGTTGCTGTGTCGACGTACCCAGTCTATGTACATGAGACATATTAACCATTGACATGGGAAGACGTTACTGTGTCGACGTACCCAGTATATGTACATGAGACATATTAACAATTGACATGGGAAGACATTGCTGTGTCGACGTACCCAGTATAGATCCTCCTGGAGTTGATCATATTCCTGCAGTTTCTGTTTAGTTTTTGAACAGTATACATAGTAATGGTTGATATGGCAAGCAACTGAAAAAAGTGTGGAAGGGACTCTTTTCTTTATTATGATCTATCACTTAAAAACCTTTAGAAATTCAATATATAAGGTAGTTGCAATGTAGTTCATGTAATACCATTTTGGTGTGCCAAAGCATACTTTTCTCATTTTTAACCAGTTTTCCTATTTTTGCAATGTTTTACCTTATTTTATGGAAATATGAAGAGATACAAAAATTTGTATTTCAGTTTTTTTAGAAATACAAATTTTTGACCGAAAGGACAAGTGAGCTTATGCCATCACTTGGCGTCCGTCGTCTGTCGTCGTCGTCTGTCGTCGTAAACTATTTCAAGAATCTTCTCCTCTGAAACTACTGGGCCAAATACTTTCAAACTTTAACTGAATGTTCCTTAGGGTATCTAATTTATAAATTGTATCCGAAGTTTTGATCTATCAACAAACATGGTCGCCATTGCTAAAAATAGAACATAGGGGTCAAATGCAGTTTTTGGCTTATAACTCAAAAACCAAAGCATTTAGAGCAAATCTGACATGGGGGTAATATTGTTTATCAGGTCAAGATCTATCTGCCCTGAAATTTTCAGATGAATCAGACAACCCGTTGTTGGGTTGCTGCCCCTGAATTGGTAATTTTAAGGAAATTTTGCTGTTTTTGGTTATTATCTTGAATATTATTATAGATAGAGATAAACTGTAAACAGGAATAATGTTCAGCAAAGTAAGATTTACAAATAAGTCAACATGACGGAAATGGTCAGTTGACCCCTTTAGGAGTTATTGCCCTTTATAGTCAATTTTTAACCATTTTTCGTAAATCTTAGTAATCTTTTACAAAAATCTTCTCCTCTGAAACTACTGGGCCAAATACTTCCAAACTTTAACTGAATGTTCCTTAGGGTATCTAGTTTGTAAATTGTATCCGAAGTTGTGATCTATCAACAAACATGGTCGCCATTGCTAAAAATAGAACATAGGGGTCAAATGCAGTTTTTGGCTTATAACTCAAAAACCAAAGCATTTAGAGCAAATCTGACATGGGATAATATTGTTTATCAGGTCAAGATCTATCTGCCCTGAAATTTTCAGATGAATCAGACAACCTGTTGTTGGGTTACTGCCCCTGAATTGGTAATTTCAAAGAAATTTTGCTGTTTTTTGGTTATTATCTTGAATATTATTATAGATAGAGATAAACTGTAAACAGCAATAATGTTCAGCAAAGTAAGATTTACAAATAAGTCAACATGACGGAAATGGTCAGTTGACCCCTTTAGGAGTTATTGCCCTTTATAGTCAATTTTTAACCATTTTTCGTAAATCTTAGTCATCTTTTACAAAAATCGTCTCCTTTGTAACTACTGGGCCAAATACTTCCAAACTTTACCTGAATGTTCCTTAGGGTATTTAGTTTGTAAATTGTATCCGAAGTTATGATCTATCAACAAACATGGTCGCCATTGCTAAAAATAGAACATAGGGGTCAAATGCAGTTTTTGGCTTATAACTCAAAAACCAAAGCATTTAGAGCAAATCTGACGTTGGGTAATATTGTTTATCAGGTCAAGATCTATCTGCCCTGAAATTTTCAGATGAATCAGACAACCTGTTGTTGGGTTGCTGCCCCTGAATTGATAATTTTAAGGAAATTTTGCTGTTTTTGTTTATTATCTTGAATATAATTATAGATAGAAATAAACTGTAAACAGCAATAATGTTCAGCAAAGTCAGATCTTCAATTAAGTCAATTTGACCAAAATTGTCAATTGACCCCTTTAGGAGTTATTGCCCTTTAAAGACTTTTTTCACAATTTGTTCATAATGTTGACTTACTTTAAAAAATCTTCTCCTTTGAAACTGCTGTATCAATTTCAGCCAAACTTAGGCTAAATGAGTTTCAGAGTATCTAGTATAAATTTTATATTTTATTTCCTTGTATGTCAAGAAACATAGCTCCTATGGCTAAAATAGAACATAGGAGAAAATGATTATTTTTTTTGGCTTTTGAAGAAAATAGGACGATCCAAAAAACATTTAAATAAATTGAAAAGCCAAAATAATCATTGATGAGAGATTTAACCAAAAGAATTAAGGTGAGCGATTCAGGCTCTTGAGAGCCTCTTGTTAATACCAACATAGTTCTAGACTTTCAAAAAGGTAGTTGAGGCATAAGTGTTGTTTTCTGCTGGAGATTAATAATTGAAAACTGCTAGAAACAGGATTTTTTCCCATACATTCTATCGAAAATTCGCCTTATGAGCCCTTCTATTGATTTGAACTAAGTCAAATTCACAAAAAAATTATAAAAAAAAATTATTTTCCCAGTCAGTATGTTATACTGAGTTCGAAAAATATATTTTTTTTTTATTAAATTAAGGTGGGTTTCTTTTTGTTGAATACCCCTGCCTGGTGCTCTCTGGCATTGCTTCTTAATATATTTCAATATTTTCGATTGAAATAACTATTACAAAAAATAACGAGTTTTTCACACATTACAAAAATCAATATAGTTATTTTTAGAAAAATTACATTAAAGTTTCAAACTACGTTTATAGTATCTTTTTCAAAGTTGTTTGCCAGCTTAAATTGAAATATGAAGCGCTATCATATTTCATTTTTAAAATAATACCTACAAAAAGAAAATAATGGTAAAAGGTATTCATACAATAGTTTGTAAGGCTCGTGTAAATTGGTTTGTTTTCCTCTGTTCTGTTGGAAATTCACTATATCGAACTAACATGTTCTACATACCATCATCAAAGCTCAGTTCACTATTTCAAGAGCTCAAAAACACTTCCGTTATAAAAACAAATTTTTGGTAAGTTCACATATCTAAGCCAGAAAATTGGTAATATCATTAATGGTACCAATCTTACTTCACCAGATGCGCATTTCGACAATAAATGTCTCTACAGTAAAGCGCAAACCAGATGAACCGAAGCTGAAGAGTTCATCTGAAGAGCACACGGGTTTCTAACCCTTTCAAGATGCCCAAGGTTGTTGATGCTTTATCTTCTCTCTTTACAAAAAAAAAGTTGTCATACAGACAAAAGCTCAAACAATATAGTTTTGATATGCAGAATAAAATTGAGAATGGAAATGGGGAATGTGCCAAAGAGACAACAATCCGACCATAGAAAAAAACAACAGCAGAAGGTCACCAACAGGTCTTCAATGTAGCGAGAAATTCCCGCACCCGGAGGCGTCCTTCAGCTGGCCCTTAAACAAATATATACTAGTTCAGTGATAATGAACGCCATACTAATTTCCAAATTGTACACAAGAAACTAAAATTAAAATAATACAAGACTAACAAAGGCCAGAGGCTCCTGACTTGGGACAGGCGCAAAAATGCGGCGGGGTTAAACATGTTTATGAGATCTCAACCCTCCCCCTATACCTCTAGCCAATGTAGAAAAGTAAACGCATAACAAAACGTACATTAAAATTCAGTTCAAGAGAAGTCCGAGTCTGATGTCAGAAGATGTAACCAAAGAAAATAAACAAAATGACAATAATACATAAATAACAACAGACTACTGGTCTAAGGACACAGTTATCGTCCTTTGGTTTTCGTTGTTTACGAATATAGTCCCTAGGGTAAACAGTGTATAACTTGCATGTTTTATTTAATACACTTTCTCAATTTATTTCTTGATATTAAATGCATGAAATTTTAAGTAGGGGGATGTAATTACATGTTAAAAAAATTTGGGTGCTGAATCTTTATGTTAAGTAGTGATTTGGTCCAGTTCAAAAAGGTCAAATTTTATCACGTCTGAAGCTGTCAAACTGAATTTTACACCCCCTTAACACAGAATTGTCAATATTTTGAGTTAGAGCTGGTAGAAGTTTCTATAATTTTGATATTATTTGTCTCTCTGGTAGTACACTACACTGTAAAAATCTTTTTAAGAAAGAGCAGGTGCGATTTTTTAATTTGAATTTATTGTTTAAAAGAAATGCACTACGAAATAACTGAGTTCTCGGGCCTACTAGCAGTTAACTGACATGCCAGCTCCAGACTTCAACTAAACTGACTGAAAGATTATGATTTCATCATATGAACATCAGGCACAATCCTTCCCGTTAGGGGTTTAGTATCATACCATCATAACATATATGAAAAGAACATAACCCGTGTCATGCCAACAACTGTTTTTTGAATAAATGTGTTTAGTTCCGATGCAAAGACCCTATAAGTGAATCAATATGAACGCCAAAATATGCAATCTTTAATGACCTGACAACAGTATCGTAACTATATCCCTTCTTAATAAGTCTATTCAAAGGTTTTGTTAGTTTTTGAGGTGAATACTGACACCTTTGTGCTTTATAAAGAATATTTCCATAAAAAATTGGATGTGAAATACCTGAACGTATAAGAAGTCTGCATGTTGAGCTATATTTACGAATGATGTCCTTATACCGATGATAAAATTTAGTAAATGTTTTGACTAGTTTGTGATATCGAAAACCCTGGTGTAATAATTTTTCAGTAATACATAAATTTCTCTCGTTAAAATCTAAAACATTGTTACATACACGAGCGAATCGTACAAGTTGAGATATATAAACACCGTAAGATGGTGACAAAGGAACGTCACCATCTAAAAATGGATAATTAACGATAGGAAATGAAAAATCATCTCTTTTATCATAAATTTTAGTATTCAGCTTTCCATTAGTGATATAGATATCAAGATCGAGGAAAGAGCAGTGGTCATTGTTAGTATTAGCTTTATTTAAAGTAAGTTCAAAGGGATAAATTTCTTTAATATACATACTGAAGTCGTCATTATTGAGAGCCAAAATATCATCCAAATATCTAAAAGTGTTATTAAATTTGTTTATCAGATGTGAAGTCTTTATTTGGAATGTCTAGCTAGTATAAATTGAAATTCACAACAAAACTGAAAATCCCACATATACCTCCACAGTGAAATTTTCTCTCATGGGGATTGGATCTGGTGTAATTCTAGGCGCATGGTCATCGAAAGTTGTAAAATGGTTTAAAGTTCTTCTCTCGAGCGATGTCTTAAAAATCAAATTTGTGTGTACAGACGATTTTTAAAGGTGACAATTATTATGATATTGTTTGCTTAAACTATAAGGTATATATATATTATAATCTAATTATCCTTGCATCTTAAGTACATCTTAAATGATTCGATGGGTAAGTTGGAGGCCATTTGTTAATACACCATCATAGACTGATAACCTATAAATAGAATTCAAAATTGTATTGGTATCTATATATTAATTATATTTAGATCCATATGCCTGCAGCGGATCGAAATCCTAGTAATTTAAGCTTCAAATACTGTGTATGAAACAGACAAGTCATTAAAAAGCTTTCGTAATAAGCAAAAGTAACACTACCCCCGTGAAACTTCCTTTTCTTGGGGATTAGATCTGGTATAGCGGTTATCACCCCTCTGTCTGTCATGCTAGGCGCATGGTCGTCGATGGAGGTAAAAAAGGTCTGTCGAGAAATGACTTAAAAATCAAATATGTGTGTTCAAACAATTTCAATGGTAACAATTACTATGATATAGTTTAGTTTAACTATAAGGCCTATATATGTAAGACTCAGATCGACGTCCGGTCTCTAATCGACGTCCGTTCCTCAAATCGACGTCCAAATCTGACGTCACAATAAAATATCCATCCAAATCGACGGCCAATTTTATGCCTATCTAATCGACGTCCATTTTTTGACATTCTCTAATCGACGTCCGATTTTGAGCTTCTCTAATCAACAGCCGTTTTTGACACAGAATACAAAACTGAAGTGAACCGATAGTATATGAAACATTTAAACCTTTAAACATATTATGTTGTGATATTAATTTTTAAATTTTAGAGATTGGTATGATTTTCAGAGAGACAACTATACACAGAGTTCAATTAAAATGGATGTGAGCAATTATAAGTTATACGGCTTTCAACAATGATAAAAACCCATACCACAAAGGCTATGAAAGGCCACGACAGAAATAATGTAAACAATTCAAATAAGAAAATTAACGGTCTTCTTTATAAAATAATTACACCTTATCTAAGAATACTGGATTTTGATTGGTTGATTGCCAGTGTATTTTTCACCAATTTACTTTTATCTTATAAATATCGCTCATTTTTTAACGGCGCCGGGGTATATGGAAAAGAATATATGCCAGTTTTACCCTCTCTGCCGTGGTATTTGCCAAAAAATACTCTATCCGACTGGACGCTTGTAACGTCACGATCATCAAGGCGTTAACATTCGGTGTAATTAAAAAGATATATCATGTTAAGGAGGGTATTTGAGAAAAAAAGTCTTGAGAATGAATTTCCTTCGCCTTGCGGCTGGGGAAATTTACCATTTCCTCAACTGGTCTTTTTTGCAAGTACCCCTCCTTAACATGATATATCTGTTCAGAAATCCCGAAAAACAAATATGACAGACATAAACCATCAAAACCAATGCACTGCAGGTCCATACAGAATATGTCGGGGTTAAACATGTGAGTGAGCACCGCATTTAACCTAAAACAGTGGTGTAACAGCACAACATAAAACATAATGCCAATTTCTTGCGTTTACGTTTCACTCAGGTGTAAAACTCAAGAAATTTGTTGGAAAAAAACCCGAATTATAATATTCTCAAAACAATTGGTAACGTGCTTCTTTATTTTGTCTATTGTTGAAGACTGAATAAAGCTCCTAGATTTAGTTTGGTTTTCTTTGTCGTTTGGTTGCTTACTAATTGCCATACATGTACATGCATGTAATTTATTATTATGAATAGGAATGACACACTATTATGTGGATCAATTGATTAACTTTTTTCAAGATAAACATTAATATGCATGTTTTCTGGTTGAAGAAATGTATATGAAAAGTATGTATAATGTTTGAAAATTTAGTTGTCATAAGAACCCTACAAAAACATGTATATGTATAAGTGTAAATCAAGTCCATTAATTTATTATTTATTGATATTGAACATGGATTAAAGACGACCACAATCAACATCAATCGGACTTCGTTTTGGGCAATACATTACGTCCGATTAGAGTATAAAAATATTGGACGTCGATTTGAGAATGTGACGTCAGATTTGGACGTCGATTTGAGAAACGGACGTCGATTTGAGGAACGGACGTCGATTAGAGGCCGGACGTCGATCTGAGTCTAACATATATATATAGATAATTTAGCTGATCTGTAACAATAACATCTTCATGCCTTATATATCATGTACTGTAGTACGCCGCTAGATTAAAACTGACGAGGAAAGGTTACACACGGCCAGCGAAAGCTCTTTTATTGAGAGCCCAGGTGGTCGTGTGGTCTAGCGGGATGACTGCAGTGCAGGCGATTTGGTGTCACGATATAACAGTAGCAAGGGTTCGAATCCCGGCGAGGGAAGAACCAAAAATTTGCGAAAGCAAATTTACAGATCTAACATTGTTGGGTTGATGTTTAGACGAGTTGTATATAATATATATATATATATATACTTATAATATATATATATATATATATATATATATATATATATATATATATATATATTTTGATAAATAAAAAGTCCTTGGTACAGAAAATATAATTTAAAAGTAAAAAACACAAAAAATCACATCATAAATCGAACATTGTTTCTGTTAGCGCTTTCACCGCATCTCCAGCGGTTCATCAGACAGAATTCTGGAGATGCGGTGAAAGCGCTAACAGAAACAATGTTCGATTTATGATGTGATTTTTTGTGTTTTTTACTTTTAAATTATATATATATATATATATATATATATTATAAGTACGTCTGAGTCAGTGACAACTCTACAACAGAATTATCCATCGGATCGCCATCAATGATGGTGATACATGGCTGTGTACATTATGTATATACAACTCGTCTAAACATCAACCCAACAATGTTAGATCTGTAAATTTGCTTTCGCAATTTCTTGTTCTTCCCTCGGCGGAATTCAAACCCATGCTACTGTGATATCGTGACACCACATCGCCTGCACTGCAGCCGTCCCGCTAGACCACAAGACCACCTGGGCTCTACAAAAATAAAGCTTTCAGTGGCCGTGTGTTACCTTTCCTCGTCAGTTTTAATCTAGCGGCGTAGTACAGTACATAATATATAAGGCATGGATTGCGTTGGATAAAAACCGCAATTTTTTATACGTGTGCATGTAAAACAAATTTCGTTGTAGAAGGGTCTAAATACAGCACAAACAACATTTTCCAAAAGACTAAAAAAGTGAAAAAGTATATTTAAACAAAACTAATTTGACTAACAGGTCGAACAACTGATGTTCTTTAACCCTGCTGACTGCCATTGGCGATTGCCAAATAAAATTGATCACAAGATGTAACAAAATGGATCTTAATATAAATTTTATATTAAACAGAAAAAAATTAACTTGTGGCCACGATGTTATGCCACAAACATACGGTGTCAATATTTTTTTAGTACACCAGATCCGGATTTCGACAATAAATGTCTCTTCAGTGATGTTAGGGATCGAAACGGTATTTGGAAGGCCATATAAAAAGTACCCTCATTTTTAGAAAAAGTACCCTCATTTTTAGATAAACTCTTGAATTTTAAGAGTCAATATAGGATAAACGGATCATATAAACCGAAGGGAAAATATATATGAGTAAAAAAGAAAATATATATAAGTACGTCTGAGCCCGTGACAACTCTACAACAGATTTATCCATCGGATCACCAGCAGTGATGGTGATACATGGCTGTGTACATTATGTATATACAACTCGTCTAAACATCAACCCAACAATGTTAGATCTGTAAATTTGCTTTCGCAAATTTTTTGTTCATTCCTCGCCGGGATGCGAACCCATGCTACTGAGATATCGTGACACCAAATCGCCTGCACTGTAGCCGTCCCGCTAGACCACAAGACCACCTGGGCTTCATAGGCATTTTACAAATTGAGTATTTTTCATTAGGCATTTTGTAAAATGACTGAAATTTTTAGGCATTTTCTAAAATGCCTGGATGATTTAGGCATTTTACATTTGACTATTTTTTTCAGGCATTTTATAAAATGCCTGAAAAAATTGTAAGGCATTTTGTAAAAGACTCAAAATTTAACGACTAGAAATATCAATAAATAATTTTATTCTATCATTAGATATTGCATGAAATTTAAACAGTAAAAGCTTTATAATTGTAATTTAATCATTTACATAAACATTGAAGATGACAATTATTTGTTGCTACATGTAATGTTTGGATGACAGCGACTGTTACACATTTGTCCTGACTTTTTGCAAAGGCAACGTTTAGTGTTACATCTAGTCTTACCACTAGCACTACAGTCACATTTTGTTTAACCCTGACCATCACACAAAGAAACTTTACTGACAGCTTTTCTAAAGGATATTTCATTATTATAATTTACACAATGAATAGCAATAAAATTACTGTCTGATAGTTCAAACTGATTCCTGGTGTAAAGTCCACGTAGTATTCCTTCTTTAATTCCAAGTTTATAACCATGCTCCTCCTTTCCAGTAACAACAGTCATAAGGTTACGCGGGTCTCCTTTCCCTCGATCCACATGGGAAATTGCAAGTTATACATTTGCTCCAACATCCACCTCTGTTAAAACTCTTTCCGATAGATTTTTCATCCTGACAGCTTGTTTTGTCATTGAGTCTGATGCATGCTGTCTCTCATTTCTGATGACCGCTTCGTTTGAACACAGGTGACAAGTAATAGTATCAGATATGTTTCCTTTTGAACACAGCTTATGTATGTACTGTGCTCAAGTAGAACACTTGATATTCGAAAAATATTTTTTCACACACGGCACACACAAGAACATCTAATTCTGTTTCCTGAGTTTCAGATAGATTTAATGCTGCATTAAGCTGGCTTTCCTCGTCGAGTTCGTTTAGCTTATTAGAGCTTAACTCATTTGGCCTGTCATTGCTTATCTCATCTGGCTTATCAGAGCTTTGAAAATGCTGAATCAGATCTTCCTCAGTCTGTAAAGGACCAAGAATCTCTTGAGGTAGTGATGATGACGATAGTCCTATCTTAGCATCACAGCCAAACATTGCCTTGTATGGTGATCTGTTAAAACCAGAATGATGACTGTTGTTTTTTTTTCAAACTGAAAAAATTTCAACCCTATATTCCACTTTTTACTGTTGTTCTCTCTCATCCAGGTAACCAGCATGTCTTTGGTATCTGCATTTCCTCTTTCGACACTTCCTTGTGATTGACGATGTCGAGGTTTTCTATGAACTATTATACAATCTGTCCACATGTCTTTCAGTTCTTTGATATTATTGGCCGTAAATTCACGTCCGTTATCCGACTGCAGGATATGTGGGGCACCAAAAAGTAAAAATATATCAAGTAGCTGATAGGCAACTTCTGAGGCGTGCTTTGATGTAAGTGCTCGCAATATAGCAAACTTGTTCAGATGATCTTGATAATGCATGTTAAATCTGAAATCACCATCTCTCATAGACTGCATGTCTACTAGATCAACCTGAGCTCTACTGTTGAAGTCCTTACTTATCAACGTCTTAACAACTAGACTTTTACTGGCAATTTTCCTTTTTTTTTAGTTGACATTCTTCGCACATTTCTTTAAACAAATTGAGAGTATGCCTTGTCACATTCGCGTACTTCTTGTTGACCTCTTTTTACATTTTATCTCTTCCACCATGTCCAGTGTTCAAATGTGCTCTCATTATAATGCTGTATATTTCCTCTGCATATGCATAATATAGAATAGGATCTGTCAATGACTGTCGCTTTTTAATCAATTTTTCTACATCACCAGAGTGTAACACATCAAATCTGCAATTTCAAAGTATATGAATTTGTTAATTTTTCAATGGTGGCCTTATACAATTAGCTTAAAAAAATAATTTAGTAGCAGAAAAAAAGAAAGAAAAACAAAAAGTCTCAATGTGTTGTCAACTCAATTTTTATATGTGATCATGTACTTTTTTTACTTGACCATTTGTTAAAATGAGTACATCAATATTTTGCAAAATGAGCAATTCATAGGAGCCTTTAGATTTTCTTATCAACGCTTGTTATGAAAACTTTAAAATAAGTTACAGCTCAACAGAAGAAATGGACCTACCTCTGCATATGATAATAATCTGACGAATGTCCTTTAATCCAATCTTAATTTTGTTCAAAATAGTTTCATATTTTTCTCTGTTCCATATAATACTTTTCTAATTAGAATCAGAATTTTCAATTAATTTATTTTTAAATCTTTGTTCTGGTGTAAGGCCTACATACCCTTCTGCCATGATGAAAAGAAGATCATTAATGAAATACAGAGTGAGTAATTACTCAAAGTTGTTGCTCTATGGAGTTTCTAATTATAGACAATAAAACTAGTAAAACATAAAAACTTAACCTGCAGACTAGATTTATTAAGAATAATCTTAAATTTATTTTAAATTAATCAACACTTTTTTGTAGGTTTACAATATATTTCCATCATCTAATTCATGTATTGCATATTTACACAATTTGCCTGAAACAGGCCAGGCATTTTGTGTAATATTCATTTAAAATTTCAGGTATTTTACAAAATGACTAGGTTTTTTTAAGGCATTTTACAAAATGCCTGTCAACTTTAGGCATTTTCTAAAATGCCTAAAATTTCAGTCATTTTACAAAATGCCTAAATTTAAAAAATGCCTGTAACATATATAAATATAAGTCTTAAGGTTTTTGCAACGATACTGCTATAAGATAGTAATATACGGACAAGATGTAATTAAAAATATTTCTACTCAACAAATGGCCTTTTTCGGTGTCAATGTTTTTTTGGTTTTTTTTTATCAAATGCAATACCATAGGTCTTAATGTTTAAATATAACTCAGTAGTATAGTTTAATTTCAAACTATTGATTTGATCTGAAATCCGCTACTTCATATAACAACACAAAACTCAATACTATGCTGACGTGGCTGCGTACTTTTACATCCAAAAATAGCAAATGTAGTAATTCGTGTAAATATATATGAAATAATAGATGAACACCTCTATCAACGAAAAATTCTAGTACTTCCTGTTGATTCAATTTGGATGAACTACATTAAGTGTAATTTATCCAGAAGCTTTCCCGAACCACTCGCTGGCATCATTCCCGTGAATATTTTGTTCAATTACAAGGACTTTCATGCGGTTAAAGTCGTAAAGTTTGTGGTCCGACTGTCTGACCTGTTGGCTAAACAGAAGTGACTTCTTAGTGATAACACTCCTATAAAATTAAACTATAAAATATTTTGCAAAGTTACCAAATATGTTGGCGAGTCAAAGCAACCATTCCATAAACGTCTCCATGTTCATAGGAGTGATATCACTAAGACGCCACTCCTCTTAGTTAGCAAACATTTCAGGCAGTCGGACCAAAAACTAGACGACTTTAACCGCATGAAAATCCTAGTAATATGAAATTGTATGACAGACTGGTTTTCGGACTTATTAGTCAAAAACGTTTTCGTGAAGACTAAGTCACATACTAAATGTGGAGAGGTTAAACATATTTTTGAGCTCTCAACACTCCCATAAAATAGGACATTGGAACAAATGCACATCATTGAACTGATTAGTCAGAAAGGGTTGATTCATCAGATCGGTAATAAGCACACAAACAAATGATAAAAATACATAGAGTACTATTCTAAGTTACCGAAAGGCTAATTTCAGTAAATAAATCCCTGTTTTCCAAGACTAAACTTTCAAATGGTACATCTCAAGCAAACATTTGCTCCATCGTTTGACGTTAACATATCTCAGTAAATACGTTACGCTCGTGCATTTTCACACTATGCGGACTTCATTAACAGGGGTATGCTTCTTACACAAAAAACTGCTTCAACAGAGTTATGAGAAAGACAGAATGAAAACACGATATAAGTTTTAGGGTCACCATCACGAAATAAATGACCGATACGATATGTCGGTGTCTCAACCCACTAGCGTCATGTTTTCTCGGTCTTAGATCTTTAGATATCAGTAAAGTCGACTGATCTATTTATATGTTTATGGTATAAAAAAAAAAGAAAAAAAAGTAAATTAGGAAAAAAGGAATTGACACATTAAAAGTAATTTACAATTAATTCGCAAAACAAATATTTTTCATCGTTATCAACTGCCAGATGAACATGATGATAAATGTCTCCTTATTTCTTTTGATGTCTGCAAAATGGAATTAATCTGGCTTTCTGTGTATGAATGTACTTTGATTTATATTTAGAAGCGTGAAGAAGATATCTTTTCTTTAACATACGTCCAGTTAGTAATCTTATTTAAATCTCGAATTCTTCTAAATCATAGGCTACTATTCAAAGTATAACAAGTGCATACAACAAGTCATCGATCATGGCTTCATAATAACGTTAAAGGTATAATGTCTATTTAAAACTACCCCCATATGTAATTTATCCTCATATTAAAAAAATACAATTATGTAGTAAAATATTAAATAATTAACATTACTAACATAAATGTTTAAACGCTAAATTGTTTGTCGGAAGTATTCTATATAAGGTTCTCTAGGTACTCGTCTAAACATCAACCCAACAATGTTAGATCTGTAAATTTGCTTTCGCACAAAATGTTTTGTTCTTCCCTCGCCGGGATCCGAACCCATGCTACTGAGATATCGTGACACCAAATCGTCTGCACTATAGCCGTAACGCTAGACCACACGACCACCTGGGCTTCATAAAATGAAGCTTTCGATGGCCGGGTGTTACCTCTTCACGTCAGTTTTAATGTAGCGTCGTACTACAGTGCATGATATATAAGGCATGGAGATGTTATTTTTACAGATCAGCTAAATTATCTATAGTAAAGGATCCTACAAATTAATGTAAGATATATATATATATATAATATATATGTTTTTCCAATACGATTTTCATTCGCTAGCACTGAGTCATTACCTCTGCTGGTGAGATATTAGTCCAGAGTGTATCAACAACTCAGTAGTCAGTGCTTTAGTACAGATATGATTAATAGCAACTTTTCTTAACTTTTCCCTTGATTACCTTGAGAAATTATTAAGAAACATAAGGTTTTAACTCCCTCAGGCAAAGTTGACCTTATATGAATTTGGCTATTTTGAAGGTCCTTTTTGATCATATAACTAATATCATGTGTAGGTTTTGTACTTCGTTAGCTTTTAACTGTTTGGATTTGAGCGTTTATGATGACCGTTAATCCAGAAAATCGCTTCGGACGCACGAAATAAATAGTGTTCTTTTCATTTAAACATATAACTTACGTCCATTTAGTAATCTTGTATAGGTATTGAATGCTCATAAATCAAAGGCTAACTTAAAGCATATGTATATCATGTGCATGCAACAAATCATCAATCATGTCTCATAAATAACGTTAAAGGTTTGATGTATTTTTAGAACTATCCTCATATGTATTTATTATCAAATATCTAAAGTTATTATTTATTAAATTGTTAAAATTATAAACATAAAAGTTTAAATGCTAAATTGATTGTCGAAATTATTCTATATTAGGATCCTTAGGTACTTCATATATTTAATTTACCAATCCTTTAAAATGTTCATGGACGGCCGACTCTTATTATTCTTCAAAAAAAGAATCATTGTTTGAACGATTGCTGATATGATGCAAATAACTAGTAATGTGAAGATGAGAGCAGATTTTGATGAAGTTATTGTAAAATTTATGTGTGACTTCCTTCTTTATGTTTTATCATCTGTCTTGCTCCATTGATGTCCTGTGTTTGCTTGTTGTAATTGTCATCTAGATTACGACGATTCTCCACTTCCACTAAGTGTTAGTATCACTATAGACTACCTTGGTATAATGCAGCTAAAACTAAGTTATCGTGATGTTTCTACCGAAACAAGTATCACTATAGACTACCCTGGTATAATGATGCTAACACTAAGTTATCGTGATGTTTCTACCGAAACAAGTATCACTAAAGACTACCTTGGTATAATGAAGCTAAAACTAAGTTATCGTGATGCTTCTACAGACACACGTATCACCAGACTACCTTGGTATAATGAAGCTAAAACTAAGTTATCGTGATGCTTCTACAGACACACGTATCACCAGACTACCTTGGTATAATGATGCAGAAACTAAGTTATCGTGATGCTTCTACAGGAACAAGTATCACTATAGACTACCTTGGTATAATGATGCAGAAACTAAGTCATCGTGATGCTTATACAGGAACAAGTATCACTATATACTACCTTGGTATAATGATGCAGAAACTAAGTTATCGTGATGCTTATACAGGAACAAGTATCACTATATATTACCTTGGTATAATGAAGCTAAAACTAATTTATCGTGATGCTTCTACAGACACAAGTATCACCATAGACTACCTTGGTATAATGATGCTAAAACTAAGTTATCGTGATGCTTCTACAGACACAAGTATCACCATATACTACCTTGGTATAATGATGCTAAAACTAAAGTATCGTTATTTATCTACAGGAACAAGTATCACTATAGGCTACCTTGGTATAATGAAGCTCAAACTAAGTTATCGTGATGTATCTACAAAAAGATGTATCAGTATAGACTACCCTGGTTTAAATATAGTCTTAACATTGGCTACACTTAATCAGTATTTAGGAAATGTTTCGCACTTATTGTAATACGAAAACAATACTCAGCAATTTTTAACCGGATTTTTGTGACAAAAATGTCGGTTATTGATTTGGGGATGTACGGCGGGCGGCCGGGCGGTCGGGCGGGCGGGCGGCAATCAAATGTTGTCCATGCATTAACTCATGAACCGTTCAACCAAAGCTTTTAAAATTTTAATATGTTGTTACTGACAACTAAATGAAGGTCAAGTTCAATAATGGCGATTTTGACTTTTACCGTTCAGGAGTTATGGTTCTTGAAAGATTGAAAAATGGAGTTTCCAGTCGTGTCCGTGCATTTACGCATGAAGTGTTCTACCAAAGCTTTCCAAATTTTAATATGTTGTTACCGATGACAAAATGGAGGTCAGGTTCAATAATGACGATTTTGACTTTTACGGTTCAGCAGTTATGGTTCTTGAAAGATTGAAAAATGGAGTTTCCAGTCGTGTCCGTACATTTACGCATGAACTGTTTTACAAAAGCTTCCCAAATTTTAATATATTGTTACTGATGACAAAATGGAGGTCAAGTTCAATAATGACGATTTTGACTTTTACCGTTCAGGAGTTATGGTTCTTGAAAGATTGAAAAATGGTGTTTCCAGTCGTGTCCGTGCCTTTTCTCATAAACCATTCAACCAAAGCTTTTGAAATTTTTATATGTTGTTACTGATGACAAAATAGAGGTCAAGTTCAATAATGACGATTTTGACTTTTACCGTTCAGGAGTTATGGTTCTTGAAAGATCGTAAAATGGCGTTTCCATTCACGTTGTTGCATTTACTAATAAACCATTCAATCTAAGCTTTTCAAATTTTAATATGTTGATACTGACTACAAAATGGAGGTCAAATTTGATATTGACGATTTTCACTTTCAGCATTCATCAGTTATGGTTCTTGTGATATTGCCAGGACACACATAAATGTTAATAAATCCGGTTTGCTGTCGTTGTGACAGCCTCTTGTTATTCTTATAATCCCATTAAGAACAGAAAGTAAATTCATGTAGATTATGAATATTGTTTTTCATTCGAACCCCCCCCCCCCCCCCCCCCCCCCCGGTAAATCGATCCATTGTCACAAAAGCCTATGTCTACTTTTTAGGGAAAATCGATAATTAAATAGGGAAGCAGTATTTTGCAATATCAATCTCAAATATAGTACGATTAAACCTTAAATTAAAACTCAGTTTTAATTAAATAAACTCATCATAGATACCAGGACCAAATTTAGTATTTACGCCAGATGCGCGTTTCGTCTACAAAAGACTCAGCAGTGACGCTCGAATCCAAAAAAGTTAAAAAGGCCAAATGAAGTACGAAATTGAAGAGCATTGAGAACCAAAATTCCTAAAAGTTTTGCCAAATACAGCTAAGGTAATCTATGCCTGAGGTAGAAAAGCCTTAGTATTCAAAAATTCAAAAATTTGTAAACAGTAAATTTATAAATATAACCATATCAATGACAATTCATGTCAGCACAAAAAGTGAAAGATGGACTGCTAGTTTTTGTTGTATGTGTTTAAACCAAAGGGTCAAAATAAAAACCAACCATACAATCTACTTGAATTCGAATATGTAAATGATACATTTAAAATTAGTGTTTTTCTGTAAACTAACATTTATTCATTCAGTAAAAATGGAATTCGCTATTTTACTTTCTTGAAGACAAATTAGATATATTATTCTAAATTAAAATATAAAATTCAGATTTTGAACCACATGATCTTATCATTAAATTACGTAACTATCTTACATGAAATTTCCATTTGAATGATAACATAAAACCAGTCAAAAAATAATGACATTAAATATCAGAATATATTTATAGACGATACATACAATCCCTTTGATGTAATTTTCCTTTTTCACACTTCAATCAAAATAATGTCTTTTCTTTTATCATTCTAATTTTTAATGAAAAGTGTTTCTTATATATATGCAGTTCATCAACCATTTCACATACGTTTGAAAATCATTTAATAATTATTATACACTTGATAATCGTTCTTCAAATAACTTAATCACTTCGATTGCATCTACGGGGTCTGGAGACGTAATAACATTTTAATGTTGTTATAATAACTGCATATTTTACAGTTTGAACTTAGCAATAAGAATAAAGCAAAATGTGGGGCATATGTTAATGACGCAGCAAATCAGCGATGATGAAACATTACCGAATCTAAAGATGAATAAACAGTCTCGTTACCTGTAGGGTACACTTTGTAAAAACAGCTGTTTCATAAACTACGCCTCTTTTGAGGAGATGTAAAATATTCATAGATATTTTGTTTTGTTTACCTACTGGTTCCCAGATATGATCTCAAAAAAAAAAATGTAGGAACAATTTCCCTTATTTGTTGATTGATTGTTTCTTATTTATTTAACGTTCAATTGTGAGCTGTATTTACGAAGTGCAACCTACAGGTCACGATACTGTATATCGATCTCTAATGGTTTTACACTAGTCATTTTTGGGGCCCTTTATATCTTTCTGTTCGGTGTGAGCCAAGGCTCCGTGTTGAAGACCGTACTTTTACCTACAATGGTTTACTACTTTTATAAATTGTGACTTGGATGGCGAGTTGTCTCATTGGCACTCATACCACATCTTCTTATATCTAATTACATAGTAAAGTATGGGAATTTTATTTATGCGTTATATTTTTGTGATGATAAAACAAAGGATCTTATATCATTGTATTATGTATGTTGTATCTGATACCACAGGATATCTGTTTAGGAAAACGCCTCGTGAACAAAATAATCTGATCAAAGCAAATGACATGTTGTTGTTGTTCTGGATCTGTACTGCTTTGTATAGATTATTTCGTCCCCGAGGGTATCACCAGCCCAGTAGTCAGCATTTCGGTGTTGTCATGAATATCAATTATATGGTCATTTTTATAAATTTCCTGTTACAAAACTTTAGATTTTCTAAAAACTAAGGATTTTCTTATCCCACGAATAGCCGTATTTGGCACAACTTTTATATCACACACATGATGTTTATCTATATATGAGGGCTATCTCCAACATGTATTCCTATGTGTTTTTAAGTTGACAAGCCGACTAAACCCTTTACCAAATATCACATTAATGAATAATAAATTTATGAAATTATCTAGCACAAACATTAAATTGGTGACATTTATAACTACTGTTTGTTTCTGTAAAGTCTCATTCTCACTAATGCCTCTACCACATACATCACATTTATCATGTTTATAAGGTTTTCGCCAGTATGTGTTATATTGTGTCTATCTATATATAAATAACAACTCACACTTAACACCCCACCACATACATCACATTATAAGGTTTCCGCCAGTATGTGTTCTAATGTGTCTATCTATATATAAATAACAACTCACACTTAACACCCCACCTCATACATCACATTATAAGGTTTCCGCCAGTATGTGTTATATTGTGTCTATCTATATATAAATAACAACTCACACTTAACACCCCACCTCATACATCACATTATAAGGTTTCCGCCAGTATGTGTTCTAATGTGTCTATCTTTATATAAATAACAACTCACACTTAACACCCCACCTCATACATCACATTATAAGGTTTCCGCCAGTATGTGTTCTAATGTGTCTATCTATATATAAATAACAACTCGTACTTAACACCCCACCTCATACATCACATTATAAGGTTTCCGCCAGTATGTGTTATAATGTGTCTATCTATATATGTATAAGCAAAAATTACAACTCACACTAAAGCCTCTACCACATACATTATATTTATAAGGTTTTCGCCAGTATGTGTTCTAATGTGTCTATCTATATATAAATAACAACTCACACTTAACATCCCACCTCATACATCACATTACAAGGTTTCCGCCAGTATGTGTTCTAATGTGTCTATCTATATATAAATAACAACTCGTACTTAACACCCCACCTCATACATCACATTATAAGGTTTCCGCCAGTATGTGTTATATTGTGTCTATCTATATATAAATAACAACTCACACTTAACATCCCACCTCATACATCACATTATAAGGTTTCCGCCAGTATGTGTTCTAATGTGTCTATCTATATATAAATAACAACTCGTACTTAACACCCCACCTCATACATCACATTATAAGGTTTCCGCCAGTATGTGTTATAATGTGTCTATCTATATATGTATAAGCAAAAATTACAACTCACACTAAAGCCTCTACCACATACATTATATTTATAAGGTTTTCGCCAGTATGTGTTCTAATGTGTCTATCTATATATAAATAACAACTCGTACTTAACACCCCACCTCATACATCACATTATAAGGTTTCCGCCAGTATGTGTTATAATGTGTCTATCTATATATGTATAAGCAAAAATTACAACTCACACTAAAGCCTCTACCACATACATTATATTTATAAGGTTTTCGCCAGTATGTGTTCTAATGTGTCTATCTATATATAAATAACAACTCACACTTAACATCCCACCTCATTCATCACATTTATAAGGTTTCCGCCAGTATGTGTTATAATGTGTCTATCTATATATGTATAAGCAAAAATTACAACTCACACTAAACACCCCACCACATACATCATATTATAAGGTTTCCGCCAGTATGTGTGTTAAGGCAGCAACCATTTGATTTTCGGGGGGGGGGGGGGGGGGGGCTATGGGTTTTTTTTCTGGACAAATGTTTTTTTCGCCTGCGGCGAAAAACAATCTATTTTTTTCGCGACAAGTCGAAAACATTTTTTTTTTTCAATTTTAGCATTACATATAGTGGCAGCTGAGGGTAAAACAAACATTTTTTTTTCTCAGAATCAAAAACAAATAATTTTTTTTCTCCAAAAACTGGAAACAAACTTTTTTTTCCAAAAAAAAACCATAGCCCCCACAGAAAATGAAATGGTTGCTGTCTAATGTGTCGATCTATATATAATTAAATGTTACAACTCACACTTAACCTCCTACCACATACATCACATTAATTAGGTTTCCACCAGTATTTGTTTTAATGTATATATCTATATATAATTAACAACTCACACCTAACCACCACATACATCGCATTTACAAGATTTCCGCCAGTATGTGTTCTAATGTGTCTATCTATATATATAATTAAAAATTACAACTCACACTAAACATCCCACCACATGAATAAACAATTCATGGTTTATCTCAAATATATACAGATATATATGGATATATATAAAAGAAGATGTGGTATGATTGCCAATGAGACAACTGTCCACAAAAGACCAAAATGACACAGACATTAACGACTATAGGTCACCGTACGGCCTTCAACAATAAGCAAAGCCCATACTGCATAGTCAGCTATAAAAGGCCCCGATATGATAATGTAAATAAATTCAAACGAGAAAACCAAATACATGTATGTGCTTATGTTCTTACATTTACACAATCTTTATCAATGTTAACTGATGAATTAATTCTTTAAAACAAACATCTTTTTAACGAGTTTTGCCCAAGTTTGTATTCTACAAACATGCTAAAGTGTCTTTTTAAGTCACCAATTCCAATAAATTCTGCAACACATGCATTAAATTCCTGTGTATACATGTCTTGTAATGTGTCTCTGTAAATAACAAAGCCGATTTAAACTTTTACCACATATAATCTCATATATTTGTTATCATGTGTCTCTGCACATTTCTAATATAAATAAAACTGTGAACACCAACATCACAGTAATGAGATTTATCTCCTGTATGTGTTCTCATGTGTCCCTGTACATTTCTAATACATGTATAACTAAAACTTTTACCACCAACATCAAAAAGAGATTTTTCTCTTATATGTGTTCTCACGTGTCTCTGCACATTTCTAAGATAACTAAAACTTTTACCATCAACATCACAGTAATGATATTTATCTCCTATATGTGTTCACATATGTCTGTACATTTCTAATATATAACTAAAACTTTTACAACCAACATTAAAGAAAAGAAATTTTTCTCCTATGTGTGTTCTCATGTGTCTTTGCACATTTCTAAGATAACTAAATCTTTATCACCAATATCACAGTAATAAGATACATCTCCTGTATGTGTTCTCATGTGTCTCTGTACATTTCTAATATAACTAAAAAAAATGACCACCAACATCACAGTAATGAGATTTATCGACTGTATGTGTTCTCATGTGTGTCTGTACATTTCTAAGATAACTAAAACTTTTATCACCAACACCACAGTTAAAATAAAGATTTATCGACTGTATGTGTTCTCATGTGTGTCTGTACATTTCTAAGATAACTAAAACTTTTATCACCAACACCACAGTTAAAATAAAGATTTATCGACTGTATGTGTTCTCATGTAAAATTGTTAACTACTAAGATGGTCGACTCCTTTACCGCATACATCACAAATACAAGGTATATCGCACGTATGTCTTCCCATTTTTCTGTTTATTAATAAGATGCATAAATTCTTGACCATATATGTCACAGTCACGAGATGTGTTCACATGTTAATCTATATATTACAAAGTTTACTAAACACTTAACCACTTACATCTTTGATTTGAGGTTTATCACATGCATGTGTTCTCATGTGAACCTGTAAAACAGTGACTATTTAAATACCATGCTCACTAAACTGTTTCACGGATACATCACCGATATAAGGTTTAACGTCATTGTGTGTTTTTGTGTGTCTCCGTAAATTATCAGTGCGACTAAACCCTTTACCGCATACACCACATTCATGAGGTTTATCACCTGTATGTGTTCTCATGTGACTCTGTAAATAACGACGCTGACTAAACCCTTTACCACACACATCACAGGCATGAGGTTTATCGTCCGTATGTGTTTTCATGTGAGTCTTTAAACTATTAAGCCGAGTAAAGCCCTTACCACATTCGTCACAGTTGTAAGGTTTATCACCTGTATGTGTTCGAATGTGATTCTTTAAACTACCCGGCTGACTGAATCCTTTACCGCATACATCACAGTAATGAGGTTGATCACCTGTATGTGTTCTCATGTGTGTCTGTAAATAACCAAGACAACTAAACTTTTTACCACAAACGTCACAGTCATGAGGTTTATCGTCCGTATGTGTTTTCATATGACTCTTTAAACTATCCATCCGAGTAAAGCCCTTACCACATTCGTCACAGTTATGAGGTTTATCACCTGTATGTGTTCTCATGTGTGTCTGTAAATTACCAAGACGACTAAACCTTTTACCACATACGTTACAGTTATGAGGTTTATCACCTGTATGTGTTCTAATGTGATACTTTAGTTTACTAGACTGACTAAACACCCTACCACATACATCACAGTAATGAGGTTTACATGTATCACCGGTATGTTTTCTCATGTGATTCTTTAAACTACAAAGCTGATTGAACCCTTTACCGCATACACCACAGTCATGAAGTGTTTCACCTGTATGTGTTCTCATGTGCCTCTGTAAATAACGACGCTGACTAAACCCTTTACCACATACATCACATTCATGAGGTTTACATGTATCACCGGTATGTGTTCTCATGTGAATCTGTAAATTAGTAAGATGACTAAACTTTTTACCACATACATCACAGTCACGAGGTTTAGCCCCTTTATGTATTGTCATGTGCCTCTGTAAATAACGACGCAGACTAAACCCTTTATCACATACATCACAGGTATGAGGCTTATCGTCCGTATGTGTTTTCATGTGAATCTTTAAACTATCCAGCCGACTAAAGTCTCTACCACATACATCACAGTCATAAGGTTTATCACCTGTATGTGTTCTCATATGTGTCTGTAAATTATAAAGATGAATAAACGTCATGCCACATACACTGCAGCTATGAGGTTTATCGCCCGTATGTGTTGTCATGTGTCTCTGTAAACTACCCGACTGACTAAAGCTTTTATCACATACACCACATTCATGAGGTTTATCGCCATTATGAATTCTATTGTGTATTTGTAAATGTCCAAGGTAACTAAATCCTTTACTACATATGTCACATTTATAGGGTTTATCACCGGTATGTGTTCTCATATGAACCTTTAAACTACCTGACTGACTAAAGCCTTTACCACATACACTACAGTCATGAAGTTTATCACCTGTATGTGTTCTCTTGTGACACTGTAAATACCAATGCTGACTAAACCCTTTGCCACATACATCACAGACGTGAGGTTTTGGGTGTGTTTGTGTTGTCATGCCTTTTAGTAATTACTGACGTAATTGAACCTTCAAACATATATACATTACTCCAGCATGTGTTCTCATTTGTCTCTTCAGATAACTATCACTTTTTATCATTATACCATTACTCCAGCATGTGTTCTCATGTGTCTCTTCAGATAACTGTCACTATTTATCATTATACCATTACTCCAGCATGTGTTCTCATGTGTCTCTTCAGAAAACTATCACTATTTAACATTATACCATTACTCCAGCATGTGTTCTCATGTGTCTCTTCAGAAAACTATCACTTTTTATCATTATACCATTACTCCAGCATGTGTTCTCATGTGTCTCTTCAGATAACTGTCACTATTTAACATTATACCATTACTCCAGCATGTGTTCTCATGTGTCTCTTCAGATAACTGTCACTTTTTATCATTATACCATTACTCCAGCATGTGTTCTCATGTGTCTCTTCAGAAAACTATCACTATTTAACATTATACCATTACTCCAGCATGTGTCCTCATGTGTCTCTTCAGATAACTGTCACTATTTATCATTATACCATTACTCCAGCATGTGTTCTCATGTGTCTCTTCAGATAACTGTCACTATTTAACATTATACCATTACTCCAGCATGTGTTCTCATGTGTCTCTTCAGATAACTGTCACTTTTTATCATTATACCATTACTCAAGCATGTGTTCTCATGTGTCTCTTCAGAAAACTGTCACCATTTAACATTATACCATTACTCCAGCATGTGTTCTCATGTGTCTCTTCAGAAAACTATCACTATTTAACATTATATACCATTACTCCAGCATGTGTTCTCATGTGTCTCTTCAGATAACTGTCACTATTTAACATTATACCATTACTCCAGCATGTGTTCTCATGTGTCTCTTCAGATAACTATCACTTTTTAACATTATACCATTACTGCAGCATGTGTTCTCATGTGTCTCTTCAGATAACTATCACTTTTTAACATTATACCATTACTGCAGCATGTGTTCTCATGTGTCTCTTCAGATAACTATCACTTTTTAACATTATACCATTACTGCAGCATGTGTTCTCATGTGTCTCTTCAGATAACTATCACTATTTAACATTATACCATACTCCAGCATGTGTTCTCATGTGTCTCTTCAGATAACTATCACTATTTAACATTATCTATCACAAAATTTAAATTAACGGCATTAGTCATCAGGAAGTGTGGCCCTTTTATTCAGTTCCTTGACTAAATTATCCAGCGCAAACATCACATTAACGACAGTTTTCATCAGTATGTATTCATGGTATTCTCACATATCTCTCTAGATCTCTCTAAGACACCTGTTTGGCTAAATTCTCTGGCAAAATCATCACCTTTATCAAGATAATACACAACCTATATTCAATGGGTCTCGGTACAGTACCATTTATCACTTAATCATTAACACATTTATCTTATCAAATGACAATGAGGTTTATTTGCAGTAATTTTGGTTTTTTTATCAATGAGGTTTATCTTCTTTAATTGTGTTCTTGTTCTTGTTTAACTCTGTAAGGAAAAAGGAAACAAATTTAAGACTAATTACTTAAACCTTTCGATGCCGCTCGATAAATTACATATAAACTGTCTTTGTTGTTTTGGTGTACAGAAACATACATTGTACAATGTGCTTCACATTTATGTATCTGTATGTTTGGTATGGGCCAGCTGAAGCCCGCTTCCGGTGCGGGACTTTTCTAACTGTGTTGAAGACCCATTGATGGCTTTCGGCCGTTTTCTGCCATTTGGTCGGGTGACACTCTTTGACACATTCCCAATTTTCTTTTTCAATTTTATTTTATTACATGACATTAAAAATTGAAATGCACTACACCTTGACCCAGGGAACAGGGTCTCGAAATAGTTGTTAAATGTATTATTTTTTTTATAGTAAAGAGTAGTGTAACATTATATAACATATCATTGATATGTCATAGACATAAGTAGTTCCTATCAAAATAACTTAAGCAGAAAACTTGACTTTAAAAATTACTTATTCATTGACAGTCACTGGAGAATCACCTTGGGGCAGGGCTTCAAAATAGTTGTCAAACTGAGATGTATTGACATCAATGTAACTTTATCATATTTATCATATTTAAAGCTTAGCTACTTAATAGTTATCCCACAGGACGCAGTGTGTCAGTGAGGGCCCTCATGGGGTTTTTGATTATGTGATTACTTGGCCGGTTTTTTAATGATTATTTGATTATTAAGCCAAATATTTCATGATTATTTGATTACCTAGGACTGTATTTTTAGTTTATGATTATTTGATTACTAAAGATAAGCAAATATTTAATGATTATGTGATTATATTGGCAAAAAAATGGTGATTATGTGATTACTAGGACCCCCCATGAGGGGCCTCGTGTGTCAGTGTAAGATCACACCGATGATCAAGTCCGAGTGGGATAACTATTTTACATTCCAGCTGTTTTAGATTAGACGAAAAACCATTTTTCAATTAATAATATCTAGTGTAGAACGCCACACAACCATTATTACATACTTTATATATAACTGTATAATGTATATCCTTTATGACCCCCGAACACGATGAGTAGATATAAAAAAATGTCAACTCGCCCCACTGGCCAATCGGTCCACACTAGATCGCCACTTTATGAAAGAATCGTCCCACTTTTGAAAAAGTGTAAAATCAAATTAAACAATCCATTTGACAACTTTCTTATGAACGAAAAGTGTTTTAACCCAAATGGTTAAAGGTCTACTAACTCGCCCCACTTATAAAAATATCTTGCTTCCTAAAAGTATGTTAAATTACTGATAGTTGGTATCCAGTCATCCTGGTGTAGTGGTATGCGTCGTGGGTTCATACACTATAGGTCTTGAGTTCGAATCCCAGCGTATACACTGGATTTTTTTCTACGTAAATTTTAATAGTCTTTTCCGTATAATTATTTTTTAAGTATTATAGTGGATTTGGCATTCCCGCCAAAACGTTACGGAACAAAGGAAAGCATGCAAAACAAAGAAACTCAAACTGGGGTGATCTGGTAGGGGTGATCCGGCTCAGATAACCCCTGTTAGAACAAAGGAGCTGGGATGTAATATAAGCAATAGGTCTACTATAATTGGTGTATGGAATGATTGTAAGGTGTACATGTCCAACTGACAGGTGTCATCTAACCTTAACCTCATTTTCAAAGTTCAGCGGTAAAAGTTATGTTTTTGAGTTTTTCTCTTTTTTTCTAATACTGTCAAATGACTGTATGCAATCGATCAACTATATTTGGTGAGTAAATATCTTATGATGTACATGTCAGTCTGGCATGTTTCATTCGACCTTGACCTCATTATCATAGCTCATTGCTCAGTGTTCAGTTTTTGTCTGTTTTTCTTAATCTCTATGCAATATGTCAACTATATTTGTTATATAGAAGGATTGTAAGGTGTGTATGTCTGTTTATCAAGTATCGTCTGACCTTGACCTCCGTTTTATGCTTCATTGGCCAATGTTAAGTTTTCATCACATGGTTAATTTTTTTCTAAGATACTATAAGCAATAGGTCAACTATAATTAATGCATAGAATGACCTTGACATTATTTATACGGTTTATTGGTCAATGTTTAATTTTTCAGTTTAAGTCTGTTTCTTAGAAACAAAAAAGCAATAGGCCAACTATTATATTTGGTCATGTTGGTGTATTAAATGGTTGTCAGGTGTACACAGTCTATAGAAGAAGCGTATCGATAAAAACTTTTCTTATATTACATAGCGATATTGTCTAATATCAATTGTAAATATGCAGACATTCCATGCGGAAAATTTTGTTTTCGGCAACGAAAAATTAAGAAAATACTAACTTTAAAACTTATTGTTCAAATATAAACAACAATTGAGTCTAAATATACATTCAGAAGTTAGTTAGAAGCTAATGTTGATGTCCGTGTAAAATTTGAAGTGCTGTGTTTTTCTTATATACATAAATAAACAAATGCTATTTGTTCTTATATCAATGCGATACTTTTAAAATATCATAGCGGTGTTTTTGTTATATCAATATAAGTACTAATTAGTATTCATATTAGACTGCTGTACCCATATTTTGACAATTTTACCTATTATGTCTGTTTTGTTCACGCATCGTTGTAAATATGACAGAATTTGACGAGACTGTCATACACGTGAGAGGTTAAGTGCTATAAAACCAGGTTCAATCCACCATTTTCAAAATTTGAAAATGCCAGTACCGAGTAAGAAATTATTATATGACAGTTGTTATACATTCATTTGGTATGTTTTATCATTTGATTTTACCATTTGATAAGGGACTTTCTGTTTTGAATTTTTCTCGGAGTTCAGTATTTTTGTGATTTTACTTCTTACATGTAGTAGTATTGTATGTAAATAAGCAGTTTTGAGACCATTGCTTAAAGGGGCACTAGCTGTCAAATTCATGGTCACCGATTTGACTCAAATTCTCATATTTGATTTATAACAATGTAAAACATTTATTCAAACTATCAAAAGTCTAAAATAAACAGTTTACAGAGCATGGGGTAGATAATATACAGGTTCGTTTCGTGTGTATTTTAGTCCAGACGCCATCTAATTAACTATCAATTTGACCTCAGATGACCATATAATTGATGTAAACATAAATAAAGATATGAATAGATTAAACCAACACGTGCAGTTTTGGATTTTTATAGGTCTGTTTGATTTTATTTTATAGATTAAAAATAGATGTTTCTCATTGTCTTTAATCGTATAAGAATGATTTTATGTGCATTGAATCAGTAATCAAATGATTTACTGTAGTTTCACTTTCATTATTGACATTCTTTTTCTTTAAATAACCAGTACACGTACAATGCATACGTTGTCAATCTCTAGATAGGGGTTAAATTGAAGTTCACATGAATACGGATTTAAAGAGGTCGACTATTCACTTGCAAGTGAATATCTAATTATTATATCAATGTTTCTTAACGTAATTTGACAAAATTGAACTTTTTTGGCTGAAAAAAGCGAATTGTTATTTCACTATTTCACTTTCATTATTGATTGAACAGAAAAAAATCAAACTTTAGATTTTTTATATATCTCGTAGCTAGTGCCCCTTTAAATTCAAATTGTTTTTGGTAACATCTTACAAATTTCTCAACTGGTTTTGGAAGCAAAACTAATCAAATAAGGGTTTAAAAAACAATGTCGTAATCAAACAGCTAGGTATCAAAATGATTGTTCACATATATAACATTTAGCAAATTTTATAATGAACGCACCGAAATAATATATATCCGATATGCTCGCAACGCACGCATGGAAGACTTTCTTTATTGATAACAATGAAACTAACTTGTGACAATTAAAAATGAATCATACTTCCTCGTTCATATTGATTCGACAAAATCTGACCTGTACTTTTGAATCTCCTTTTTTTATATACAAATTAGACCTGTTTGAATGGTTTAACATTAGTAATGTTTTTCTTCCTCTATAGCGTGGTGTTAGCTGTGAGCCAAGGCTCCGTGTTTAAGGCCATACTTTGATCTATAATGCTTTACTTTAAACAAATTATTACTTTGATGGAAAGTTGTCTCATTCGAACTCATGCACCATCTTCTTATATCTATAAATCTTTAAAATTTCCCATTATAAATAAATGCTTTCCAGTCCTCCAACTGAACGATCTAAATTTATAAATATAGAAAAGATATATACACATTTCTAACGTCAAAAGACATTTACATCTTATTTATTTGTGTTCTAAACATTTTATTTAGTACTCATTGAAGAAATGTATTTATAACAAGCGATACGGATAGTTATTTTGCAGTAATAAATGTTCGCGTATTTATACGATCGGTTACTAGTCAAAAACAATACATCGGAATGCCCTCACGGACATCGCGATGTAAAAGAGCGTCCGCGCGGCGAGCTGATTATGTTCATAGAGATATCGATTTACCAACGGGAAAAGTCTATGATATCCAAAAGAAACTGTATTTCAGCCAGGTTATAATTAGACTAAATTGACAGTGTATACATAGACTTTGATTAATACGGCACGAACCATTCTGCTTTTTGATAAGATCCTCAGGGCATGCATGTTTTTTCTCTATTATTTGTGACATTTATTTCACGAAAAACAAGAATGTGTCCAAAGTACACGGATGCCCTACTCGCACTCTCAATTTCCTTGTTCAATGGACCGTGAATTTGGGTAAAAA
This sequence comes from Mytilus edulis, assembly GCF_963676685.1. Taxonomy (NCBI): domain Eukaryota; kingdom Metazoa; phylum Mollusca; class Bivalvia; order Mytilida; family Mytilidae; genus Mytilus; species Mytilus edulis. Next base: position 54,474,730 of record NC_092354.1, read on the forward strand.
ATCCAATTTGGCATTAAAATTAGAAAGATCATACCATAGGGAACATGTGTAATAAGTTTCAAGTTGATTGGACTTCAACTTAATCAAAAACTACCTTGACCAAAAACTTTAACCTGAATCTCCCACTATCATTTTCTATGTTCAGTGGACCGTGAAATTGATTGGGTAAAAAATCTAATTTTACTATAAATTAGACAGATCATATCATAAGCAACAAGACATTAGTGAACTAAGTTTCAAGTTGATTGGACTTCAGCTTCATCAAAAACTACCTTGACCAAAAACTTTAACCTGAAGCGGGACAGACGGACGAACGGACGCAACGCACAGACCATAAACAATAATGCCCCTCTCCTATCGTAGGTGGGGCATAACAATATTAGCACAGGTAAATTTCGAAAAACAAAATAGATTTGTTTTCTTTAGCATGTTAAGAGACATAAACAAGAATATTAGATTGCCACTGAGTTTATAATTTTGGTGTTATTTTATGTATTTTCTAACCATGACAAATATAGTCAAGTTGTCAACGTATCATATATTTGTTCTGCCTGACAGATGTTCCTCTAGCAACTTTTTTATAAACAATGACATAATATCTGAAATATGAGGGTCTTATTGGGGGTACCTTCATGACGAATAACGGTAAAAAATCTTGTTCAATGACGTTTACGGTCATATTTGTCAGATATGTACACTTTGAATTTCTTTTTTACGATAAAAGAATCTACCAGGTTTGACAAATCACATTAAATGTTGTCCAAAAATAACGATAACGAGAAATATTTGAGACCTATGACCAATCACGATAAGGAATTTGACGAATCACAGTAATATGTGTTACATATTTGTTTTTCGTTCATTTTGTTTTATATAAATAAGGCCGTTAGTTTTCACGTTTGAATTGTTTTACATTGTCATATCGGCACCTGCCCCCTCCCTTTTTTTGAAAAAAAATGGTTGCTTATATAGGGAATCATTGAAGCGTGACTGGAGCGGGCCCCCTCTTAGGTCAGTCAGTGGGCCCCCACTTATGTAAATTTCTGGATCCGCCACTGATCGGGGCCTTTTTTAGCCGACTATGCGGTATTGGGCTTTCCTCATTGTTGAAGGCCGTACGGTGACATATAGTTGTTAATAATTATTATGTCTGTGTCATTTTGGTCTTTTGTGGACAGTTGTCTCATGGAAATCATACCACATCTTCGTTTTTATATATACTGTAATATTTATTCCAGTTGAAATAATATTCCAGAATACTTTTTCCATTTGGAACTTTTTTTGTTTGAAGGAACTTCTATTTCGTGAAAATGTTTCATGTTTGATTATTTTGCTATCTTCTGCAGACTGGAAAAATGCACGTCAAAATCCAGGTAAGTAATTTATTTTCTAGAACATAGACTTCATATAACTTTTATATATCTAGGTCTTGCCATGCCTTAAAATTTTCCTAGATGCACAAGTTTTTCTGTACTCATAGTAGATTTTAGGGTGTAAAAACGGCCATTTTTTTCAATTCCTTCAGATGAACCTTAAAAAAAGTTCCTAACAACCTTTTAAATCCAAAAAGCCTCGTTCTGAGTCACTAAAGTCGAGCGCACCATAGAAGGTGTACTTGAATTGGTCCATATTTATATTTTGTTATCTAAATTTACAAACTTGTTTTAAGGAAATCATTGCTAGCACTGCATGCAATCATTCTCTATCTACCAAGCACCGATTTGCCAAATACGAGATTACAATGGGAAAGGCGGTGGATTTTCTATAAATTTTACATGTTTAGCATTGAATGAACACAAGACAAGGGTACATTCTCATCTTTAATTTTCTCTATTTCTAGGCAGTGTTTTATTTATTTGTTTATCATCTTGCACAGTTGTATAGTATGTCATGTATTTTGTACACTTTAAGTACGCAATGCCCGGCGTATATGATAGGTGCTTTATTAAAATATTTGAATTTAAATTTAAACTTACTTTTTATCTGCAACATGTGCCGAGAGAATATAAGTCGAGGGAATGAAACCAACGTTATCACGGGTTTGGCAGTTTTTATATGGAACGCCACACCTGTCTTATTTGGTACTCTGACATTACGTTATGCTACATATGATTATTACTTGATGATATTTTGTCTTTACATACTATGATTTTGACATTACGTAATGATATGTTGATATTACTCAATACGGAATAGTCAGTTTAATTATATGGTTTCGTATAGACTTGATATAGTTTTGTCATTACTATATATCGTATAGTTTTACATATTTTAAAATGACGTGTGTTTTAGGATAATTATCATTATTATCTTTATTACGAATTTCTAATCTCCTTCCCTTGTCATCAAACACTAATGTATATACGCATTAAAAGTATTCCTTTTAGCAAACTTGCATTGGCGGATCCAGGGGAGGGGGGTCCGAGGGTTGGAACCCCCCTTTTTGGCCGATCAATGCATTCCTTTGAATGGTGACATATAGTTGGACCCCCCTTTTTTGTCTTGGGTTGGGAATCCCCCTTTTTAGAATGGCTGGATCCGCCCCTTCATTAAAAGTATTCCGTTTAGCAAACTTGAATCTAGATGTAAATTACTTGAACAGGATACTAGCTAGAAGCATGAAGAAACAACTTCAGACAAATAGAATACTCTATGAACTACAACACAAATTTACAGCAAAACGCTCATGCAAATCGCAGGTTATATATCTCTTGCACACCAAATAGCTAACTAGCAGAACACAATGATAATAAAATGCTCCACAGGGAACAGCTGGATACGACGGCTGAGATCGAAACATGAACAGATGGGACAAGTGTCGAAACTGCATTAATTAAAAGCTCGATACAGCTCTAAATTTGGATTGCGAAACATGATAGGTTTCTGACAGAGAATGAATGAACAGAAAAAAATAATTTGACTTTAAAATATTATGGTCTAATATCCAAATCTAATCCTTGGCGCTTTAATGAATAAGTCGCAACCGATTTTTTGTTGTAGAATTTTACTAGAAACTTTACAGAAATTGGGATATGAGAGTCATATGACGTTAATTGAATTCCGAGACCTGCAAAGAAAGCATTAAATAGAATTAACTGCAGTATGTAGACCCTATACAGAACAACACAGATAAGGAAAACAAAATCAAATACTGATAATGAATAGTAGTCTTGGACGAGTAGTTCTACTATTGAGGACATAATCAGAACGTATATATATTCATTAAAAGTTTTTCCAAAGCAAATATGAACCTAGATTTTACATGAGTATTTTTTATAATATATAACTGTTTTGTGCTTCTTTATACGTCTGCTTCGGTCATATACTTCCTAAATATACATCCCTACATGGCTTTTTTTTTTAGCGTTCCTAGAGGTTAAATTGCGATAACCAGTTTGGACGTACTACATTTTGTAAAGTAAAATGTTGTTTCTTTGAAGACAATAGGTTGTCTCCCATATAGTTCATGTTTCCGAAAAAGTCAGATAACAGTTAAAAGTTATCTCCCTTTGACTGAAACACATTTATAAGGTAAAAGGATAAAACAATTGTTATATTTTATTGATTTGATATCGTGTTTATAATCTCATTTTAATAGGCCATACATAATTTATTTATTTACAGTTGATTATCCTCACAAGAACAAGTCTAGTATAATTCTTTGTGTAACTTGTTCAGTTATGTTTGTAGGTTAACATCAGTGCTATTCTAATAATCTGTTTAAGTAAATTTGCTTGAAAATGGTAAATGCATGTTTACGTTACATAATATTTGATATAACACGTGATATGAATTGAAGTAAGACATGAATTTGCTGTTTTCTACTTTTATTTTATTAAATATGTTAACTTCGACGGCTCGTTGTTTTTTATTTGATTTTTTTTTTTATTCTCTGATGGATTTCATTCTCAAAGATTAGACCTTGAAAAATATAGTTGTCGCTATTGATGTATATTGATTAAAAGGCTTTCTTTTTAAAAAAGATATTAACATTTATGTAATAGTATACAGAGTGGAAACGGGGAATGTGTTATTGGGCCCAATTAAGGCCACCGATAGGACTTCAACGCAGCGATAAAATCTAGAACCCAGAGGGGTGCATCAGCTGACTCCTAAGCATTAATGTATATAATATTTCGGCAAAATGAACGCCACATTAATCTTTGAAACATGTATACGAATGAACCAAAATTTAAAATAAAATACACACAAGATTAACGAAGGCTAGAGGTTCGTGACTTAGAACAGGCGCTAAAAAAATGAGGTGGAGTTCCACTAGCTTTAAGCGATCTCAATCCTCCCCTATATCTCTGGACAATATAGAATAAACAAACACACAGCAAAATAGAAACAGATTGTTAAAATACGTTAACCTTATGTTTGACCTTTGACGCTTATGACAGTAAAAATCCTTTTCCAATTCGTTTCTGTCTCATATCTTGTGTACCGCAAATCGTGCTTAACCACACGTCGAGGGTTTTCACATTGTTCAAGGCCATTCAGTTGTCTATAATTGCTTTCTTCCACTTCATTTGAACTTTGGTGGATATATGTCTTATTGCCACAATAGTACCACATCTCCTTATTTTTATATTGGTACATGTATATATACAGTTGCACGAAAGGCAGGTTGTGTTCATATACTAAAGTAAGGTAACTCTGTCTCTCCAACTTGGCTAAAAAAAACCTAGCCTGATTCTTGTCTTGCTCATAACTTTTGTACCATAAAAAGGTACTAGTTGGTTGACCAAACTTTGTATGCTTCAAAACATCACGGGATGGACGTATATCAAAGTCAGATCACTCTGACCTTGAATTCGACATTTGACCCCTAGAATAACAAAACATTGTGTGGTTTGTGATGGTGTGCATAACTTTTTTACTGTAGCACTTTTTAGATTGCCAAGATGCATCTTACTGACTTTGAGCCTTTAATTTTGAATTTGAGTAAAGAAAAAACTACGACTGTCTTTTCTGTGTTATTTTAATTCTTGCAATTTGACCTATCAGTAACCACGTGTCAATAACAAGATGAAATGATTTAATGAAATAAATGGATGAAAACCAGAAATCTCAATACTCATTACTGTATGTTTTTATGTATAGAATGGAAATAAAAAAGGGAAACATGGAATGCGTCAAAGAGACAACAACCCGACCAAAAAACAATAATCAACGCAAAGCAACCAATGGGTATTCAACGCACTTGAAGGTGGGCTTCATCGGTTCCCTTAACAATAATATATACTAGTTAAGCAGAATGGACGCTACACTATACTTCTAAACATACAAATAAACCAAAATAAAATAAGAACCCACGAGACTAACAAAGGTTAAACTTTAAGGTTTGACTAAATGTAACTACTAGGGTCTATACACATTCTTTGTTTTTCTTCAAAAAAAGCGGTCACACTGTTGAAGACCAGAAAAAATTCATAAAAAATGATACAATATCTCAATAGTTATCATTTAACAAGAGCTTGCATCCCCTTTCTCACATACTCTATTATAAAACTAATAAATTAGGTATTGTACTATTCAATGTACTAGTCGGTTCGCTGTCTGTGACTTAGCCAGCCTTATGTTTCATTATGAGGTCAGATACTATCACAAATACATACTATGCGGGTTCAATAGACTTAGACATAGGATTGTCAATGAAGTCAAACTTGTTGAGAATTAATTACTCGTATTTTTTTTTCTAATACTATACACCTTTATTTGATGTTGTATGAAAACAGCGAAATACCTATATAATTAACATTGAGGTGTGTGTTAGTATTGTTTCAGTTGTAATCCCCTTTAAATTGATGTACTGTTGAACAAACTCAACAGTATATCTAACAATATCTCAGAGCACCTGTTACATATAAAATAGAGTCGGTATAAAAACAGGACTCTGAATTTTTACCCTTTGAATTACGGACCATCATGGCGCTTCTATCCGCCATTATTGTAACATTGACTGTGTTCATACGCGGAAGTGTTGCAGCTCCAAGTAAGTCAGCATAGCTTAATATATTACTATTTTTATGTTACCGGATTTTGACTTCGAAGTTTATATTTTTCGACAGGTTACCTACTTTGTGGTAGGACATCCTGGTACAAAGTCAAGTAAGAGCAACGTAAAGAAGTAAAATCAATCTTCCAATCGGTACAACTTTTTTAATAGATATTAACTGATTTTATATTTTCTGTATACGACAAAATCAGCGGGAAATTATAGTAAACTTAACCCCTAAAATTGCACCGATTATAATATGCTTGATTTTTTTTGGGTGCTCTTATACTATACTGGCTACAGGCACTTGTCTCAGAATATTTCCCCCTATATATTAAGGTATATAGGAATTATTTTTTTCTGAGACAAGTGCCTGTGCTATAGAATGTCCAACCACTGGAAATGTAACCTGTCGAAAAATAATATAAACCGGAGTCAAAAAGTCGATAATATGAAAAAATTATAATTGATACTTTAAATGATGAACATAATTAAGGTGTAAACAACATTTTCCATTGGTTATCTTTCAATTGTGGCATCTCTTATATTTAATATCCAGATATTTTGGATTAAAAATAACGTTTCATAATATTACATGTTCCAAGTGTAGCAAGTAACTCAGTAAGTATGAGACCAACTCGTCAATGAACTAGTAGAGTATGGTATCTCTTATATTTAATATCCAGATATTTTGGATAATAAAATTGAATTTACTTTTCATATAATTATTACATGTACCAAATGTAGCAAGTATGAAACAAACTCTACGATGAATAATTGGAGATCTGGTCTTGCGAACATTTTTGTTTGTGATTATATTTTTTTTTATTTTATGCACCATTTTGATTATGTGAATTATTGACAGTCAATGAAGATCAATATAAACTTTTCAGTATAAATGTTCCAAAGTATTAATGAGTTTTTTTAGTATTATGATAATATCCTTCAAAATTGTGTATGTGTTCAACGTTTGTGTATGACCAAAAATTAACAAAACTATGATCATAGCAAATTTGTGTGACTTCTGAACAAACTACATGTATATGGAATTTTAGGACAATTTTCTCACTTTTAATTTCTTATTCATCATTTTTTTTCTACTACACGTATAATAAAATTCAACCCTCTAAAGAATTACATGTATGAATTTCAACATTTTTAGAAAGATTTGGCGTATTGCCATTCAACACTCTTTGCTTTTACATATTAGATACATATTAGATACATCATAATTAAACTGATATTATTTTATTACATTTTCAGCACAGGTCACAACCTGGGCATCATGGTCAAGTAAGTCACAATCTTTTTTGTATTTAATCTTACTGACGATAGTTTCAAGATGGCAGCTGTTGCTTTTATGCTCTCATGCTACCTCACATTTAACCATAGAGTGAAGGATCAATAGGAGGGATTCAAGGGCTGGCCGGTTAAAACACCTTTTCCTTTTTGACGATCAATGTATTTCAATGCGGACAAATATTTGGCAACCCTTTCTACTAGGTTGAAACCACCTTTAAAATTGACTGGATCTGCTTTTACCATGTGTTCATTTGACAGAAGTAAAGTTATCAATCAAATTCAATTATATTAATGTATTCAGTTAAACAGCACAATAATACCATTTTTCAATGTTCTTATAAACCGTAAACCACGTTTAGAAACAACATAATATGCTTTATGTTCTTCCTCGTTATACTCATACGAACATAAAAATTGTCTTAATAATACATAAATAAAACAAAAAGCAATTTTGGATGAGAAATTGTACTGATCAGTTTAATAGAAAAAAATTGTGACAACACTGTTCATGTAAATCATGGTCTCTGGATCTCCGAAAAATGGTAGGAAATACAAATATAAAAATGTTAAATCAGAAAAAGAGATATAACTGCAATTACATATCATGAATGCAAAATATACGTGTCGATCTGATCAGTAATTTTTTCTCGACAAGAGAAGGGCGCGAAATCTGGATATATACATTGTATGTGTGAAAACCGAATTACTGATTTAAGCGTATGCGAATATTTATACGCCAAATTAAGAAATGAATTTAGCTGGAGATGTTATGATGGATTATGCATGTCACATTTATATTTATAAATATTTTATTTTGAGTTTTGAATAATATTTTCATCTTTGGACTTTTTAGGTTGGTCCTCTGGTGGCTCTAAAAGTAAGTTTATTCATACAAACATATGTTTATCTGAGCAGCATAATATTCGAGGATATACCGGAGAAAAACTGTTTAATGATATATAAAGATATATTTTATTCTAAATTAAGAATATTATTTTACAATGTAGTTATAAAGCAAACTTTTTCATGGCTTAAGGTGGTACCCAACACTTTCACTAAAATTAATTTGGCTCGTTTAATTTTCATAAAATTTTGTCAAAGTATTTACTTTGAGACTATGATAAAAATATGAATGAATATGAACCAACCGTTTTGTCAGAAAAATTACACTGGTTATATACAATGTAGCACGTGTAGCAATTTGACAAACACCAATTTTGATCATTGAGAAGCTTAATATTCCTTTTACAACGTTTAACTGACTTTACAGAGTTATCTCCTTGTAGTGTTATATGTAGGTACCACCTTAAATCTTCCAAATTTTCACCTGCATCTGTCGCCTTTTTTTCTGCATGTTCTGAACATTTTTTTTGCAAATGCATTATCGCTTAAAAGTGAATGCATGTCAAATTAATTTTTAAAACGCGAATGCGATTATGTAATATTTATATTGATTCAGAAATGTTAAAATCTTTTAGGTATTGTTTTAAAAAGAGGGACGAAAGATACCAGAGTCAAGTGACTGAAATTTTCGGTAAAATCAACGTTTGCAATACTGTTTGAAATAATTGAAAACTATGAATCGAACTAAACGTCGTGGAAATATTTGAAATTATTGTTAACCTACATTTTTTAGACTTGTATAATCTTTTATTAATTAAATGTAATGGCTAATTTATATTTTTTTTAATTTAGCACAGTATGGATACAGTAAGTACTTGTAATTGTTAACCTAAGAGTACCTGAAATAGTTGCCATTGGACTTTAAACAAACAGCAACTGTATGAATAATTATGATACTTAACAAATACCAATTACCGACTGTATAAGACCCTCGTGGGTAGTAAAAGTCGTTAAAACACCCTTCATCCTCATCATAAGTATTAAGAATATTAAGAACATTTAAAATAATAAAATACTACAAATTCGTGTGCCTCAACTATTAAAGATCAACCTTCAAAAGGCAATTCAAATGTTGCTATCTAGAATTATCTAACAATTTTTCATGCTTTGTCGAAATTGTAAAAAAAAACCGAGATGTATAATTGGTTTAGGACACCAATCTAGGTTGTCTTATAAAGGTCACCTGATTGACAATATATCAAACAAAAAACATATATCAGACAGCGCGCGATCAACGAATCACTGAATTACAGGCTCATGTTTTTGAACACATACATAGAATGCTATATATATACATGGGGTAATTAGTGTCACTAATTAAGTAAAATTCCTATATAAGACTTAGTAAAACAAACCATAGTTATATATATATATATAGTCATAATTTAGTAAAAAAATGTCCAATATCAGCTCTTTCAAACATTTTATTTTATCATTTTAACAGAAAACAAGTGTTGTACTGCCAACGCCGATGTTGTTTTCCTGCATGATGACTCAGAAAACTATATTTTATAACTAGGTTCTTTCCAAATTTTTATTTTATCTTATTTACAGAAAACAAGCGTTGCACTGCCAACGCCGATGTTGTTTTCCTGTATGATGATTCTGCAAGCATTAGTAATAACAATCCAGCCAACTTTGGTTTGATGAAAAAGTTTATGAAGGATGTGGTCGATAAATTTACTAATGTTGGACCAAAAGGAACACAGTTTGGTGCTGTTTGTTTTGCACAAGACGCCAGGAAACATTTCTATCTAAATACATACGATACTTGTGCTAAAGTGAAGACCGGTATTGATGGTATCTTACCTATAAGTGGTTTTGCTACTAGAACTGGACTTGGAATTCAGGTAATTTTGGACAATTTAGAGTTAACATGTATTTATATGATACTAATTTAGTAATATCCCTAATAATTGAAATCAAGGTGTATTAAACAATTTGATTTGTGTCATGTTAAAGCGTTTTTTACAAGACGTTTTTCTACTTATATATTTTTTTCCGCGTGAACTACAAAATAGAAATTTCATTGTCTTGTATTTGGTGCTCCGATCACAATTCATTTTTTTTGTTATTTCCATAAAAAGACACAAAAAACACCCAACACACAAACAAAAAGTTGTAGCACACAGTGTACAAAAAAAAGGAGGGATAGCGTACTAGTTTTGATTATAATTTGTATTATATGGGAATCCAGCATTAATGTAATCTTTTTCGTTATATTTTTTTAAGTTTGTATCGAAAAATATGTTTAAAACAGTAAATGGTGGAGGACGTACAGGAGTTAGAAAACTGGTTATCGTTCTTACTGATGGGAAGGGATCTGGTACCCCTACATCACAGGCAGCAGCTGCTGAACTCAAGGCCACTCACAGCGCCACCATTGTCGCTATTGGAGTTGGGTCAAGCATCAACTTGGATGAGCTTAAGCAAATAGCTTCACATGAGAGCTTTGTTTTTACTACAGATGATTTTGCGAAATTGTCAACGATTTTAGATGTCGTTGTTGCATCAGCTTGTCAAGGTAAGTGATTTTATTTTATTTGATCCTATACGCTGTGTTCACATGCAACTTTTACGTCCGAATTGCATTGTGCGTCAAATTCGCTTTACTGTCTGAACGCCGCGAGCTTTTGATTTGCATTGTCAATTTATAAATTATAATCTATTTCGAATACATGATGTTTTAGAAAATGTCCACCACAGTTTTAACTTCAACTCGAACTAAAGCGAATTAACTAAATCTCGTTAAAGAAAACGCATTTCTGATGCGAATTTGATAATGCAAATTCGATTCGAATTTGAAAAAATAGAGTACGAGAGTAGCGAATTCGATTCGAATAAATGTACGTGCGTAAGAGTCATTTATGGATTAGTAAGAATGTTTAACTACGTTAATTAAATGCGAAATATGTCTCGTATAGCAAATATGAATGCATAAAAGTATAAAACTATAAGTATTGATAGTTATTTTGTATAAAAAAAAAACAACATGTGTTTCGTTTCGAGTTTACTTTTTGTCAAGTACCTATCACAAAGTCAACATATATGGTAAATGGTTATCAACCTTTACAACTAAAAGAGAATATTAATAATTACATATTCTCGTTGATAGGTTGTACTGGTGGATCATCAGGACCACGAGGTCCAAGGGGACTACCTGGGGATAGAGGACCACGTGGTGATAATGGACGAGTTGGTGTTCCAGGCATGCCCGGTATGTAAAACAAAATACGGAAAATGTCCCTAAATACTGACAATAAACTTCTGGTTGTCTTTAACTTTTTTTTATTTTTTCATTTTGACCAACTATTTTAAAGTGTACATGTATGTAGATCGGTCTCCTCCGATAAAAAGTACTTGAACATGTCGATTTTTTTGCTGGAAAATAATGTCTTTGGTATTATAGGAACAATAGAATTATCAGCTGAATGTTCGTATAGTATACACTTTAGGATTTTGGTAATACATTCATTTTATCCTGGAGTTTTATTTTTTACAGATAAATTGCGGAATAGTAAGGATTGCTAGACATATATGTAATTTTTGTTTTCATCGTCTAGTAAAAAGAGAAAAAGTCAAAATATCAGAAGCAGTGGAAGATATTTTCTAATATATAATTATACTACAAAACTAAGGTTACATGCAATTTTTAATATTTGTAAGATTTCATACGTATAAAAATCTATCTTTTATAAAACTGGCGTAATATCAATGACATTACACTGCAGGCGACAAGGGAATGAAAGGTACTGCTGGCAGTAAGGGAATGACTGGTGACAAAGGAGCACCCGGAAAACCTGGAAATAATGGGCAACAAGGCGAACCTGGCCCTGATGGCCCAGCTGGATATAAAGGGGGACCTGGAGATCAAGGGGCACCTGGCAAAAATGGAGCACAAGGTTGGTATTTTTTCAAACAATACAAATGGATTCGAAATATAATTGCGTCTGAAAAAGGTTATGCTAAACATTGCGAAAATGGGACGTACAATTCGTCAAGTCTAAGAAAAACATGATATAATTTGATACTTTTAAGTCATGCTTGTTGTTGTAAGTTACACATTAAGTTACTTGAACCTTAAAATATAAGTACAGTACTCCACTACTGAATAAATAAGAATAAATGTATGGGGTATGATTGCAAAAGTGATACACTATATTGTGGACATCCTTACAGCAATCAAACGATACCTAAAATAAAATAAAAATGTCTTCAATTAAGTTTCGAATATCGGTCGACTCTTACTGAAAACTAAGAAAACATATATTTGCTGCGTTTCTGTTGCAAAAACAAATGTAAACTTGAATTAAAAAGTACTCTCTAGACTTTCTAGTCCATGTTGAGAATTGGACCATGAGAATTACACATTTTATTGCTAAATAAATGTATTACTAAGTTTGTCTAGAATAATTTTTAGTATTTTTTTTATTCATTTGACCAGGAAATCAAGGGCCACGTGGGTCACCAGGAGAAAAGGGCAAAAAGGGAGAAAAGGGAATGACAGGAGATATGGGCCCAAAAGGTAATAGAGGTCCCGATGGAGAAAAGGGACTGCAAGGAAATAGAGGAGAACAGGGAGACGCAGGAAATCAAGGAGAAACGGGTGGAGAAGGACCATCAGGCCCTGATGGAGATAAAGGAATGAAAGGAGACAAAGGCGCTGATGGTGATAAAGGAGAAAAAGGGGACGATGGAGATACCGGCAATTCAGGAGAACAAGGAGATAAAGGCGACAAAGGAGAAAAGGGAGCCACTGGAGAAAAGGGAGACAAAGGAATTCAAGGTAAAATGCTAAACGTTTTTACTTGAATCGGAAGATGTTTTGTTAGTAACCACATACATTGTAACCCTTGTACATTCCGACATTTTTTTTAATACATTAACGAGTCGATCACCAATGGTAACATGTAACACAATGATCGAGAAGGATATCATAATCCTAGTTTAGTTTATGTATTAATTGAGTTGATAAATCATTACTCTTTTTATGCCCCATTTATAGGCATTATGTTTTCTGGTCTGTGCGACCGTTCGTCCGTTCGTTTGCCCGTCTGTTCCGCTTCAGGTTAAAGGTTATGGTCGAGGTAGATTTTGATGGAGTTGAACCTCAATCAACTTGATGCATGTTCTCTATGCTATTATCTTTCTAATTTTAATGCCAAATTAGAGCCATTATCCCCTTTTTACGGTCCACTGAACTAAGAAAATGATATTGTGGATGGGGCATCCGTGTACTAGAAACACATTTTTGTTTCATTATATATTAAGTAATGTTTTATTCGTTTTCTTCTTCGCAACAAGGAATTTTATGCCGAAAAGTCAAAAACAACAATCAATCTAGATAAGATTCCTGATCTTTTGAACATTTTAAAACGTATGGAATTTGAGATAATTTTTTTTTTTTTTAAAGGGGAGTCTTTTAATGGGCAGGGATGTGTTTTGGCTAAAACGGGTAATAAATATTTGTTTTGTTTTACCTAATGAATGCATTGATATGAGATGTTAATTATAAAAAACTTTACTTTTCTAACTTTAAAAAGGTGAACAGGGTGAAACAGGTACAGCAGGCGACAAAGGGAGCAAAGGCGAAACTGGCTCACAAGGAGAACGAGGCAATAAAGGAGCTAAAGGTTCCAAGGGAGAAAAGGGTGAACAGGGAATGAAAGGGCAGAAAGGTAACCAAGGAGCTGACGGAATGATGGGTAAAAAGGGAATGAAAGGAGAAAAGGGAGATAAAGGGGATAAAGGACTTATAGGAGAGAGAGGAAACAAAGGATCAGATGGAATGGTTGGGCAAAAAGGACCACGGGGAACACAAGGAATGGTAGGAGAACAAGGAAAACAGGGATCTAATGGTGACAAAGGAGAAAAGGGAAGCAAAGGTATGCATATAATTCAGAAAGTTTTGCGATGTTTTTGCATTTGCGAAATATGCGACGGAATAACAATCGCAAAATGAAATTGGCATTCACGATGAAGTTATAATTAACTATCGAAGTGTTCTCCAATTTTTAATTTTCAATAGTCAACTGACATAATTAATACATCAGTAGCAATAAGTATGACTAAATATGTCAAAAGTCAACTGGCCTGATTATATAAAGAGTTTCTTGTGAACAAAATAGACTTTAAAATTAGTTATGCATAGATCCATTTACCGTTAGAAATTCAAATTTTGACAAAAAGTATAACATTACATCTATGGTATAACTTTCTACGGGATAACAAGTGCCCATGTTTTCATTTGTGATTAGCAATGTGCTATACGGATTTTATATCATTTAGATACAAACTTGGTGATGCCTGAACGCTGTTGAACGTATTCAGTTACATTCCAAACTGTATAATAAACATAGGCACGGAGGAATATATAATAAAATCACACAAACACAGTTGAGTTAAGCCCAAAAAAGATAGGTTTTGGGTTCATATTGAAATTCGTATAATGCAGATCATCATGCAAAACTCGTAATAATGTTGATTTTTATGGGGGATACAAATATCATTTAGGTGAAACTGGAATGAAAGGAGAAACGGGTAACAAAGGTGCGACGGGTGAAGAAGGTGCAAAGGGTATACAAGGAGATGCAGGTGAACAAGGTGAAAAGGGAGTTCAAGGTGTAAAAGGAGAAAACGGCGACAAAGGACAGGCTGGTTCTACTGGGGGAATAGGTGACAAAGGAGCACAAGGAGACAAAGGCATGAAAGGTGACAAGGGAGATCAAGGTTCTCAAGGAGTTCAAGGTGACAAAGGTAACAAAGGAATGACGGGTAACAAAGGCCCTGATGGAAATCCAGGACCGCAAGGTTTAACAGGTATGCCGGGAGACAAAGGACAACCCGGTGATAAGGGAACTCCAGGAAACGCAGGAAATCCAGGTAACCAAGGACCTATTGGTGAAACAGGGCCGAGAGGATCGAAGGGGGAAACTGGACCAATAGGACCGAAAGGAACCCAAGGTAACATTCAATGAACGTACTGACAATTGTTAATACTAGTAGGTTGTTTTTTAAAAGTTTTTTTTTTAAATTGATATATCTTATTTTAAAGCTGATTGATTATTGATATAACGAAAGCTCACAATCCCATATGTTTACATATCATTTTACTCATATGACTGAATTATGGTCCTGGCATTAATAGTAAGTTTTTTTTTTATCATTCATTATTTTAGGTCAGAAAGGTGAAAAGGGTATGAAAGGAGACACTGGCGACAAAGGTGAAAAAGGCGACAAAGGAAATGCAGGATCTGATGGAATGACAGGTAAACAAAAAAATATAATGTATTTCCCTCTGTATGAAACAATACAAATGGCTAACTTATTAAAGTTTCCACATTGAAATGAAGAAAGTGTGTATACGAATATATATGTCAATATGCCTTTTTTCAAAAATGCAGAAGCAATAATTGTTGAATTTTACGCACATATGTATACTGAGTCATCTTCATTCGTTACTATTGTAAATTGTCCTTTTATTTGACAACAATCTTAGCGTTGTAATATATATATGTAAACGTTTGTAAGGCTAAAACAATAGATATAAGAAGATATAAGAAGATGTGGTATGAGTATTAATGAGACAACTCGCCATATAAGTCACAATTTGTAAAAAAAAAACAGTATACATGTAGGTCAAAGTACGGCCTTCAACATGGATCATTGGATCATTGGATCACACCGTACAGCAAGCTATAAAGGGTCCCAAAAATAACTAGTGTAAAACCATTCAAACGGAATCGCCGTACAGACTATAATGGAAAATATTCTCAAGTTTAAATAGTCTATACCAATTTGTTAATGGGTATACATGAAAACTTGGAGCAGGAAGTAGACAGGAAATACAGCTTATTATTATTTTTTTTAAACTTAAACATTTTTATTTTTTTTTGCTTTTTTTGCGATAAGTTATCCATTATAGTTAATAATACAATACTTAACATTTATTTTGAATACTAGGTTCTCCTGGAATCCAAGGCCTTACAGGCCTACAAGGCCCAGAGGGTATGAAAGGAAAACGTGGCAAAAAGGGCCCACGAGGTGTCAAAGGAGACGATGGAATGAAAGGACCAACTGGAGACCAGGGACCAGTAGGCGAGAAGGGCAATACAGGAGATAAAGGTTCTACGGGTGAAGATGGAGCACAAGGTCACAAGGGACCAGTCGGAGATGTTGGACCACAGGGAGCACAGGGTGACAAAGGAGCCCCTGGTAAGGAAACATTTATCCATATCAAATAATTGTTTACAAGCAAGACATTTTCTATACTAGTTACATCTAAAGTGGGTACAAGCGTTAAGCAACATATATTGTAAGTAAATTATCATTTCCAAAATTGCAGAAATGAATTTAACTATCTAGGTATTTTCGAGAAAATATCCAACCTCAAGTTCATTGTCACGTGCATAATCATGCGTTAGTTGTTATTTTCCCGGAAATAGTTTTTTTTTTTTTTTTGAAATATAAAATTAAAAATATTTGCTGCTAAACTTTAATGTTAATGGGTGTATGAATTTACATAAACACGTTGTGGTACACAGATTTTTCTGCTTAATATATTTTTAAGAGTAAGCACATATGATATGCTTACATTTTAGCATGTAAAGCTTGCATAAAGTTGCGATATATTAAAAAAAAATTGCATAAAAAACCACTACATTAAATATTGATAAACTTATCTTTCTTTTTTTTTGTTATCTTTGCAGGTAATCAAGGAGTTCATGGAGATCCAGGTAAAGTAATGAAAACAAAAACCGATTTTATGTTAGTTCAATGTATTGTTAATTACACTAATATTAAACGGTACCACTCTTAATGCATCAGATATGTATTTCGTCTATAATTAATCTTGTATCTTCAGATGTAGAAGTCCAAAGTAGTGAAATAACTTAATTCAGAACTCAAGAATCCATTTGCCTTTTTAGTCGATGGTATTCAATGGTATAAACAATATACTATTAATGTTTAATATTCAGGTAAAATTGAGAATGGAAACGGGAAATGTGTCAAGTAGACAACAATCCGACCAAAGAGCTGTAGAAAACCGAATGACACCAAATTGTATATACAGACGTACAAAACCAGTTACAAACAAATGTATCTGAAAATCAACTTTGAAAATGAATTTGAATACGTTTTTAATCACTTCTCTCCGTGACTATGTTTGAAATATTTGCCACTGGACGTTAACCAAACAACAATCAAATAATGAACATATTTTAGATAGATCTACAGATTTACAATGTGTACTTAAATCAATCACGATAATAATTAATATAAACCGTAACAACCAATAAGATTAAGGCAAACATGCTTCATTATGTCATTACTGATTGGAGACTGCAAAATATAGCAAAACGTGTATATCCAGTGGCGGATCCAGAAATTTTCATAAGTGGGGGCCCACTGACTGACCTAAGAGGGGACCCGCTCCAGTCACATTTCAGTGATTCCCTATATAAGCAACCAAATTTTTCCCCAAAAGGCCCCCCCCCCCTAAATCCGCCTCTGATATCAGAAAACAAAAAATGTTTTAGTCATGCAATCTAAAACAACACAACTTATATGTGGCATAACATTATTATGTACATGTTTATAAACACAAATTGGTACTTAATGTTTTTAATTACAAAATCTTAAAGGCAAGAGGGGCGACCAAGGAATGAAGGGAGAAAAGGGGGATACTGGACTACCAGGTATACAAGGACAACAGGGAGCTATCGGAGACAAAGGTAAATAACAAAGACATGCTTAACAAAATTTGTAAAGTGAAATAAATATAGAAAAAAAGGTTTGAACAATAGAAAGATTATATAATAAACTAAGAAAAATAATTTGTAATGGAACTAATGTATAATTTGGTGCATCAAGGTTTTATGCTGTTTTTCATGTGGTTGAATTTGACAACATCACATTCATTCCAGCATATTTATAAAAACTACAAAAATAAAACTAATAAAATATAGTGATACGACAAATGACTGTTTGCGCTCTAACAAAGTCCAATCCTTTGATTTGTTTGGTAATAAAACTTTCAACCTAAACGAATTTCATATTTTACATACAAGGTCCTTTTGTCTGACAATTCGTTCTGTACATGCATGAAAGTTGGTCACTGGACGTTAAGCATCCACAAATCTATCAATCAACCTTTCCGACATACAATGCACTTCTCTTTTTCATCAATGTTAATCTACACATGTATACTCATTTAGGCAAGACTGGCAAAACCGGTGACAAAGGCATGACGGGTGATAATGGAATAGCAGGTAGCGAGGGTGGAAAGGGAGAAAAGGGTAATAAAGGAGCAACTGGGGTTAAAGGAGTTCGAGGTGATGTGGGGCCACAAGGCCTTCCTGGAAAGCCTGGCAAAAAAGGCATGGACGGAAAGCAAGGGCCTGATGGCAAGCAGGGACCACAAGGAGACAAAGGTCAGTTATAACAAAAAGTCCTTTTAAATATTAAGTTGTTTGAGAGTAAACAAGGTACATTTGTACATACATGTACATGTATGTATTGTTCCAAGTATAAACATAAATGAATTGAAATGTATGCTTCAAGTATGTTTTCGGAGTCCAAACATTGTTTTCAAGATCCAGTTTTGTTTATAGCTATTGATATTTTCCGATCATTTGGTATGTTTCAGGAATTATTGGAGAACAGGGATCACAAGGTCCAAAAGGTCACAAAGGGGCTAAAGGTGATGATGGACCTCTTGGAGAGGTAGGACTCCGAGGTCCACAAGGTCCAGTAGGAGACAAAGGAGATAAAGGTTAGTACGTCATGTGACTGTCATGTGATATAAAAAACATTTACAAATAGATGAGGCTCATATATTAATGAGACAGTAAAACAAAACACAAACGAAATAAAAATATTAAAGCAATCAACCAATCAATCAAGATCAATATAAAACATTGTGTGATGAACAATAAGAATTGTTTTTCATACAATATACACAAGTATACGGCGATAAAAAGTAATAACTCGAAGCCACATTGGTATGATTGCATATACACACTAAAATGTTCGCATTTAATTAATTTCCTGATATCTGAATTAGATTGTTGCTATCTACTGATAGAGTTGCTCGTGCATGTTTACGGTTAACCCAATTCTTTCGCGGATACTTTACTCCGCGTTATTTAAGACCTTTCTAGCACATTTCGCGGTGATTTGTTTTAGCGATTTGAATTTCACTTGATATAGTTAGATACGGAAAGATCCAAGTTTTATATTTTCTTCACGATTCATATATGTGTCATTTTTTACTCGCGAAAGTGGCAAAAAATTAAGAGTTATTTTGTTATGTTTGTTATCACAGATTTGAAACTTTTAAGGATAATCTTTTTGTACAGGTGAACAAGGAATGAAAGGCCCACAAGGTAATCCAGGTACAAATGGAAAGAATGGTGCTCAGGGCAACAAAGGGGAGAAGGGCATACCTGGAGACCAAGGCTCTCCTGGAAACCAAGGCCCAGTAGGCAAACGTGGTGCTCGAGGAAATAAGGGTATGCGAGGGGATAAGGGTGACACTGGCGATAAAGGCGACAAGGGATTACAAGGAGACAAGGGTCTAATTGGAAACAAGGGTGCAACCGGTGATAAGGGTGATCAGGGCGATAAGGGACCACAGGGAAATGCGGGTAAACAAGGCAATTATGGAGCCACTGGAGAAAAAGGAGACAAGGGAATGCATGGAGAAAAAGGAACGAAGGGAGAAACCGGAAATAAGGGGGCAAACGGAAACAAAGGAATGGAAGGAGAAAGAGGCGACAAAGGAGCAGATGGAAACAAAGGGGAACAAGGAATGAAAGGCCCGGATGGTGACAAAGGACTTACAGGCGCTAAAGGGGACAAAGGAGCTAGGGGCGACAAAGGAATGCAAGGAAAACAAGGAGAACAAGGAGTCAAGGGAGATCAGGGTAGGTTTACCAATGTACACGTTATATGATTTTAAGATCTGTAGGTACCATCTAAGAAAATAGGTTTAAAATATGCAAACAAGTTGTACCATGTTCAAAGTCAGTTGAAAGAATTTGTTAATTGAAGCTGAATGTTGACAATAACTTATACTTGGTTTTGTTACCCTAAGAACATGTTTAAAATAGGTTGAAAGAATTTGTTCTCAAAAGTAATCACATCCGCTGAATGGGGACAATAACCTAGTATTATTTTGTTATACTTGTTGTTTTACCCTAAGCGATGTCTAAATAAAGAAAGGGATATTTTGATGTTTCATTTAACTTTCATAGACACAAAGACCGAAATAGAATTGGGCGTCTTTTTAGCCATAGTAACCGTCCATTTTTTCTTCATCAAATCTACAAACAAACTACGTAACCTTTTTATAAAACTCCCCAAAGCTGAATATAAAACTAACACGTCTGATGAAGAAAGCTCTTCGTGACATTCATTTTAAGATTAACAGATTAGCGCACTTTTGGGAAGACATTGAGTATTCTGCATACGACCCATTACACACATAGGCCATCCTCTCTATTAAACTCTTAATAATCGCGCGTTTGTCTTAAGCAAAGTTATAGGAAATAGCATTCTAGTTTCCGAACATTATCCCAATGTTAACACTAGGGCTATCAAAAGCATACAGTTAAAGCCTATCGCGTTCAAAACGACCTTGGCATATGAAAATGGAAACGAGTCAAAGAGACAACAATCCGACCAAATTGCAGAAATCATCCAAACATGTTCTGCTACCCCATTTAAAATACATATTGCTAACTACATATACAACAACATTGGAGAATAGGAGTAGAAGTTGGAAATGTAAATACCTTAATATGACAGATGTGTGCCGTTTAAATATTTGTTTTCTACATTCTGTAATATGGACGAATTGTTTATTGAATATCGTTGCCCCTTATAACTATAGGTAAATCCGGAAAGGATGGTAAAGATGGAATGAGGGGAGACAAAGGAGCAAAGGGGGACAAGGGAAACAAGGGACACATTGGAGAAAAGGGAAACAAAGGAGAACACGGAGAGAAGGGAGATAAAGGAGACAAGGGTGAACAAGGTCATAAAGGAGCACTTGGAAAGAATGGTGCGTATGATGTATCAATTAAAAGCAGCCTGCTTGTAATGTTTATTCAAATTGAAGAACAAAATTGAATTTTGTACTTCATGTACACATTGACTGTTGTTGTCAATCTAACTTGAAAAGATAAATAGAAAAATGATCAGATATAGCATCTTTAGATATAAATTGAAAATTCAGCTTTCTTCACTAAGCTATTTTTTCTTTGATTTATTTTCTGTCGAAAGTAACGAATATCACTAGAAAATGAAATCAAAAGTTAAGAAGGAAGATACCAACCAGTCAGGATGCTACTTCGTCAAAATTATCTCCCCATTACGCAAGTTCATTTCCACAATCGTAGAAATGGGAGCCATTGTATTTGTAGGGATGACGCGCTGCCAATTTTCCCTTTGAAAACCGATAAATTTAGCCACATAGCACCACTACGATCCTTATATGTCAGTTGTATTTTAAAAGACAAATGTATCTACTAGCTAATGATCATCAGTTAATGATCTTGTCTGCATTGATTCAACTTACAACTATTGTCTTATCGGTTGTCAGGTGGAATTAAAAAAAATCTAATTAAATATTTCGTGAAAGGGCAGACTAAAAATTGTTCAGTGGTTGAAGATTATAAACCCTAGTTATCACACACAAAATATAAAATATGCATTTTCATCATCCATCTTAAAAGACTGTCGTCAAGTACTTTTAGTAAAAAAATAGCTATTCGAACACACCTACACTATTTTTGTGATTCATTAGATATGTTATAAAGTCAACCTGTAGCTTTGATATATAAAAAATGATAGAATCTGAAGCGAGATGATATATCAAATACTCTTGGTTTGTACGTTTTAAAGACAAAATATACACCTGAAAAACGCCCTAACATAAAATGGTGCACTCGATTTTCTCTTTTCGATACAATTGTTACCCATTTTTAGGATTTTTTTCTTGAGTCACATAATGGAAGGGCAGACACGAAAATTACTGAACGAATAGATTGGTATGTTCTCCGTCCGTGGTAAAAAAAATAAAATCGGAGGTTATTCATTTTCTACATCCATTAACCAACTTGATAGATACCCATTTCGTCGACTTGATATCTAATTGTTCTGCATTACTCTGTAATAGATAAATTGAAAACTTATGCAAATGGTGTTTTTAGAATAAAACACTCTTGGTAATTAAGAAGAAAATTGTCTTTTTATTTGTTTCTATTAACTTTTTAACAAAATGTTTGTTACTATAGTAAACATTACAGTAAGCATTTATCGTCTTCTCTAACAAAGAGCTTCGATTCTTTTGTTCTATTTCAACTGGGTTCCCGCCTGCAAAAGAAAATTCTTATCAGTGGGAGGGGTGTCGACAGAATCACAGCTAATAACGGAAAACGACGAAAAACAACTAACAATGGTCTACTAAATAAAACATACAAATTTAATGACTAAACGACCAGTTTGCCGGAAGAGTACTCAGTTCCTGCTCCCCAAACCTGCATGTGGCCCCTAAATTTTTTTAACACTATCTGTGATTTTAATTGTGGTAATAGCTGTTTAATATTGTTACCTGTTTGAGATTATGAGGGATCATCTTGTAGTTTTTGAACATCTTGGTTATAGGTAATGATGGTGCAAAAGGAGAGAAGGGCGACAAAGGTGACAAGGGTGTAATTGGAGACAAAGGAATAAAAGGTCAACATGGTGAAAAGGGTGACAAAGGAATCAAGGGAGCTGTCGGAGATCAAGGCGAGCGGGGCGACAAGGGTGCCACAGGAGACAAAGGAGAAAAGGGTGACAAAGGACAAAAAGGAGATGTAGGAAACAAAGGATTCAAGGGAGACCAGGGTGCACCTGGAGACAAAGGACCGACGGGAGAAAGAGGTCTTATGGGTAATTATTTTTCGGCAATTTAGGCGTTTTGTTACTCACTTGTAGCTTATATTCATTTCAATGCAACTACTAACCCGTACTTTATACAACTTTAAGACTTTAAAGAAATGTTGCTTTTTTTATTTCAAATATGACTTGCACACTTTTACTTTTAGTGTACATTTATTTACAGGTTTCATAAAAGTTATATGGTCTGGTTATGGATGGACAATGAAACCATTCGGTATGTACATTTTACATTATTGTAAAGTTTGTTTTAGTAAATATAGACTTTGTTTGTGGTGATAACTGAAATCCTATATTCAGATATCTCTTAAAGGTGAAATGAAACAGTTCATGATCAGTAGGATATTTTGACTTCACTTTTGTTTCAGTCAATACAAGCATTATTAGGTTTTGTTTGTTTGCGTATTGTATTATTCGAAGCATAAACTAAATATTTATTATATATTTTATAGTGAAAGGGTACCCTCCAACATCATACAGACCCGCAGGAAAGACTGAGCAGGTATGAATTTCAAATTTCAAAATGCTAGTGGCCTCGCTTGGTAGTATCGTTGATTAGTTCGTATCAAAAACTATAATGCCATAATCTGTATGTCTATACAACAAATCAAGCTCTTGGTAATCCCAATTATGAAAAAGGAGAGAAAATTAAACAAAAACTATCAACGATCTGCCATCAACAACCAATTCCCCGATCTGAACAAAAACCAATAAATCGAGAACATCAAGAAAAGGCCAGCGGACGCACGAAATTTGTAAAATTGTATTTTTATTTACAGGCAACCGCTGACGGACTCGCTGGTATAAAGACACAGATCAACAATTTCATTGCTAAAGGTATTCCGGGAGTCCCGCCAAATGGGTCCAAAACAGGAGGAGCCAGTACAGGAACGAAAACAACAGGAACCAGCGCCGCTTACCCCCATCATATTGAGACAAAAGTTGTAGCCAAAGCATACTAAAACTAACTCGACATATTTTGTACATAACTTTGTTGAATATAATAAAATTATCAATGATAAATACAATTGTTTGTTTGTTTGAATCAGTAAAATAGTTCGTACCATCAATCAAAAATTATAGTTAACTGACATTACAATAACAAAAAGTAGTAGGTTGTTTAAATGATCATTTGGAACCGTAGTATGTTGTTATGTTATGGAATATGTTTTCCCGTAACTTGGAATGAAAATCTGCTTTATAGATATAAGTAGATGTGGTATGAGTGCCAATGGTAAAAGTAGGTTTAAAACGCTTACAGGTCAAAGTACGGCCTTCAACATGGATCATTGGCTCACACCGAACAGCAAGCTATATCATGCATATTTTGTGATAAAAGAAGATGAGGTATGAGTGCAAATGCGACATCTCTTCATCCAAGTCACAATATGTAAAAAAAAAAAGGTAAACCATTATAGGTCAAACTTCAAAACGGAGCCTTAGCTCAACAACAAACTGCAAGCTATAGCTATAAAGGGCACCAAAAAGGACCAGTGTAAAAACACTCTCAAAGGAAAACCAACGGTCTAATCTTTATAAAAAAAAAAGCCCGATTCACATCAACAAACTACTGACCATCAGGTCACTGACTTTGGACAGTTGCGAACAAATGATGAGGGTTGTCTATATGTTCATCCTAGATGGCTGGTTATATCGTTAAGTGTTTGTGTTAGCCTGGTACTCCGGCCCGATATCTAACTGCGCGTCGTAATACTGACAAGATTAGCCCGGACCGCAGGTTAGTGTTTGTGTTTGTGCAGTATTGATAACGGGTTTTCAGCACATCATTGTTTTATGTAAGTTATCAACTTGTAGGTCACAATAAGTATTATTTAAACTAGAAAAACCATTTAACACATTACATAAAAATGAACACCTGTATGAAAAAAAAATACCAGCAAAACCAAAAACCAATACCAGGAACCAAATTAAATACAAACTCTTTTTTCTTTTCATTTTCTTTTACAAATGTCTGGCCTGGAAAGGGGTGTGCAGATGTTAATATAAAAATAAGAGGATTTTGTATGATTACCATTAAGACAACTCTTAAAAAGAGATCAAATGACATAGAAAGTAACAGCTATGATATATAGGTCACAGTACTGCCTTCGGCAATGGGAAGACCCATGCCGCATAATATGCAATAAAAGGCTTCGAAAAAATTACACAAATGTGAAACAATTCAAACGAGAAAACTAGTTGGCTGATTTATGCACAAAATAGTAAATATTAAAAATATATAATAAAATGAGGAATATGTAAGTATTGTCAATGTGATAATTATCCATAAAGAACACACCAGTCAGTTGGTCTGCGAGATAAAGCAAAAAAAAAAAAAAAAACCCAAAAAACAACAACAACAACAACAACAAACAAACAACAACAACAACAAAAAACAAACGAAAAATAATAGCATCGCCATGGTCAACCAAGGACAGAAATGGGATATAATGAACTGAACCTGGCTATGAACAGACACATAAACATTGTGGCGTGGTTAAACATACATATGCTTTCCATCTTAATTAAGAAGTCTATCAATTTTCGACTTACTTCTACACCAAGCAAATAATATATGAATACATGACTCATAATAATATTCTGTTGTACTAAAACTGACCTTACAATTGAAGACTAAATAAATATAGATTCTTAATTTTAGACTTAGAAAAAACAGGCATAATAAACTTACCGAAATCAAATGGAATTCAAAAAGGGTGGAGTCCATTAAATCTGACAAAATTACACGTTAGATTGTGTCAGTTACTAGAACGTATAAAAAATAGTCGTCATAATCAGCCTGACTTGGTATATGAATTTTCCAAAGAAAATGGTAGATAAGCCAGGTATAATACATGTAGCTAGCTTAACCTCCCATTGTATGGCATTTGTTTATTGTTCTGTTATATTAGCAACCACAAAAAGACATACTAGGTTAAAGGAACTGTGTAAATATACATCACAGACATACAATACAACTGACTGAATAATCAAAACAAACATACAAAAAGTGTTGCAGTTGACAATTCAAAAGATTATATAACTCTTGACCCTCTTGTGCTATTAATGAAAAAGACACGGATTATTTACATGTATCGTGTAGTCTAGGTAGAATTTGAAGAACCTTTGAGAAAAAAAGGACGAAACGCTCTTTGACAAAACCCTGGTTATAAATATATTACCTCGACACTGACGAAATATATGTACGCAGCATATGAGAAAGGGGGTGATGTATTGCTGCTTTAGAGATGATGACAATTAATGATTTAAAAAATTGACCATAAATTCTGGTACTGCTTCTATAGTCAATAGAATATATAATTGAAACTGAAAATGTGTCAACGACACAATATCTTACCTACAGAAGATAACATTACAAGGACACAAATGTAGTTCTGCACGCATCGAGAGCAGACTTCTACACACTAATGTATTTCAGCTCAGCGATATAAACACCACACTCAACTTTTAAACATGTAAAAAGTAAAATCACAAAAATACTCCGAGGAAAATGTAACAACCTCAGTCCTATGGATCAGGGAATTATTCAATGTGCTAAACTTAAATATTGCGAAAAACAACTTCAGTATGTGATGAGACAGATGGACAAGTAATACAAAAAAAGGATACGAAATTAAAAAAAAAATCATTCTAATTTTACAGGCTAGATGATATAAGTGACAGTGATCATAAAAAAAACAATGATGAGATACCTCTTGCAGTTATTAAAATAACCAAAAGTGTTGAATATGGTAGTTAGTCATTTCCATAAATGAGGGGCAAAGATAACAGAGGGACATGACGGGCGTAAAATAACAGAGGGACAGTCACATTCATAGATGGAAAATAAACTGACAACGCCATATCTAAAAAAAAAAAAAAAAAAAGACACACAGACATACAGAAGAACATGTGCACTACACAAAACATAAATAAATAAAGACTAAGTAACAGGAACCCAATCATCCTGCTCCATATGTGGCATCCGTCGTGTTTGCTCATATTATTACAAACCCGGTATATAGTCTAGATTGGTAGGTCACATTTGTGGAGAGAGACC
Source organism: Mytilus edulis (assembly GCF_963676685.1). Classification (NCBI taxonomy): domain Eukaryota; kingdom Metazoa; phylum Mollusca; class Bivalvia; order Mytilida; family Mytilidae; genus Mytilus; species Mytilus edulis. The sequence goes on from NC_092354.1 coordinate 54,501,942, forward strand.
ATTTCGTACCCAAAACTACTATTTCTTACCACGAAATTGACTTTTTGTACCATGACCATGAACCATTTCGTACCATATAAAAAAAAAGAAAAAAATTCGTACCATATGGGAAATTAAAAATCTACAAATTGTACCATATGGAAAAACTGATTTCCCACTTCGTATCATATGAAAAAATGCTGTATCATTTTGTACATACTTGGTACCTAAAAAACATTCAGTTTATAACAATCATAATCTATTTCATCTATCTACCAAACAAATGATATGAATATAAGGAGATTATTTGAATTAACCGTCTTGCAATATCAACCTGCGATACACAAACTGCAGACTGGGACGTCACTGCTAATGAATTTTGGAAAATGATAATGGTGAAAGTGAAATAGAAGATGATACGGTTGATACATTAGCTGAAGCTCATGTTATGGTAGAAAAAACTGAAAAAGATTGCCATAAAAATAACAACGCTAAACGTTTAATTCATTTAAATAATCAAGAGAAGGATATGAACAACATGTCCATGGCTATCAAGTAAATTCACAAAATTACCGATCTACGAGGACAATTCTACACAGAAAGTCCTTAATCAAAATTCAAATCAAAAGTGCAAAAACATCAAACGAATGGATAATAACTGTTATATTCCTGACTTGTTGCAGGCATTTTCTTATGTAGAAAATGGTGGATTAAACCTAGTTTAATATTCTGTGTAAGGTGACATTTGACATTTGTTAAAACCAACTCTGTTGTATATTGTTGTGCAAAATATTTGTTAGGACTTTTAAATATTTTTTTAGCATAAAAAGTGCCATGATATCAAAGTGCGTCTGAATTATTTTAATATATTTTAATATAATGCTTGCATGCATATTCAAACATAATTTTTTGTCTATATCTTAATAAACAAAAATTGAAACATGTTTGTCACTAAAGTTTAGCTATATTGAGAAAAAAAACCCAGACAACTTATGATAACAGTGATAAATTCAAGGAAATATACAAAGAATAAAGGAAAAAAACACTTTATAACTTAGACATATCATTGGCACTCACACCACATCTTCCTATATCTATATAAAAAAAAACTATGCAGTTTTGTTTATATATTACATAAAAAATGTAAAATAGTAATAAATTGAATATTACAAATGGTAAAAAAAATGGTGTAATTCAATAACAATTTAACAAACTTCAATAAAATTGAGAATGGAAATGGGGAATGTGTCAAAGAGAAAACAACCCGACCATAGGACAGACACAAACAGAAGGTCACCAACAGCGAGAAATTCCCACAACCGGAGGCTGGCCCCTAAACAAATATATACTAGTTCAGTGATAATGAACGTTCTGAAATGCCAGAGGCTCCTGACTTGGGATAGGCGCAAAAAATGCGGAGGTGTTAAATATGTTTATGAGATCTAAACCCTCCCTCTATACCTCTAGCCAATGTAGAAAAGTATATGCATAACAATACGCACATTAAAATTCAATTCAAGAGAAGTCCGAGTCAGATGTCAGAAGATGTAACCAAAGAAAATAATCAAAATGACAGTAATACATGCATAACAACAGACAACTAACATGCCTGCTCCAGACCTCAATTAAACTGATTGATAGATTTTGTCATCATCATATGAATATCAGGCACAATTCTTCCCGTAAGGGGTTTAGTAGCATACCATCATAAAAATGAGGATGAAATTGGGAATGTGTCAAAGATACAACAATCCGACCATAGAACAGACAACAGCAGAAGGTCACCAACAGGTGTCCAATGCAGTGAAAAATTCCCGCACCCGGAGGCGTCATTCAGCTGGCCCCTAAACAAATATATATACTAGTTCAGTGATAATGAACGCCATATTAAACTCCAAATTGTACACAAAAGACTAAAATTAAAAATAATACAAGACTAACAAAGGCAAAAGGCTCCTGACTTGGAACAGGCGCAAAAATGCGGCGGGGTTAAACATGTTAATGAGATCTTAACCCTCCCCTATACCTCCAGCCAATGTAGAGAGTAAACGCATAACAATACGCACATTAAAATTCAGTTCAAGAAAAGTCCGAGTCTGAAGATGTAACAAAAGAAAATAAACGAAATGACAATAATACATAAATAACAACAGACTACTAGCAGTTAACTGACATGCCAGCTCCAGACTTCAATTAAACTGATTGACAGATTATGTCTTCATTATATGAATATAAGGCACAATCCTTCCCGTTAGGGGTTTGGTATCATACCATCATAACATATATGTGAAGAACATAACCCGTGTCATGCCAACAACTGGCTTTGAAATAAATGTGTTTACCGATGCAAAGACCCTATAAGTGAATCAATATTAACGCCAAAATGACCTGACAACAGTATCGTAGCTACATTTGTACATGTATATCCCTTCTTAATAAGTATATTTAAAGGTTTTGTTAGCTTCTGAGTTGAATACTGACATTTTTGTGCTTTATAAAGAATATTCCCATAATAAAAATTGATGTGAAACACCTGAACGTATAAGAATTCTGCATGTTGAGTTATATTTACGAATGATGTCCTTATACCGATGATAAATTTTAGCAAATGTTTCGACTATTTTGTGATAACGAAAACCCTGGTGTAATAATTTTTCAGTAATACATAAATACGTATATAGATATAGGAAGATGTGGTATGAGTGCCAATGAGACAACTCTCCATCCAAATAACAATTTTAAAAAAGTAAACCATTATAGGCCAATGTACGGCCTTCAACACGAAGCCTTGGTTCACACCGAACAACAAGCTATAAAGGGCCCCAAAATTACTAGTGTAAGACCATTCAAACGGGAAAACCAACGGTCTAATCTATATAAAATTAAAAAAAAAACGAGATATATGACAAGAACATAACCAATGTCATGCCAACAACTGGTTTTTAAATAAATGTGAACCAATATTAACGCCAGAATATGCAATCTTTAATGACCTGACAACAGTATCGTAACTATATCCCTTCTTTAAAGCTTCTGAGGTGAATACTGACATCTTTGTGCTTTATAAAGAATATTTTCATAAACAAAATGGATGTGAAATACCTGAACGTATAAAAAGTCTGCATGTTGAGCTATATTTATGAATAATGTCCTTATACCGATGATAGAATTAGTAAATATTTTGACTAGTTTATGATATAGAAAACCCTAGTGTAATAATTTTTCAGATATTATACATAAATTTTTCTCGTTAAAATCTAAAACATTGTTACATACACGAGCGAATCGTACAAGTTGAGATATATAAACTCCATAAGACGGTGACAAGGGAACGTCACCATCTAAAAATGGATAATTAACGATAGGAAATGTTTGTTCCTTCTGGTCATAAATGTGAACCTGTATTCAAAAACTGACACCTTACCGGATAGGTTGAAGGGACGCTGCTTCGTACATGTACATGTACATCCCGAACAGGCAGATGGACGTCTCACTATGGCAAAGGCTTTTACCGCTGTCGTTCGGAAGAAAGCCCGTAGTGAATGTAATTCTTTTATTCAATCACCCTTGGGTTTCATTGATATTTGAGAAACATGCACAAGTTTATAAGATATCACCCTTTACGACACGCTTAACAAGACACTACAACTCATATTAACATGACATTACATAAAATGAGGAAGAACGCTCTACCTGCCAATATCATTAAACTCACAACGATTTTTTAATTAAATGTATGTCCTTGTAAGTAATTTTTTATGTCTGAAACAAAAAAATCAGGAAGAACCAATTCATTAAAGTGTTCAATAAATAGCTGGTAGGTATGCGAATTGGTGTATTGATAGGTCTGTACTATCGTAATGTAAATTTATGTTTCAGATAGTTTGTAGTAGTCTAAAAATTCTGTTCCGATAAAGATAAACATGGCAAAAATTGTTGAACAAAACGAATGTTATTACAAACTCAATAAAATAAAACATTTGATGATTATGTAAATTATGAATGTTAAACGTCCTGCGGCAAGTTAAATGTATATTCAGGACGAGAACATGTTAAAGTAAAATGAATATTGATTTACCCTGTTTTATATAAGACAGCCTAAATTTTCAACATCCTATTTTGCAAGGTTACAGTACGCACGAGGAAGACATGTCACCCATTTTTAGGATTCTGAGTCTTTGCTCTTACCGCTCTATGGCACATGCTTATAATGGAGAAGCAGCAAATTTCAATTTTAAGTCTTTGTTTTCACCCAGCCGGGTTCGAACCAACAACCCCCACACTCGAGGCGAACACGCAGTTGCTACGAGAAGACCATCCAATTTGAATAGCGTAATGACTATAATAACTACCATGCAAAATAAAATCAAGGTTAGTGTTTATAAATGTTAGCTATAAAAAGAGAGACAACTCTAAATTGTTGAATGTACTAATTCGTAATTTTTTTACACAACATGATCATTAAGAATTAACAAACTCCTGTTTGGTAGTTCATTGATAGCTGTGGAAAAATCTATAGAATAATATAAATAATCCCTAAAGCGAGTCCTATCAAAAAATGAAAAACAATTTAGCCTATACCAATGTGCGGTCAAAGGTCCACAATTAACCCCAAATTAACCTAAAAGAGGGCCAACTACGTTTATGAACCCTCTTTATTGAGATGGGAACATGCAGAAGACTATACATTATAAATGTATCATACTTCATGTTAAAATGAAAGAATTTGATTGGTTAATACGAGGGAGTTAATTTACCTTATCCTATGGCAAATACTAGAAATTACCCTTCACAGAGACGCTCGCTCAAGTGTGTGCCATGTTTAACTGGATTTCCTTGTGAGAACCAACCCTCTATCAGGGAAATCACGGCAGGGAATACACGCCCGAGAATATCGTATTAATCGCTAGATATATACTCCGTATGCAGGCGTTGCTGGAATATTGCTATATATAAATGGAAAGTTCACAACTGGGAATTAAAGTGAAATTGTCTCTTTTGCCTTAAAGTTTTCAACCGATCCTCATTGTCAATTTCTAGATACAAGTCAAGATGTAACTTTAAAATATCGTTATAAAATTGAGAATAGATAAAATTAATGTTTTACACATTCTCCACCGGGTTATTTGACAACTTTCATAACAATTATACTTGATGGAATTCTGCAAACCTCGAAGATTAAATCGTGCATTTAGATCAAATATATCTATGTGGTTAAAATGATTTCTATTATGTAGGTCTAAACACATTATGTCGGAAATCAGTAGCAAATCGAGAAAAATTCATAAGGAGGGGGCACTGACTGAGTTTGAGAATCCAGAAACATTCATAAGGAGGGGACACTGACTGCCTTAGAGAATCCAGAAACATTCATTAGGAGGGGGCACTGATTGCCTAAGAGAATCTAGAAACATTCATTAGGAGGGGGCACTGACTGCCTTAGAGAATCCAGAAACATTCATAAAGAGGGGGTACTGACTGCTTTGAGAATCCAGAAACATTCATAAGGAGGGGGCACTGACTGCTTTGAGAATCCAGAAACATTCATAAGGAGGGGGCACTGACTGCCTAAGATAATCCCGGTCATAAGGAGGGGGCACTGACTGCCTAAGATAATCCCGGTCATAAGGAGGGGGCACTGACTGCCTTAGCGAATCCCGTTCAAGTCATACTTCAGTGATCCCTACATTATCACTCCGACCCCACTGTGCAAGCCTATGGGAAACAAAAGATGAAAACTGTACTTCAAACTTGCATGTATTTCAGAAATATATTTAGTTTCTCATTCTGTTGGTAGAAAGTTCGATAGAAATTTTTTTCTATACGTATTTTTTGTTCTTTAATTGTGTTATTACAAGGTACGTCAATCTGTACATTCATTGATTAATTGATTGTTGTTTGCTTAACGTACAGTGGCAAATATTTCGTGCATGATCAGGACGATATTCTTTACATACAATTACACTGTGTTTAAGTACTTTCTTATAATTTAAAAATACTTAGTTAATAAGTTAGGAACTGTTTATGCACTAAGCCAATGACATTATTTAAACGGATTTAAAATATAAGATAGATGCATTAAACGAAATCCAACTCAATGGAGTTCACAGAAAGATAGTATTTTTTAGGATTGGCTATTAAAGAACGTAAACGTGATACATGCGGTTTATAATATGCAGTGTTGTTCTTTTTAATGACCTCAATAACAAGTCCATGTGAAGGAGATGAAAACATGCTGATCTATCGATAATCGGACATGACTAGTTCATTTCTTTTGATACCTACTTACAACAAGTATTTAATTATGTATTTTTGCATTTAATATACTAGTTCATTGTTCTAACAATTATCCCAAAGTAATTGTTTTTTTTCTAATAAGAAATTCAATTCTGTTTTTCGGATTACGCTGACAGCATCTGTTACTACTTTGTACAGTCAGTTCATATATTTGAGTATAAAAGCTATTTTTTCAGTCTGTATCCTCAACATTGACGGACCAACATGACGCACTTTTCCGCCATTTTAGCGGTACTTACTGTACTTATAAACAGTAGTCTCGCCAAACCAAGTAAGTCTCGTAGTATATTTTTAACTTTTTGCACTAAATCCGGAGTAGGCAAAAACTATAAAAATATGTTCGTTTTTAATTTCTTTGCTATTTGGTCTTTGTTGAACTGTCTCATTCGCAAGAATACCACATCTTTTTGTTTTTATATTATAGTATAAGGTTAAAACAAATTGCAGAACGATTTACATGTTAGTGCTATTGAAGTTTACAAGTTCTATTTTGATTTGATATTCTAAATCACAAAGGAAAATAAAAAAATGCGCCGTTAATAAATAAAAATATCTTTAAATGTTACTAAATATGTGTTTTCCGAATTATTGTCTGCACAGGTTTATCAATATAAAGTTAAATGAATTTTTTAGATTATTATGAAGGATAAAAATAATACAATGAAAATATATTTTAAGAACAGAACTGGTTATATACAAATAAAGTGAATTATTGAGTGTAAAGCAGAAAGCTCCACTACAATCTATCGCAATTGTTTGGAATATAGCCTATAAATTTAAGGGACGACTTCAAAAGTTCAATGTAGGATAAAAAAAACTTAATTCACATAGTTTTTTTCACTGACACCCCCACCCCCTCTTAACTTAATTTGGAAAAAATTGATTTACCAATAGGGATATATGTAAAAATCGATTTTAGGTATACAAAACTTGTAGAAAAAACCCCCACCTCCAAATTTTTTGATTTAAGTTTTTTATCCTACATCGATCTTTTGATGTCGTCCCTAAACATGTGACATTTCCCAAACATTTACAAAGCCTTTTGTGTTAGGAATAACCTTCTGGATATAATGAAGATTTCAAATTTGGTTGTAGTTTTGATCTAGAAGATATTGAAATGTGCGTTAAAATGTATGCAATCGTTGTAATTTACTTTTAAATTAAAATGGTGTTTCGTTCAATTTTATTTATATTTCATTTACTGAATTTATTACAGTCTTTATATGATATCATGTTCAAAGAAATTATCTGTATACAAATCGTCTTTTTTTTAGCACAACATTCGTCCTGGGCGTCATGGTCAAGTAAGTGTCTTCTATTATTTCATTTATTGTTTCAGACCTTTACAAAATGAATAAGACCAAATAATCTAATTTAGAATGGAAAAAGGGAATATGTCAAAGAGACAACAACCCGTCCAAATATTAATAAACCATCCTTGTTTTAGATGTTTGTACTTGATATGCAGAGAAATAAGCAAATATAAACAAAACAATCAAGATAAATCGAGTAATATATTAAAGAAGGTAGAAACTGTGTCATCGTACTATCGACATAATGTTGTGTATCTTTTGTTTTTTCTAGCTGTTGTTTTTTTTTAAAATTAAAATATACTGTGTAGTGAATCCGATTTTTGTTTTAGGTTGGTCTTCTGGTGGAAAAACATATAGTAAGTTGACTATAACATATCATTCGTGACTTTTAAAAAAAAATCGTTTCATAACTTTTCTTGTAAACACATTACATGATTCATAACAAATTTTATAAAGAAACACACAGATACAAGTACGATAAAAGCAGCACCTATTAAAAAAAGAAAATACTCGCAGTTATTGGAAACAAGCACAAAGCAGAGAACATAACATGCTGCTAAGCAAAAACTATCAGCAGTTGCACTATTGAGCAGATTTCATACACCAATTTAATAAACATTGCAGAAATCCGTCAATCGTCACCACAAGATACTATTTTTAGTACTTAGAACTGATGATTATCACTATTAAATTATGTAGTAACTACAATTCCCTTCGGGTTTGTAACAACATGTTCAACACGACAGTCGCCACATGTGGGGCACGATCTGCGTAAACCCTTCTGGAGCACCTGAGATCACCCCCAGTTTTTGGTTGGATTCATGTACTCCTATAATATAAGACGCTGCATGTTCATATCATTTACATTCAACGTTTTTTTATCGGATATTTTTTTTTAGTATCAATGTTGAACCGCAAAATATCCGATAAAAAATGTAAATGATATGAACCTGCATCGTCTTATATTATAGGACTAAGGTTCATGTAGCTTTGTCTTTAGTTTTCTATGTTACGTCTTTCGTACTATTTTTGGTCTATCTGTCTGTCTGTCTGTCTGTCTGTCTTTTCTTTTATTTTTTAGCCATGGCGTTGTCAGTCTATTTTCGATCAATGAATTTGGATACCCCTCCGGTATCTTTTGCCCCTCTTTTATGCACCTGCGCATATGAAACATTTCATGAAACATAATATGACATACATGTACTTTGCTACATTTTTTAAGTATTGTTTGATTGTGTATTGAAATAAAGATTTAACTAGAACTTTATTTTACAGCGTATGGTTACCGTAAGTACATTTGTAAACAAGCAGTATCCTCATCTTTTGTAACGTTGATTTGTTCAATTATACCGTTAGAACTGGTAGCTAATTTTATGGGATTGTCAACATTGAAAGTGAAACAAAGGTAAATTATTTGATTGAGTGATTACTAGCTGTCAAGTTCATGTTCACCGATTTTACTCAAATTCTGATATTAGATTTATAACAATGTAAAATGTTTATCCAAATTATAAAAAGTCTAAAATAATCAATTTACAGGACATGGGGCTAGATTATATGTAGCTACGTTTCGTGCGCATTTTGGTCTAGTCGCCGTCTAATTAACTATCGAGGTGACCTACAAAGACATATAAGCGATATTAACATAAATATAGATATGAATAGATAGCGAACTCGTGCAATTGAATTATCTAGATCCGTTTAATTTCCTATATAGATAAAAAAAAATATATATATATATATGTAAATCATCGTTTTTACAAGAAGTCTTTTTTTTTTTGTACAGCTAATCACTCAATCAAATAATTTACCTTTGTTTCACTTTCAATGTTGACAATATTTTCTTTACATAACCGAACACACACAATTCATACGTTTTCCGTCTCTTTCTAAGGGGTTACGTACAAATTCTCATGCATACGGATTCAATGAGGTCAAAATATTACTTGAAATATACATGTATAACCTAGACCAACATATTTTAAAAGGAGAAAACAAATCTCTTAATAATAGGACAAGGGATGGCAAAAAAAAAAAAAAAAAAAGAAAAGAAAAATGATATCACAAAATTTGAGTGAATAATTATCATCAGAAAAACAAATGTATGCAAAACATTCAGGACAATCATCCAGATTTAACAAATCAAAAATAAGATGAAATTGTATGTCACAACCATGTCCAACAGTCTTAAAATCAAGAAACTAAGTCTCCTACTTCAACACCTCTATTAACTAATATCATACGGGTTCCCCTTTTTGACTGACTTCTTATTATATATTTGTAGATAATAAACAATGTACAGCCAAGGCCGATATGGTATTCTTGTTTGATGAGTCTGGTAGTATCAGCAACAACAATGCTAACAACTTTAACATCATGAAGACCTTTATGAAGGATATTGTTGGAAAGTTTACATCATTTGGCACCACTGGAATGCAAGTCTCGTCTGTGTGCTTCGCTGATGGTGTCCGTGAACATTTCCCGCTCAATAAGTACGATACTTTGCAGAAGATACAAAACGGTATTATGTCGGACATCAATCCTAACAATGGGCCCGCAACTAAAATAGGAGCTGGTATTAAGGTAAAATAGTTTATTTTTGATCAAAATATATGATGAAATTAAAATTGATTTGAAATAATCAAATTGGTCAAATAACCTTGCAAAATAACATGTTTTAAATTGACATTAATTATCATTTTAAAACTTAACAACATCTGTTCAGAGTAAAGAAGTGAGCCAGTGCGTTGTTCTATGCCTTCACTGATCATTTGTCCAATTATTTATAAATACAGTCCCAACGATCTTTATTTCAGTACGTAAGACAAAACAGTTTCACAGCAGCTAAAGGTGGAGTCAGAGCAGACGCTAGGAAGATTGTTATTGTCATAACAGATGGCCAAAACACAAGCCCGCCGAATCCTCAAACCGAGGCTGCATTACTCAAAGCGTTGGCACCGAACGGTGTAACAGTAATTGCCATTGGTGTGGGGTCTGGTGTAAACAACGATCAGTTGAAATCCATTGCTACACAGGATAGCTATGTTTTTACCACAAATAATTTCCAGGAACTGTCCAACATACTTGATGCTGTAGTCGCTGTTTCATGTGGAGGTAATGCATTGAATATTTACCATTCAGGGGCATCTAATGCATCTAATATAAATCCAAGTTAACCTATGTTATATCTTGTGGTTTTGTTTATTACTACTTTATTGGTTCAAAGATACAACGAGAAAACAAGTATTAGTAACTATTTCTGCTTAAGGAAATGTCTGTCTCAAATCAGGAATGAAACAGTTGTTTACCATGCGTTTTATGTATGTGAGATTTTGTTTTCGCAATTTAACAAGGTACTTTCCGTTTTAAGTTTTCCTTGGAGTTCTATATTTTTGCTATTTTGCTTTTCATACGTATAAAATAATAATGCCAATCGTTGTACAGAGAATCTGCAGTTATGTAGACCTTTCGCGGCTTAATTTGTATTTTTTTTTAGTGTCTTCAGTTCTCATATATTTTTGGCACAATTTTGCTGATCCATTTTACTATCTTGTTCCAATTGATTCGTCAGTTGCAATATGTTTTGAAATGGGTCATTGAAAAACAATATATTAGTAACCTTTTTTTGCATTCATTTATTATTCATTACCAATTTCACATGAAAGAACCCTTTAAAATAACATCCATGCAAATTATAAAAATCCTTTCTACAATCAGCATTGTTCTCTAGGTTTTCGACATGTAATACCATTCATTTTTTTTGAAAAAACAATACTGATTTTTTTTTGTCTTCTAGCTTGTTCCATCCAAACATCAAGCCCCGGTCAACCTGGACCACAAGGACCAAAAGGGGAACGAGGAGAAAAAGGCTATACCGGAGCTCAAGGGGCACCAGGTATATATAATTAGTTCTTAGATTGGAATTATACCAGTTATACATGTATCTATTAAACATCTGTCATTTTCAGATATCGTCAAATGAAATTTATCTACGGATGTGTACTTACGAGAGCAGCATAACGAAAGTTTTTTTGCCTTGACATCTGCATGTTTTTTTCAAGGTAATTACCATTTCCTCAATCTGAATAAATTTGAAAACTGCGCTTGCGCTGCTCCACACTCAGATAAGAAACTTTATAAAATATTTGTATAATGCGGTTATTTCAACATCAACTGCGTTCCTTTCTTACAGGTAATAAAGGCATGAAAGGGGACACAGGAGATCAAGGTATGCAGGGAAACAAAGGCATGACGGGAGATCCCGGAAGAGATGGTACCCCTGGAGGACCGGGTCAGAGAGGTCAGCCTGGAGCAAGAGGTGAAACTGGTAGCAAAGGAATGAGAGGCACAGATGGAACACCAGGTATTTCGGATACATAAAACTTGTGTCACATGTACCATCTTGATAAAAATAGATTTTTCAAAATATAATCAGAATTAACGGTACCAATTTTCCTGCACCAGATGCATAGAGATATTCATAAAAAAAAGTCTAAAGCAGAAATATTTCACTTACCACTTTGTATTTAGAAGTTCCCCTTTTTTAGGTTATAAGACCACAAATGATTATTCAGGTCACTACATTTGTATGTCATTCATTCCTACATGTATATATGTAATGGTTGTTTTTGTCATGCAGCTTTTTTCTTTTTTACACCATTTACATGTTTCTATTACGTATATTGTCAACATTTAAAAATCTTTTTTTTTATTTTTTTAACGAAAACATATAATAGGATTTTAAAACACAAATACATGTAGCCCTAGACGAAAACTTTATACGTTAATACTTATAATAAATATTGACAGGCACTCCAGGACGAGAGGGTAATCCAGGACCCCAAGGACCACAAGGCGACCAAGGAATGACTGGAGGCAAAGGTCCAACAGGTAATAAAGGAGACCCAGGAAAACAGGGTCCAGTAGGAAACCAAGGTCCGGATGGTAAAAAAGGAGAAAAGGGAGGACCAGGAAATGTAGGTCCACAGGGTAAACCCGGGAACAAAGGAGAAACCGGCGATAAAGGCGAAGCTGGAAGTAAAGGAGAAACCGGGGACAAGGGAGATGATGGAGCTACTGGAGAAACCGGCGCTAAAGGCGAAAAGGGCGATAAAGGAGATGTCGGGGAACAAGGACAAAAAGGCGAAACAGGTACGAAAATAAGAAACCATGTAAAACAAACTATTTAGTTTGTGTTAAACAGAACTAGATGAATTGTTTGTACAAAGAAAACTAATGATTTAAGTGTTAATAGTTTAGTTTTCTAATTTAAATGTTTTTCATATTGAACTTGTAATTGAGACACAGTTAAAGACAGAGTCGAATTTTGTTTTACAAAACTATATCCTAGTCCTCTTATTGGAAAATATACGTTCATTGTTGAGATAAAAGTCAACCATCAAGTGTAAAGACTTTTAAAACTATTAATATATATAATAAGGTGACCAAGGAGAACAAGGGAAAACCGGAGAAAAAGGTGAAAAAGGAGAAACAGGAGACGGAGGCGCAGATGGACAAAAAGGCGAAACCGGCGATTCAGGAGAAAAGGGTTCAACCGGTTCAAAAGGTGAACAAGGAGACAAAGGTTCCGCCGGAAAGCAAGGCAAAAAAGGTATGACTGGTGACAAAGGCGAAAAGGGCGACAAAGGCGACATGGGCGATCAAGGACTTAAGGGAATGGTCGGGAATGCTGGCAAGAAAGGCGAAGTTGGAGATCCCGGTGAACAAGGTCAAAAAGGAGGACAAGGAATAGATGGAAACAAAGGAGCACAAGGAGACAAAGGTATGATGTTTGTCATTTGTTTTCTTTTCTATTAACTCCACACACAGCTCTATATGGAACTCTGTTACATAGGTCAAATAAAAAAGTATGTGTTGTTCCAGTTACATCTGAAAAAAAGCTAGGGTAGGCAGGTAGGGATTTTTTTTTACATTGAGTCCATGGGAGCAACATTCTGACTTTAACAGTGCTTAATGAAAAATGACAATAAAATCTTTAGGGTAGGCTATTTTTAAGCCGAAAAAAGTAGGGACGGTAGGGTTACTGGAACCACACATATATTTTTATTTGGCCATAGCGTAAAATGATAGACATTTCGAACGAATTTAAATGTTCGTTAAAACATTTCTAAACTTTTAGGACAAAGGCTTATGCTATTACAATCAAACTAAATTTGAGGTATAACACTTAATCTTGTGTTTCAAAACTTTATAATGTTGTGATAAAAACCAAATCATTGACCATATATTTCTTTTACTTGTTGCAACACTGCCAACATTTTTCAATAAAAAAAGATTATTAATCAGAGCAGGTAGTATGATAATATGAAACAATAAGATTTTACCACGTTTTCGGCTCTCTGTATTCGAAATCCAAAATCCTTTTGAATTTGTCAAAAAGCGTACTGCAGAAATTAAAAAGAAATTGGTCTACATCATCAATCATTAGTATTTCTTTTTTTTTCTTTTTTTAATTTTGTCATAATATTTGCATTTGAACTTTTGCCGAAAAATAAACTACAAAAAATGTCAAAAACCTAATCTGGGTAATTATTGTATAGATTTTAATATTTATACCTAGGTGATACTGGAATGAAAGGAGAAACCGGAAACAAAGGAGAAGTGGGAGGTGTTGGTGCACCAGGCAGACCAGGAGATAAAGGCATAAAAGGAAACAAAGGAGACCAAGGGGACCAAGGTAAACAAGGGGAGAAAGGTTCAACAGGAAACCCAGGAGAACAGGGACCTAAAGGAGCAACAGGAAACAAAGGAGAGAAAGGATACAAGGGAGACAAGGGAGATGTAGGTATGGCAGGGGAAAAGGGTGCAAAGGGCGACGATGGTAACAAAGGAGCAGATGGTATGCCTGGAACCGATGGGAAACAAGGAGCCCAGGGAGAGAAGGGATTACAAGGCGATAAAGGGGTAGCAGGTGATAATGGACGACCTGGTGAAAATGGAAAGACAGGAGACCAGGGACCAGGTGGACCAAAAGGAATGACAGGAGATACCGGACCACAAGGACCATTAGGTACAAAGAATTTATAAAAACATAACTTAATTAAGCAGAAAACGTCTGGTGAATATAATGTTGATATTACAAGGAACTTGCTAAAGAATTTCTTATACAAGTAATATTTTTTATTGCTGAATTTAACTTTTTGCAACCTGCTTTGGTATTGATTGAAGATTGTATTATACATACGGATTTTGTAACATTATACTATTGTTGTTCGTTTTACGTAAAAAAACCATAAAAATGCAAATCTTTTTCAATTATTTTGTTTGTATATAATCAAACTGTTAATGTCAATCATTGAGATTCTCACTGGTAAATGCAATGTGGTTACTCCAACATTTGAATACTTAGAGATAAAAATACCACAGAGGAAAGCTCCATATTTTCTGTAGAGATAAATAGCAAGCACACAATGGTCATTTTAGTGATTAATGTAGTCAAGACAACCATACATCATACCTCTTTGCATGAACATATTTTTGTTTATTAAATAACTTAATTTAACTAAAATCTTCAAACAGGCGATCATGGAACGAAAGGCGATCAAGGCGAAAAAGGCGACAAAGGCGAAAAGGGCGACAAAGGTGATAAAGGAGATGATGGAAAGAAAGGTGAGTTAAATGATTTTTATGTACATTCAACAAACTTATTTTCACGGATAATTTTTACGCGTTCAGTCGTTTCTAGGCAATTTCACGCGAATTTGTTTTAAAGAGAAGATGCTTTATTGACACGAATGCAATGTTATTTATCCGCGTTTCATCTCAACTCGAGAATATTACTTATATAAATAGCTCATAAAAAGAAGACTACACGTACATATTACTGAGAAACAGACAGGGTAGTCCACAGTGGGTAAGGCATCCAATTAAAAAAAAAATTTGCCATGCAGCAGTAATCAATTAATAATTTGAAACTTTTAGGAAAAGACGGTGAACAAGGGAAGCAGGGAGAAATGGGTAAGACAGGAGAACGAGGAGTAAAGGGAGATCAGGGACCAGATGGTAAACAAGGTATGAAAGGAATGAAGGGACCAGATGGAGACAAAGGTCCAGTTGGCGATCAAGGTGCACATGGAGAAAAGGGAGCACAAGGTGACACAGGAAAAGCTGGAGAGAAAGGAGTTGTTGGTGATCAAGGACCGATCGGTGCAGTAGGACCGAAAGGACCACATGGTATGTAAATTGCATATAAACAATTGTTGCTGTTATTACATGTAAACGATGGATGCTTGTTAGATTTAAATGTCTCTCTGAATGATTTGTTTTTAGTTTGTTTTTAAATCCAAGGAACCCTTATATTTATACCCATTTGTATGCTATAATTTACACTAAAGGCAATTTTTTTCTCAAATATGGGCAACTATGATCAATTATAATTAGGATTACAATAAATAATTTATATTCTTTTTTTTCAATTTACAGTACAGCAAGAAAATAAAGTCAGAATTGAAGTTAATAGAAATGACTTCATGATACATTGTACAAGACTTCAATAACAAAGTTTGTTTATATTTTAATGTTATAATAAATAATTATATTTTTCAGGTGATCCAGGAAAAGATGGACAAAAAGGTATGTTCTATGCCTTTATTTATTTAAAAATGTATAAACATAATTTAAATGAACATCAGGTTTTCAAGTCAAACTAACCCGTAGAATACAAGCTCTCATATGCACATCTTTGTGATGTATTCAGCTCTAACAAACAACGCGGTGATACGAGAATAACGTAGCAACTGAGTCGAGTGATATAAGTAAACGGAAATTTATAGTAAAATAAGTTTGGCCTCCTTTACAAAGCAACATCTAACTGCTAGTTCAAGACGTCTGATCTCATGGCATCAAACGGTTCGCAGACTGTAGAACAAGAAATTCGAAAGATGTCTAGTTTTCGATTTTCATCAATGTTATTCCAATTGTCTGTACCAAACTAATGATCATCATCTAGGGAACAGGAAACACACATGTCTTGTTTTAACCGGATTCTGGCTTCTATGTAAATTATGTTATCAATGGCGTATTCCGCCAGTTTTTTACTCATTTTGCAATATATTTTTTTCACACAGGAGAAACCGGAGCACAAGGAGAGAAGGGAAAAAAGGGAGACAAAGGAGACATTGGAGAACAAGGCAAACAGGGACCAGCAGGAACGAAAGGTAATTAACATTAAAACTGTTGCTTTGTAACCTGTGTCATCCGACATACTGAGGGAACAGAAAAAAATGTCGGATATAACAGAGTGTCAGAATACTCAGTTTTTTTCTGCAAGGATTGGCATATTTTGGGACCATGAAAACGTGTCGCTTAAAGCAGGATGTTGGAAAATTCAGTAGTCGGATAGGGAAAATTACACTGTAATGGTAAAAAAAAACAAAAATTGAAAGATAACCTTTTAAGTTGTAATTCAATGTTCATTTTTGATTCAGACATTATACCAAGTTCTAGGAAAATATCACACACTTATCATAATTACTGTTGCTAGTCCAGTTAGAAAATGTTTTGCTCACTAATGAGAATAGTTCAACAAAATATAAAAGGCAGATATTTGATATGATTTTAATTAGGACAAACATTCAATATGAGATTCAATGAAATGGGTTTACATAAATATATACCAATTGTACGTCGTCAACAAATGACAACACCCATACCGTTTATATATATATAATTAGTCAGCCACAGGAAACTCTAACGTGACAATATTTGAAAAGGTTACACATTTTTTGTAATATTTTAAATGAAAAAAGCTACTAAGATAGCCATTATAAGTATAAAAGAGGGACGAAACATACCAGAGGGACGAAACATACCAGAGGGACATGCAGCCAAACTCATTGGTCGAAAACAAACTGACAACGCCATGGTTATAAAAGAAAAAGACAAACAGACAACTAATAGTATACGACACAACACAGTAAACTAAAGACAAACAACACGAACCCCATCAACAAATGGGGTGATCTCATGTGCTCCAAAAGGGGTAAGTAGATCCTGCTCCATATGTGGCACCTGTCGTGTTGCTCTTGTTATTTTAGAATGTGATGCAACTGTTCAATATTTTTCAGGAATGACAGGGGATCAAGGCGCTAAAGGTATGATTGGCGACAAAGGTAAGCCCGGAGATGTGGGACCAACTGGAGCCCCAGGAGAAAAGGGTCACGAAGGGGATAAGGGATTACCAGGCGATATAGGACCAAAGGGACCAACCGGTGCACCAGGAGAGAACGGAATTGATGGAGGAAAAGGACCAGATGGCAACCCAGGACCAATAGGACCAAAGGGTAATATAAATAAAGTACTCGCCGTAGTCTCGGTATTGATTTCGTCAAGGTACAAGATTTTGAAAAAAATAATTTATACCTAGGAATTTAAATGTGGAAATCCATTCTTTAATACAATTTTATTTTCTTTTAAAATCTCCTTTTTTTATATGCTCTAGTTTCCAAATAAATAATACGTAATGTTTAAAAGCATTTTTGATGTTATAAAAATTGTGAACTAAAAAAACGAAATTAAATGTGGAGCAAATACATATTAAATTTAATCTTGACAATATTTCTAATACAGTTAGTCAACAGTTCTGCCTCAATGTGTATCTCACTTAATTTATACAATGATTAATATTACATAGGTGAACAAGGGGACCAAGGACCAAAAGGAATACCTGGCGACAAAGGGGAACCAGGAGACCAAGGAGCCCATGGAACACCTGGTGCTCAAGGAGTACAAGGTCTAGCTGGCCCGAAAGGACCTAAAGGTAGTTGCTTTTTTTGTACAGAGTAATTTTCTTGTTGTACATCTTGTAAATTTTCATATGTAACTAAATGATACGTGTGCATTAAACGGAAAGTGACATTTTATATAAAGAAAATACATTTGTGAAGACATAAGACAATCATTAAACCTTAATAGGACTCAGCACAATGAATCTATTGAAATTGATTTCGTTATACTTGTTATTTACTTAAAAAAGTTTGTATAAATTTTTTTGAATTAAAAATTAATAGATTTAAATAAGAAAAAAATGAAACACAAAAAACACATTTGCTTAAAATTGTTTATTAGTTTCCTCTGAATTTCCGCTTAAGCATCATAAAATAAGCGAATAGTCTTGCGTTTTAAATTTTGAATTTATATACAATGTATATTTATAGTAAGAGATAAAGATGAATGTTTACTAAATCTATATAACTCATTTCTTAGGTAATGCTGGAATTAAAGGACAAACAGGAGATAAAGGAGCTGATGGTAAGAATGGAATTGATGGAAAGAAAGGCGGAACTGGTGACCCAGGAGAAAAAGGACCACAGGGTAAACAAGGCCCAGACGGACTTCAAGGACCAAAGGGACCAAAAGGAAATGACGGTATGAAGGGAATGAAAGGAGTTAAAGGTGACAAAGGAGACCAAGGCGACAAAGGAATTCAAGGAGACAAAGGTGCTGATGGTATGAAAGGTCAGAAGGGCAACAAAGGAGCAGTTGGCGAAAAAGGTATGCAAGGAGAAAACGGAAAAGATGGACAAAAAGGAGCTAAAGGCGATACAGGTGAAAAGGGAATGAAAGGAGACACTGGCGACAAGGGACAAGACGGTATGCAAGGAGCTACCGGAAATAAGGGAGACAAGGGCGAAACAGGAAACAAGGGCATGACTGGTGCTAAAGGAATGACAGGAAACAAAGGAGTCCAAGGTGACGTTGGTGTCAAAGGAGAAACTGGCGACAAAGGCATGAAAGGAGTGACTGGCGATCAAGGAGCACAGGGAATCAAAGGTATAAGATTTACATTGATCGAATTTGATTGTTTTGCCAAGCTGTCAGTTGGTTCCTGGCTACTGGCTGGTTTTCCGAAAATGTCCTTTAAATATTTTAATACTGTGAACTATAGGGAACATTTTTACTTTATTTAAATGTATTCCTATTTTAGTACATGTATGTAGAACTCTAAAAGTTCGTGAAAATGTTTAGGTCGAAAAACTTTCAAGGGTATAAGAAAGTAGTATATCAACATTATTTGCTGAGGATACTTTTCCAAATATTATCCATATTATAGAAAAAAAAGGATATATGGGGAATCCATCCATGACATAAAAATTAGAACATTCACAGCAAAAAAAAAGATAGCGAAAAACAAATCCAATATATGGTCTTTACAATTTCAAGTAAACATTTCTGTACTCATGAAACATAGTTTGTAACACTTTGAAAAATCTCCAGCGAAATGAGTGAACAGTTCATTTACTCGTTTATAAAAAACAACATAACGTTTACAATTTATGATTTTATAAACATATCTAATTCTAATAAAAAGACATATATGTTACTTGTGCAAATAATAAAAGAATTAGAGGAGAGAATGTATCAGTTCAAAATTCAATAATTTCATCTTAAATTACATTGCGCAGTCTGAGAAGCCTGGTCACGTTACCTTCGTATTTTATGCTTTTAACCAATCAGAAAGCCCAAAAGCATAACATTTCCAAATTGTAAAACTGTTAGCCATTGGCTCATATTATTCACCGTTTGTTTAGATATTGACAATCGATTATTCTATTTCAAAAGGCGATACAGGTGATGCTGGAAAAGATGGATCCAATGGTGCAAAGGGAATGACCGGAGAAAAGGGAGAGAAAGGGGAGAAAGGAGAAAAAGGACACACCGGCGATACCGGAGAAAAGGGAATGAAAGGTCATAAAGGTGACAAGGGAGACAAAGGAGAAGCTGGTGCAGACGGTAAGAACATAAAAAACGGTAAACAGTTAAACATGTTAATTCATAACAAAAATACCAAACTCGGAGGAATATCCAAAACGGAAAATTTGTAGTCAATAGAACAGGCTATTATTTAAACTTGGAATTATTATTAATTATGGAATTTTCATAATTTCCTGTGCTTGAAATTTCTAGTAAATACCATGCTTATTCTGTACTTCAATGGTCTGTGCTGCGCACAACACTTTCTTTTACAAAGAAGATAGTACATTTTCAATAGAATGTACTGTGCCGCGCACAACACTATCTATACAAAATACATTATATGGAAAGTGTTATGAACCGCTCAAAACATAATTATACCAAATAAACATGGAATTTATTAAAAAATTCCAGCACAGAAAATTTTGCAAGTTCCATAATTAAAAATAATTCCAAGTTTAAATAATAGCCTGTTATAGGCAAAATCAAAAGCTCAAACACATCAAATTAATGGATAACAACTGTCAAATTCTTAACTTGGTAAAGGAATTTTCTTGACTTATGTAGAAAAATGGTGGATTAAACCTGGTTTTATATATACTTCTGTTAAACAGAATAAATAAGTTATTGTGTTACTAATAAAATATAGGAATAACCACAATAAATCACGAGAGAGAGAACGAGATTCCTTTATTTCATAAATGAAAAAAACTTTCTTGGTTGCGTATGCCAATGAAAATAAATCTACAATATTTATCATGTAGATAATGTCGTCATAAAATATATTCACTCCACAGTTGTATCGTGAACTATAGTACAAAGCAATATGTTTCAATTTATGAACAACATGTTTATTTCGTATAAAGCTGTTGATCATTCAAAAATAGAAATATTCACATGAGTACAGCCTTCAAAATCAATAATGGTTTTGAAGGTGTTTTGAACTAAATTTAATTAAATTAAATTGTCATGCTTATTTTAATGATCTTGAATAAAAAATGTCTTACCCAAGGACAGTTTACTTTGATTTCAAACGTATCTATTAAGGCAAGGACGGCAAACATGGCCATAAAGGTATGAAAGGAGACAAAGGACACAAAGGAGAAAAGGGACACAAAGGTGACCACGGTGACAAGGGATTGAAAGGTCACAAAGGAGATGCAGGTCATAAGGGCAAACAGGGAGAAAAGGGCGCGACAGGAGACAAGGGACCAAAAGGTGACAAAGGTCATACTGGAGACAAGGGTTTGAAAGGTGACCAAGGTGACAAAGGAGACCAGGGCATCAAAGGAATCATTGGAGATATGGGACCGAAAGGTTAGAACTAAACTATGACTATATATATGTGTACAAAATAATTCAACATGGTTAGAGATTTATAAAAAAGTAAACAAAAATACTTCTTAATAAGAAAAACATCAGATAATAAAATATTAAAATTACTGAACCATTCATGAAATAACATCACGAAAAGTAAGGATATAAAGCATAAACATCAATGAGGAAATAACCACAAAGAGGTAATAAAGGACATCTCAAGGGTTATAGCTTAATAAAGGACATCTCAAGGGTTATAGCTTAATAAAGGACATCTCAAGGGGATAGCTTAATAAAGGACATCTCAAGGGTTATAGCTTAATAAAGGACATCTCAAGGGTTATAGCTTAATAAAGGACATCTCAAGGGTTATAGCTTAATAAAGGACATCTCAAGGGGATAGCTTAATAAAGAACATCTCAAGGGGATAGCTCAATAAAGGACATCTCAAAGGGATAGCTTAATAAAGGACATCTCAAGGGTTATAGCTTAATAAAGAACATCTCAAGGGGATAGCTTAATAAAGGACATCTCAAGGGTTATAGCTTAATAAAGGACATCTCAAGGGAATAGCTTAATAAAGAACATCTTAAGGGTTATAGCTTAATAAAGGACATCTTAAGGGGATAGCTTAATAAAGGACATCTCAAGGGTCATAGCTTAATTAAGTACATCTCAAGGGGTTAGCTTAATAAAGTACATCTCAAGGGTTATAGCTTAATAAAGGACATCTCAAGGGTTATAGCTTAATAAAGGACATCTCAAGGGGAAAGCTTAATAAAGGACATCTCAAGGGGATAGCTTGATAAAGGACATCTCAAGGGTCATAGCTTAATAAAGGACATCTCAAGGGTTATAGCTTAATAAAGGACATCTCAATGGTTATAGCTTAATAAAGGACAGCTCAAGGGTTATAGCTTAATAAAGGACATCTCAAGGGTTGTAGCTTAATAAAAGGACGAGAATTTTAACAGATTTCAGATTCTTCATTTCTTTTAAAACCAAGTTAATGGTACGAAGAAACTACAACGGCTTCCAGCAATTAAAAAAAATCCAACACCGTATAGTAAGCTGTAAAAGATCGAGCGAAAACCCGAATAGGAAATATTTAAAAAGGAGAAAGTAACGGAAAAACAAATTTAAAAAACAACGACTTACTATTTAGAGCAAATGAATATAACTGGTTACAATGCATATATTGGGTTGTTTTCTATTTTGTTATGACGAAAATTTGTGTTTATGACATATGAATTTGAGTTATACATTTTAAAAGGTTTAAATCGACATAGAAGACTCAGAATATCTATTGTTGAAAGTTTGGAAAAGGAATTTCCCTGGATTAATATCTTCTTACAAAATATGTTATCTTCTTGAGGAATTTATATCAAGAACATCGCTTCAGAGGCACATTATTGCTATTTTCAAATATACTCATTGTTTACATACAGAAAATGTCAAACACACAATATGTAAGTGGTAAATAACGAAAAATGATGACATCATACAAATTATCATTGTTTACCTTTTTATTGTAGGTTTCATCAAGGTTATATTTGAGTTTCCACAAACAGGTGAGTTAAATGCATTAAAAAGAAGGACGAACGCTACAAGAGGGACAGTCAAACTCATAAATCTAAAATAAACTGACAATGTCATGGCTATAATGAAAAAGAAAATCAGACAAACAATAAATAGTACACATGACACAACACAGAAAACTAAAGAATAAGCAGCACGAACACTACCAAAAACTAGGGGTGATCTCTGGTGTTCTGGAAGGGTAGGAAGATCCTGCTCCACATTTAACACAATCCTCCATCTTGTTTCAAATCTACGTATGATACAACCAGAGCTGGCTGGACTGTAACAGGCATGTTGTGTTTTAATTTTATCATTGATACAGTCTTTAGACTATGGATTTACTACAAACCCTTTGGAAAACTGTCCCATGCATTATATCCTATTTGTATCTAGATATAAAAGCTGAAGAGCAAAATTATATCTAATTTTAATTTTTTCGGCATTGAAATTTCGATATGAATAAATAACCAGAATAAATGCATACATTTCTGAGTTGACATTGTTTATGTCATGAAATCAACAGCAGTTTGGTTATTTCAATGTACCTTTCTTTACGATTATCAGTGGATTACAGTCAAATGACTTAAGCGTGTAGGTTCAAACAAAATCTTAAGTTAGCTTGCTATTTAGCTAAACCGTGATGTTAATATTAGGTCAGGTATACTACCTTCCATTAAGAGTAGACTAGTCCGACAAATAACCAATCTATCTGTCTGTATGACTTCACTACTCTAAAAGAAGGGAAGCATACCCAACTAATGATTTCAAGGTTCAGCTAGCAAGCAAGGTAACCGAAATTGTTGATTTAACCTACACAATCAAATAATTTGGATGGAACGCTTTAAGCATAAACTTGACTTTATTTGTCAACTAAAGTAAAATATTGTCTGAAAACCAGACATATTGGTTTAGTTAGATTATAATTTTATCAAAAACAGCAGCTGTATATTTTATCAGGTTAACATGTTTTTTTTTAATTTTGTATAGGTTATGCCGCCCCAGCACCACCAAAGTATCCAACAGGAGGAACGGTAATCAAGGTAATACTTTTATGATGTCATCAATAGCTATAAAAACATAATCATGTCTCAAACGGAAGAGAAAACAGAATTACGTCACAAATGACCGATAAAACATTATGATGTTACCAACAGCCTATTAAAACATCATTATGTAATCAGCGGCCGATCTTTACATAATAATGTCACATCTGGCCGATCAAAACATCAACATGTAATCAGCGGCCGATCTAAACATAATTATGTCAAATATGGCCGATCAAAACATCATTATGTTTTCAAAAGACAATCAAAACAGTATTATTTTACCGCCGGCTGATCAAACTTTATTATGTCAGCAGCGGCCGATCAAAACATCATTATGTCATCAGAGGCTGATTAAAAACAGTAATATGTCTCTTACGGCAACTAAAACATTATAATGTCACCGAGGGCCGATAAAGCATTATTATGTCACCAAAGGCGTACTAAAATATCATTCTGTAATCAGCAGCTTATCAAAACATTATTTTGTCATCAACGGCCGACAAAAAAACATATTTGTCACCGACGGCCGATAAAACATAAGTATGTCACCAACGGTCAATCAAGACATTATTTTGTCATTAACGGCCGACAAGAAAAACAGTATAAAGTCACTGACAGCAAATCAAACAGTTATATGTCACCAACGGCCAATCAAAACACTATTTTGTCATCAATGGCCGACAAAAAACCCCAGTATTATGTCACTGACGTCACGGCCATTCAAACATTAGTATGTCACTGACGGCCATTCAAACATAAGTATGTCACCAACGGCCGATCAAAACATTATTTTGTCATCAATGGCCGACAAAAAACCCCAGTATTATGTCACTGACGTCACGGCCAATCAAACATTAGTATGTCACTTACGGCCATTCAAACATTAGTATGTCACTGACGGCCATTCAAACATTAGTATGTCACTGACGGCCATTCAAACATAAGTATGTCACCAACGGCCGATCAAAACATTATTTTGTCATCAACGGTCGACAAAAAACAGTATTATGTCACTGACGGCCAATCAAACATAAGTATATCACCAACTGCCGATAAAAACATTATTATGCCATCAACGGACGATCAAAAAAGTGTTATGTCATCAACGGCCGATTGAAATATTAGTTTATCTTCAACGACCGATTAAAAATCATTATGTTAACCACGGCCAATCTGAAAACAAAAGCATCATTATCATAATATTGTCATTAACATTTAACATTATATTGTCAACGAGAGCCTATAAAAAATTATATAAGAATACTCAGAATAATAGCGGGAAAAAAATTACGACAATTGATGAAACATGATGAAAATGCTATCGTTCTAATACATTTTAAAGGGGGAAAAAGTGCCAATTTTTTAGGAAGTTTTTGTTGTAATTACACCTTATTTAAGAATACTAGGTTTTAATTGGTTGATAGCCAGTGTATGTTTTACCAATTTACTGTTATCAAATGAATATGGTTCATTTTTTAACGCCGCCGGGGTATATGCAAAAAGGATATGCCTTTTTTACCCTCTCTTCCGTGGTATTTGCCAAACAATACTCTTATCCGACTGGACGCTTGAAACGTCACGATCATCAATGCTTTTTTGAACTGTAACATTCGGTGCAATTAAACAGATATAGCATGGTCTTTAGGGATATTTGCGAAAAATAGCAGTCTTTAGAATGAATTTCCTTCGCCTTCGCTCTCGAAATTTAACATTCTGTCGACTGGTAGTTTCCGCAAATACCCCTCCTTAACATGATATATCTGTTTAATATTTGTAAGTTGAATTAAAGTTTCTATACAGAAATTCAGGTTGTGGCTATCCCCTCTGTGCAGTAATGACATATACTGAAATTTCAAAATCGGAATGAATTTGCGATGTGCAAAGTTGTAATAGATTTATCACCTTCAGGAATTTCGGGTCTTCAGTGCTATTTCAATTTGTACGCAGTTTAAACATATTTATTTAAAGTGGATTGGGAAACAAGTTATTACAACTTACATTGACCCGTTTTCACTTATCGGGTGCGAGTGTTGCCTTGTAGCAGATTTATCCTGCTCTTTTACTTCTACGAAATCGACAAAGGTGTCTTTTACCAGCAAGATATATTGCTCTCTTTTAACGAGGTCAGCCATTAATCTCCAATTCCGACGAATTCTCATCATTTCTAAAAATCATACTCTCAAATGGTGCCAAGGGACAGCAAATAAATAAGTCTCTGAAATATCCAGAACGATGATCAAACCAGAAACCTTGGTGTTCGTAGTCCGATGCCCTCTCCTAAAATTCGTACTTTATTTGGCCTTTAAAATATTTTCATGAAAACGTCACGTGAGACTAGTCTTTGGAGACGAAACGCATGCAAAACGTACACAAGAAAACATGGTACTTTTGATGAGTTTGTTTTATGATTATTCTCATAAGCGCTGATAACAAATGAAACGTATGATTGTTTTGTTTTTCTTTTTTTAGACAAGCTATGCACCAGCAACCGCATCAACAGGAACACAAACCAACACAGCGGTGCACGGTATTCAAACAAAGGTGACAGCAAAGGCATATTAAAGACTACAACACATGAGATAAACACACTATATTTTATTTATACGTATTATTTGTTTAATAATAAACACAGAGTATATGTTTAATTGTTTCTTGTTTGTTAAAGTCCTAATATATTTTGAGTGAAGAATAACTATCTAGACATACGCTACACAGGTTTGGCATACAACAAAACCAGGTTCAATCCACCATTTATTTTAATAAAATGTCCGGTACCAAGTCAGGAAAATCACAATTGTTATATTTTAGTTCGTTTCTGTGTGTGTAACATGTCAGTGTTGTGTTTCTTTTGTGTCATAGTTCTCCTCTTGTATTTGATGTGTTTCTCCTCAGTTTTAGTTTGTAACCCGGATTTTTTTTTTAATCGATTTATGAATTTCAAACAGCGGTATACTACTGTTGTTTTAATTGATACCGCTGCTGGTAGACAATTAGTCTCTAATGATATCATCGGATCAGAAGTTAGTGCTTCTTTATTTTTATTTGCAAAATTATGAAGTATTTTTTTCTTTCTTTCCTGCTTACAATCACACAATTAGTTAAATGAAGGACCCAATCTTTCTAATTTGTTTGTTGTTTTAGTTTGTGGCATAATTAGTTGTCAAAGGTACCGGCTTATAAAACGATACGTCAAACGCCTGTTTCGTCAACATGATACTAATCAGTGACACTCGGATCAAAATAGTTAGAAATCCAAACAAGTATAAAGCATAACAGAACACCACGAATACCCAATTTCCAAGCGAGAGGTTTGGCTAGCTATTAAACCAGGTTAAATCCATAATTTTCTACCTGTACCTAGTCAGGAATGACAGTTATTTATCTATTCGCTTAATGCATTTGAGTTTTTGCTTATGCCATTTGATAAGAAAATTGTCGTTTAGAACTCTCCAAGTAGTTCGATATTGCTTTTATTTTAGGAATACCGGTCCTGTAGTTGAAGAGTTGCCACCACCAATTGTTGAATTGACGGACGCAAATGCAGTCTTATTGGCGATGCGTAGCGAAGACAGTAAAACGGAGATTTGCGACGTCAAATCAGAATTGACCGTGGCAAATCTTCAACTACAGTACTGTTATTCCGATTCAAACGCATTACAAAAAGAAATAATACGTTAAAGCTTGAAAAATGTATAAATTTCACATGCAAAACCGATTTCGCGGAACTTCATGAAAGATTTTGGCGTAAAGACGTCATGACTAAACGTGACGACATGCAAATGAAAAATTGAAAACAGCACGTATAATAATTCAATGCGTCCGAAGCGCTTTTCTTAATTTACCTTCACCAGGAACGCTCAAAGTTAAACATTTGAAATCCGAGGATGTATACGTGAAAACTTACAAACTAGATGTTTTAACATTATTTCTACGATTCAAATTCGGATAAAATTACAGCAAAAACATGAAAAAGGCGAATTAGAGGTATTTATTGTTATGTTTTCAATGATATTGTAGCAATCGAACATTTGTTGATTCAATCAATTCAATATCGCCTGGTCAACTGTTAATTTGACGGCAACTTTTAGCCAATGAAAAGAATGTAATATAAAAATTGCATTAGAACTTCCTTCTCACAATTATTATGGTCATGAGAAACGTGACAGATGATATTGTAGAAGCAGAAACTGAAAGACTCCTAGAGCACTTGAAAAACACAATAGACAAGGTCATCGACTAAATGGTTGTATAGAACTCATCTTATATATAAGGATTGAAGTTTTTTACACGAAGTGCGCGTATTGACTACCTTAGACTCACCAGTGACGCTAGAATAAGAAAGGTTTAACAGGTATAATAGAGTTCGAAGTTAAAATAATTGAGGAACAAACAATTTTTCCAAAGAAAGCTAAGGTAATTTATTTCTGGGATAGAAAATCCTAAGTTTTTCGAAAAATTTAAAGTTTAAGTTGATAAACAATTTTTTTCATAGAGCATCTTTTATATTTCTGAAAATTTTGTAAAATTGTGTAAACAGTTTGTCAGTTTACCATTATTAGTTGGGTTTTCCACAACGTTTCATAATACATTTATAGCCCGACTCAGTTGACTTAATTGCACGTATTTCATAGAAATTTGTTCAATAATTGACTTCG
This sequence comes from Mytilus edulis, assembly GCF_963676685.1. Classification (NCBI taxonomy): domain Eukaryota; kingdom Metazoa; phylum Mollusca; class Bivalvia; order Mytilida; family Mytilidae; genus Mytilus; species Mytilus edulis. Next base: position 54,530,841 of record NC_092354.1, read on the forward strand.
TTTATGTTCTAGATAATATAAACACATTGACCTATAATGGTTTACCTTTATAAATTGTTATTTGGATGGAGAGTTGTCTCATTGACACTCATACCACATCTTCCTAAATCTATATCTGTTCAGACAAGGAAATGTCAATAGATGTAAGTTCAAATTCGACAGCCAATCATATGCAAGCAAGTTTCTTTAACGTGCCGAGTTCCATTAAATAATACACGTAAGATAAACATTTTCCGGGTTCATAATTTGAACTGTTTATCACGACTATCTTATCAGTGTTTGAATGTCAACCAAAAGGTAAGGAATATATATCTAGTAAAGCATAAGAAATAAGTGAATTATTCATTTTACACCTTTAAAGTCAATCAGAATTTCATAATGATCATACTCTGTAAAATACAGTGAAATCTGTTTAAACCGAACCTCTTCGGGACTTCAGATTTTGTTCGGTTTGGCCTATGTTCGGTTTATCAGGTTCACAACGCATACAATTTGATATGACGGTTCTTAAAAAAATATGTTTATTTTATACTGGTTTTCGTTTTATGCAGAATTCGGTTTAGCCAGGTTTCACTATATTTTTTTAAAGCTGAGAAAAACATTGCTGTAAGTACTATACATCTGTGTCTCAACTCAAAATCGACATGACACTAATCTGATCTTACACTATACCGAATATGTCTTGTTCCCTATTTTGAACTTTGACGGAATTAAGATTCGCTTGAGTGGTATTCTATGCGTAGCAGGAAACACATTCTACATGTTCTGTATCGACATATCCGGTTTCCCTTTGTTTTGAGTTCATATTCTATCTTAAGTTTTATCTTGCTTTGTCTTTTTAAATATGATTGATAAGTTTTCAACATTCGATATCCATATCATATTAATTTGCTGAATAGGTTATTCGATTATAGTCAAATCTGTACATTCGTCAGCAGAAAGTGAGATTAACAGTCAATTGAAATTCAAAATGCATAGATATTACTTGGACGAGAGACGGGTGACCTAATAAGACGGATTTTCGTTAAAAAAAGAGGGGCGAAAGATACCAGAGGGTGAAAGGGACCGTCAAACCCATAGACTGAAAATAACCTGTCAACTAAAAGATGAGACACTAATAGCAGAATTGACTGTTTATATATTAGAAATAAGTAATATGGAACAGATATATATTGTAATCCAAATTATTTTCTCGGATACTTTATTTCGCGGTTCACCCTTTCCACTTCACGGTTATTTAATATCGTTTTTCCTAATTTATTTGATGTAGTTCGATAAGGGAGATCGATGTTTTACATATTTGCGACGATTTCTATTCGCGTATTTTTTTTTACTCGTTAAAATAAGTTGCTTTTCCAGTTACCTATTCAGCAAATTAATATCATATGGATATCGAATTATGAAAAGACAAAGCAAAATAAAACTAAAGATTATTTAAAAAAAACATCACACGTTCAAGGATGTTTGTTTGTCTTGTTTTGGATTTTTTGTCAGATTTTCGAAAACCTCTGGTTTTATCCATTTGAATGCCTTAAAAAATTTTGCCCATGGACCCCCATTTTTATTTTTATTAATCTTTTAGTTATAAGCCATTTGTAAAAATCTCATAAAATCTTAATTATCTTTTAATTATTTTTGAGAACTTTAACTGGTCAATGATAAAGCTTTGAAAAGTCAAGAGAGAACATTTTCCCGCCAAAACTACAATGGGTCATATCTCGAAAACAAGCACATTGACCCCTATATTTTATTTGCTCTTTTGATTCCTCATTTATTTCCCTATAAATATATACTAGTGTTAAGGAAAGTTATGTATTTCGAAACTGAGCAGCGAACTTCCTTAATTAAAAGAATAAAAAATGTATCGATAAGATGGAAGATTTGAGAAGCTAAACATATGATACTATATTGTTATAGAAATGCATAATGAGGTTATTCATTATTACAGTAAGACATTTCCTGGAGAAAATTGAATTGAATTAAGAAATACTTGAGCACAGTATGTCTGTTTGTTACCTTCATTGTCACTGGTTTTATATTTGCGTTATATGTAGTGGTGAACAGATTCGAGGAAATTGGAATCAATCAAGCTCTCTAAACGTCGGTATTGACATGATTGAATAATGAACGCTAAATGTTAACAAATGTAGATTTATTTGTTGGACTAAGTTTACGTCCAGGAATTTGTCTTGCTATCATACATCACATAGATGATCATAGACGGAACAACTTGGTTAAAAAATTATTCGAGCCAATTTTTTCCGGGTTCTAAACTATTATCTGCCCTCTGTGTTAATATTGCTAGTCTTTATATGTTTTATGTTTGTCATTTGATTGAAACTTCGCGTATTGTTATGATTTAATTGATTTAGTAAAACATGTAAGATCATCCCTGATGAGTTCTGCGCAGATACAATGCGCGTCTATCGAATTAATTTCTAAGCCTGATATCTTGAACATGGTGTCGTCGTTTATTGATGTGGTTCACCTGTGTTTCTCGTTTCTCATTTTTGTAAATATATTATATCGTTGGTTTTTCCCGTTTGAATGGTTTATATGAGTCATTTTAGGGGCCCTTTATAGCTTACTGTTCGGTGTGAGAAGAGACTCCGTGTTGAAGGCCGTAATTAAACCTATAATTGTTTTTTCTTTAATAAATTAGGACTTGGACTTGACACTCATACCACATCTTCTTATATCTATTTCAACAACATCGGAAAAATATCACTGGTGATATTCGTATACTAGTAAGTGTATGAACTGTCGAGGGTATTACTTATGTTATTTCAACTGATCGGGCGGAGCTTACGTTTTAATTTGCATAAAGACAGTCTATTTGAAGATGTATATGATAAGGGTGAATTCCGTTATAATCTCTATTGATTTCTAATCACCTATCAGTGTCACCAAATGGGTATACAAATGATCTGAGTGAACATTGTGTATGATATGAGATGAATAACTGGCACTTCATTGACGAGTTTATTCCAAAACACCTGTCTATAAATGGACATGTCTTAAATAATCGAACCGGATAAACTCCGCCCAGTCAAGTGAAATAAATCAAGTAATACCAACACCCCAGTAGTAAATATTAGATGCTTATCATACTTATATTTCTGTGTGATGTCACGTTGGAAGTTGTGCGCCCAATTTGGCTTTTAACTATGGTGTTGTTTAACGTTTTATCATGATTTATACGGCTTAAATTGAAATTGTAATTATATCATAAGGTATGACTTGTCTATTCGAAATAACAAAAAAAAAAATTAAGTTCATACTTTAAACCCCTAGTTTTTTGGTGGGGTTCGTGTTGTTTATTCTTTAGTTTTCTTTCTGTGTCATGTGTGCCGATGTTATCCGTGGTTATTTAGATTTCACAGTTCTTTTAACCTTGTTAATAATGTGTTATTTTGAATTATCCATAGAATTGAATGCTATCTATTTCAGTAATTCTATATGAGAACTATTTTGAAAAAATCAGGAATGCTTCATATAGTTATCATAGTAACTTTACTGTCAGTTGGACATGCTAAAAGGTTAGTTTTTTGTAAGTGTCTATACTTGTTTTATAATCTTTTCGGTATTTGGTTTTTAAAAGATTCTTGTTTATTTTATAAAACGTTTGAAATGTTTTTGTTGTTCCAAAAAATCATTCGTAAGAATTATTCGTAAGGTCCATGATATTACTAACCAATTGGAAAACATTTCTGACATATAATGATCGATTGTTGAATGTTTAACGTCAGCTCAAAATTAGCAACAACCGGCACCCAATTCATAGTTAATTGTTGCTAAACTTTAAGGGTGAAACATTCTATGATCCAAGGCAAGTTTAACGACAAGAGCCATACATTTATGAGTGAAGCATGCTCAACGTCAAATAGCACACATTTCATGACTGATGGTTGCTTAAAATCAAATGTCACACATTATTGTAATATCATATAAATTGATACTGACAGCCGTGTATATGTTTTATAACATATTGTACATTTATTTGTAATCTCATCTTTGGTTACATTGCTACATACATAGTATCAACAAGAGCGCCACAACCATAAAAATCAACTACAATGTCATGAATGTAAATAAGATTGAGAATAAAAAGTGATACATTAACTATTTGTTTTATGGTAAACTTACAAATTCTGCTCTTATATCATGTATATATTTGATTAATTTACTTGTTTTTGTATTCTAAGCTCATACCTTATCCTAGCACCAAAACAAGTACAACGTGGAGTAAACTTTGATATTAGCGTTACTGTATTGAATGCCTCCAGTGATGTCACGGTTAAAGCTAAATTGGTCACCACTATAAATAGTTCATTTATCAGTCAGACATCAGGAACATTTAATAGAGGTAACTAATGATGAAGGACATTGTCTACATTTTTACACAGAATTTCTGTATACTAATGAACTTAATTGAGGGCCGTACGGTGATCTATAATTGTTAATTTCCTCTGTCATTTGGTCTCTTGTGGAGAGTTGTCTCATTGGCAATAATACCATATCTTCTTTTTTATATTCCCTGTAAATTATAGAAAAGCATTTTGACGAATTGTTTTGAATTCTTTCAAACATATTGATATTTGTTTTAAGCATTATATCTGTAAATATAATGGTTCTCAGTAAATAAAGGAAACAGAAGTATACCGCTGTTCAACAGTCATAAATCAATTTAACTGAAACAAATCTGGGTCAAATGTGGTGCACACTGTTTAATAACCCGCTACGCGCGTTATTCAGTGTGCACCAAATTTTTTATGTTATTTCTTCATAGACAGAAAAAATATTACAGTCATTCCTTAAATATATTTGTTAGTTTGTCATACTACTATTCATTGAAATGTCGTAAACAAAACTAAATATTTAAAAATGATAAATTCAAATCCGGGATCAATTGACTTATGTTTAACAGCTGGAACGGTTACAGGTGTTATATACTAACTAATTTAGTCATTAAATTCTTATAATGAATGCTTGTCGATTCTAAATACCTGACTCCTTAATTTACATTTAATTTAGGTGAATTTTTGGACTGTATGGCACTTTTCAAGTATTTGTTTAATTCATTTTATTTCGTTACTACAACAGGTTGTTTGTTGACTTTATTATGTTACTTACAGATAGGAAAATGCAAAAAAAAAAACCAAAAAATAAAAAAAAAAATACATATAGATTTCGGGAAAACTCAATTAATATGTAATTTCAGTTATAAAATCAGGATTCATGTTTTTCAGAGTCTACAAACCAAATAAGTCTACATGTAAGATACTATTTACAATCACTTAAAAGATTTCAATTATCATAGATTCATTTCAAGAAACTCATATTATAATGATAGTTATGAAAGCTTCGGAAAAAAACCCGACTGACACAAAACGTCAAAACAACATGTTTGGATAGGGATATTATCAGCTTTGACTAACAGTTTAAAATTTTCTATGAAATTACTTTAATATTTGTGATCATTCCATAATCTTGAATTGAAACTTTTTGACACTAATCAAAGCTAATATTGTGCATAGAATCTACAATTGCTCAATATACAAAGTGTCAAGTTCAATCTACCATTTTCTACCTCAAAAAATGCTTGTACCAATTCAGGAATATGACAGATATAATGTGTCAAGTTTAATCCACCATATTCTACCTCAGGAAATGCTTGTACCAAGTCAGGAATATGACAGTTGTTTTCCAGTTGTTAGATTTTGTTGTTTATACTTTTGATTTTATCATTTTTGAATTTCCCTTGCAGTTCCGTTTTTTGCTATTTTTACCTATTTTCACCACCAAACATTTTGACACACAAAAAAAAAAAAAACACTTTCCAGAAAAAGAAGAATAAGATAGAATTCATCACGAGTTGGTTGATCGTTATGGAATAAGACAGGTAATTACAGGTAATATCGGATCTGCTTTTTACGTCATAACTACAATCCCCCTTCCTTTTCATGAATATGACCTACCGAATTAGACTATTTAGCAGGTTTGTAATAACATGAGCAGTGCGACAAGTGTTAAATTTGGAGGCGGATCTTATTACCCTTCAGGAGCACCTGAGATCACACCGGTTTTTGATGGGTTTCGTGTTGCTCAGTCTTTAGTTTTTAATGTTGTTTCTGATGTACTATTATTTATCTGTTTGTCTTTTTCATTTTTAGACACGACGTTGTCAGTTTTTTTTCGATTTATGAGTTTGACTGTTCCTTTGGTATCTTTTGCCCCTTTTCAACAGGATCGATTTTAAATAGTTCATATTTATATTTAAATTACCGATTGAATTAAAATCTATAACAAATAAGAATCTGTTTGAAAGTATGTATATCAGGCTCCAATGAGCTCATGAAATTTTAAAATACAAGTGTATGTTTTACAGATTTTCACATGTAATAGAAATAGGGAGTTACGTTCAGTGAATCATAATCCAGTGAATTCTAATGAGGCCTGAAAAGGAAAATAAATTAAGAACAATCACTCTGATAGCGATATAGACATCTAATTAAAAACACTTTTGAATTTTCATTTATCGATCAAATGTTCACGTAGGTAGACTATGGGTATTGAATGCAACATTTACTGTTATATCAATGAGTTCTATTATTAACAATTCTAATATGACGTTTGTCAAACGCTTAGCATATAAACCTTTGGTAAGTCATGAATATATCATTTAGGCTGTTCCGATCACACTCACATGTCTTATGGTTTTTTATGAATGAGCTACACAACGTCATTGAACGATGACGGAAGAAGCATTTTACGGGAAGCAAGAAATTATTTAACGTGGTGAAAAAACTGTCATATTTGTCGTTTAAGTATAGAAATAATTCATGGGGGGGGGGGGGGGGGGGCTTGAATTTATACTGATTTTACCACGGGTTTGCCCTTTATACTATCGTTCATGGTAAAATATTTAGCATAAAGGGCCAACCCATTGTAACATCGGTAAAAATGCAACCCCCTATGAATTTTACTATCGCTCTTGGTAAATTGTATATATATATGTGTCAATGAATATGCCTGCCGCATGAATATATTTTTTGAATAACGCAAAAGTATGTGCTCAATGAAATTTGCTATCTGATAACAGGTAAACTACAAAAACTCTTATAATCATTCAAACAACTGTGTTAACGTCGTTGTTAGTATCGCCGCCATCTTGTTTACATTGGTTACGAAAGAAGTTTGGTCAACGTCGTCTATCGAAAAATAACCAACGTCATGATCACTTACTGGAAGTCACCTCGACCAATCATATCAACGCTTTTCCTAATATTCAAATCAAATAAAAAATAATGTATGATCTCATTCTAGGTACCAGATTCTTTGGAACAAGATTGTAAGCTCATTATAACAGGAACTGGAGGCTTGTCTTTCACGGAAGAGACATACATATCATACCGTGCTAGAACTGTATCCTTGTTAATCCAAACTGATAAGGGAATATACAAAGCAGGACAAACAAGTACGTACTTATAATGGTAATTCATTTACTTTATGGAACCCAGTACCTAAAGGTTTGGTTTCGATTAAAAGATAAGGGAACAGTTTAGGGTTATGGATCGGTAAAGATTATAGTTAAATTTTAGGTCTAGTGCTAGTGGAAAAGTCAAGTGTAGATAAGTTATAGCTTGGGTCGCTAGTAGACAATTTGATCTGAATAGCTCTAAAACGACTGAACAATACATTAATTAGTCATATTCAGTTTTTTTTTATCATGTAATCGTCCAATTATTGTCGAAATTCGTGTTACGAATGTATATAGATACATATAAGCTAAACTACACAAACGTAATTATAATTACTGATAATGAGATTGTTAATTGTCGAATTTTCTTCAAAAGTGACCCAGCAATGACGATGTATATATTAAACCTTAATACAAAAAATAGATAAACACAATATACTTTTTTTGGGGGAAAACATAAGTTACATTTATACTCTCTTGCCAATCCCGCTTTTGCTCCTGTATATGCATCCCATTCTGTTGAAAAAAAATCAGAAAATGTAGGTATACTGTTTAATTTATATTGTTTAAATAAAGTCATCAGTAGTATAACACTGTTCAATAGTTATATGTCGAATAAGCTCAAATTAATCCGGGTAACAAACCAAAACCGAGAAGGGAAACATATTAGATATAAGAGGGAAACATCGGAACAACATAAACACTGAACTGCTACAAAACCAAACACTAACACATTTAGAAACGGATTATTTAAACAACTGCCATATTTCTGACATGGTACATGACATTTTTAGAAAAAAATTGTGGGTTGATTCACAAGTGGTTCTAGCGATCTAATATTACGTGTATAATTCTTTATTTCATTACAGTAAACTTTCGAGTATTTGCCTTATACAGCGACCTCAAGGTGTATTATGGTCCTTTTCATATCTACATGCATGTAAGTTTTTTAAGATAAAACTCTACCAGTCATGTTGTCATTTTTTTTTAATTGTACTTTATCTTTCATAGAAAGAAAGGTGGGCAACTGATGATGTTTGGTTGTCATATTTTGAAATTTTTGTCAGATTTTCGGAATCCTCTGGTTTTATCCATTTAAATGCCTTAAAGAATTGATTATTTATGAATAGTTTTTGAGAACTTAAATTTGTCAATAATAAAGCTATGAACAGTCAAGAGAGAACATATTCCTGCCATTATTTCAATGGCTAATATCTCGAAAATAGGCTTTCGGGGAACGATTATCTTATATCTAAAACATGGTATGGTTTTAAGAACATTTGCATAACAGTTTGTCTTGAAAAGAAGGAACTCACAAAAGCACACAGTTTACACAAAAGTTAAATTACTGTCAACAAAACTGAAAAACAACACAAACAGAACATTAAAAGTTGACCATTGATCTAAGGTGATCTTGTTGATAATTAGTTTTTGATGCACCGGTTGAACCTTTCGTATTGTGCAACTACAAATATCATATTAGGTCGTTGATATCATTACCGAAAAACGAAATCTTATATTGATGCTACTACAAATGGAACATATACGGTGGATTCATTAGTGGACACCAGTTTTCGTGGATTTTGTGGGTAAATATTGACCACGAATTTTAATAGTCATCTAAGTGCAAATTTTATATTGGCATATATGCAGACTTAGGCGAAGCCATGAAAACAATATCCCAAAAAACACAAGTTATTTTGCATGAACGAAAAAAATATCCAAAACAATAAATTATTCCACTGACCAAGCCATTTATCAATAAGTTCATGAATTTTAGAATATGAATTACTATTTACATCAAAACACATTGAAATGATTGATCGTTCAACACAATACAAAACGTTTCTTGACAATCATCAGTTACTGTGCGGCTTTCAATACTGAACAATACTGTTATCGTAAAATATACCATTAAAGACACCAAGTAACACATATTCTCTATAGTGATTCACGTATTTTAGATATTAATAATCATAGATTTTACACTAATTGAACAGGATCCTAAAGGAAATATGATAAAACAGTGGCGAAATGTCAGCCATGACAGTGGAGTTTATGCTGGTTCCATGGTGATGACAGATAACCCTGTTCTCGGTGACTGGACAATTAAAGCCACGTGCACATCACACGTATGTTTTTATGTTAATGTCTTATATCTTTACATACATGCTATGTACTCAAAAGAAATAAGATTAATACATTGAGGCTACTCCAACTCAAAATTATTTTACAGTTTCCAATTGCAATTTTGGAATTATATTAAGGTATTATATATTTACATATATACTGTGTACTGAAAAGATATAAGATTAATATATAAACACTTTGCTGCTACCCCAATTCTGAATTATTTAATGGTAGCCATTTCATAATTCAAAAACGTTTTCTTTATAATTTATAGGGAGTTTCTTCAAACAGGACAGTTGCAGTTGACCGATACGGTGGGACATTTCATAGAATATATCTGATAAGATTAAACAGATGTGGAAAGATTTTGAATAAAACATCTATCCACCAGATAGCTTAGGTTGTATTTTTTAAGCTGCACTAGACGGCCAACAATAAATTTATCTAAAATCGTGAGACATTCGTAACATAATTGTGCAATTGCATCAGAAATGTTTCACTCATAAATTCATCAAAATTAACTGTTTGGAAAAGAAAATAGTAAGATATATTCGACAGATATGCATGTTTATGATACTAAGTGTTTGGGCAATACGCAGTATTCCAATCGCAGTAAATAGCATGTACAACTAGAAGTACAAGCCGACAAGCTGCAAATATGTTCACTTAGTTCCTGTTTCTACCCCTCAAAATATCATTCCGAAAACAAGACAATACGACGAGAAGAAAAAAAGGTGAAATATACTACAGGGACAATCAAAATCCATATGTGGAAGTTATTCCGACCAAAACAGAGCAAAATAAAACGGAAAATGACTAAAATAACTCTTTAAAGAACCACATAAAACAATATACTGTTCAACTTGCCCCCATCTAAGACAAACATAATTGATTTACATCAGGTGCATCGAAAGGTAGGTGGATCCTGCTGTTTTTATGGCACTTCTTAGTAGTGTTATTAATGCTTTATGTATCGTCTTGGTACCTGTTTTGACGCGGACCAGAAATGACGCACCGATTTATTTTTCGGTTTTATATTTCTAAACAAAAGCCGTGACGTCATCAACATTTACCGTACATAACATGTTGGTGAAGGTCATCTGACCACAACAAAGATGCCTTAAACTCTGCCCAGAAATGTTATTATTACTTAAAATATTAAAGATGATGCAAATTCCGCCATTTTATTAAGGCCAAAAACATTCTACCCTTCCCTGGATGATTATCAGTCCTACATCCACTTTGGCCAATAAAAATATGTAACCACATGCTTCCCCATTTTGTGTTTTTGAAATCACATGACTGTCATGTGACATGGTTTTACATTTAAGCGGGAATCACAGTAGAACAAATGGTTGTCGCTTATATAATTTTATATGGTTTATCATTTTTTTTTCATTCAATGTATGAGGTAAACATCGATATATGTATTATTGTCATTGTTGTTTTATGAATGCAATTACTTTTTATTTTCAAATATATGGAATATATATATCAATTTCATAAATTTTATACAATTTTATGATAAAATTGAAAGAAAAAAAATAATTATAAAATTTTGTTCTATTTGCCCCATGATCATTAAAGTGTATGAAAATTTAAAAAGTTGTAAATAAAATAGAATTTGTTGAACAGTGTTAACTTTAAAGAATCCAGATTGAAGCAATTTTTCGATTATCAGGCACGAACAAGTGTTTTTTACTGGTTTGTTTACAGTGCGTCATTACTGGTACCCAACATTTTTTGACAGTCCGTTTGTAATCTTAGCAAACATGATTTGTATTGCTTTTAATATTTCAAATATCTACTGTTTAATGATTGAAATATATTAACAAGTAATCAATCTATTATTCCATTCCGTTTTTCTACTTCTTTTAAATGGTTGATTAAATGCAGAGACAAACACAACCTTAGGTGCGTCATTACTGGTTCCTCTGGGATAGTATACTTATTTTTGTTTGTTGATATTGAGCCTTCTATTACAACTTAAAGGTGTATATATTTTTGTAGTTTTACCAAAGTTTGAAGTGACAGTCCATCTTCCTTCCTTCATTTTAACGAATACTCCTCAAGTTCAGGGAATTGTCGAGGCAAAGTATGGAAAAAGTTATTTTAATCACTGATAAAATACTAGTAACTGCATTCAAAACAATTGTTTGTGTATTATTTTGAAAACTGAACCATTTTGCATCGTTATAAAATGAATAAATCTGTATGATTTGACTAATTTCAGTGCTCATATAATACATGTATTACAATATTATTATTTTTACCATATCATAGAGGTTCAACATAAAATGCAATGCGGATTTAAAAGCAATGACGTATTTTCTAAGAATCAGAAATTAATTCAATGAAAAATATAACATTGAAAAATAATCATAAGCAAACATTTTGCAATCCTTACTATCGTTGTAATGGCAATGTGTATTTTTTTTCCAGATATAGCTATGGAAAACCAGTAAGTGGTAATGTCGAGATAGAGGCCAACCTACGGTATTCCTACAATTCATGGAACTATCAAGGATCTAAAGCAATTATCAGATTACATAATATAACAATAGGGGTATGTTTTCTCCAATATCAAGTGCTGTAGCTGTAAAATAACTATCAAAATCAATAATTTATTATCACCCTTTTTATGGTATTCACCAATAAGTGTGTATCTTTTTACTTTGTCATTTTGTCCTTTCCAAATATGTTTGAAACAACAGCTTTTATAATGTTTTAGGTAAATATCTGGAACTTTGCACGAAGTGGTCAAACAATGTAAATTTTGAAGATTTTATGATCAATAACACTAATTATGATTTCTCCTTACAAACAACATAATCACTAAACTACTCTCCTCAATACAGTGCAATACAAAAATTTGAAATTTATATCAAATTTTGTAGACATGTGCAAATACCAGTCTACCTATTGGTAAAAAATAAAAACCATAACAGTATTTAGGTGTCAGACCACCAATTACCCTCTCCAATTTAGAACGTATGTAAAAGTATCCCTACTCTGACACAACATAGTGGTTTTGGTGTCATTGTTTACATTAACTAACCAACAAATTAGCAAAAATTACACTTTTAGTGAAAGGGAAATATATCTAGACTATTTTTTAGCCAAAATTCAGTTGTCTATGAGTTTGCATTAAAAATGCAGGATTAATTTTCATTTAAGATTTTCAAAAAAAAAAAAACAACAAACAAACGGGAGTTGTACCTGTATTTTCAAGATCAGAATTTTCTTATAAGACTTTAAACGTGGGTTGAAAATTGGCATGTAGGAAGGTGCTACATGTACAATTCAGGATATAACTGTTTTTTTCCTTGAAAGTGAACTTAAGATAAAATATCTAGAAAGCTGTGAAAATTGCAAAATTTTGTTGAACAGATAGGGATTTTTAATTGGTGGTCTGACACCTTAATCGAAATGCCATTAAACCCCAAATTCAGAAAACAATTGATTTTGTTTGTCTGAACTGATCATTTGAAATAATAGTAGTCTCATTTCAATCATTTTGGGGACAAAAAGTCAAATATTGTAAAGGAGTAGGTTCAGTAAGACCCCTTTTTGGCCAAAAAATATAGCGGTCTTAAAAAATTGAGAAATTATAATCTTTTAGCTATTTATTGAAAAGTAGAATGTTTCTGCTACACAAATATGGGCTGTTTTTGACAATACAATGTACATATATCGAGTACTAACAACAATAATTCATGCTAAATTACTGAAATCTACACAATTTTAGCATTTTAGTTATATTTATGACGGATTCCGTCTTAAATGAAAGTGGCCGCATTCGTGTTCATTCATAATATTGAAATGTAAGTTGTATTTGATAATAATACATAACATATATAAAGGTTGAAGATGAACACGGATGCGGCCACTTTCATTTTTGATAATAAAAACATCTGGAAAGTGACGTTTGTGTTTGCATGTTTGATAGATTTTGCATCTTTAAGCTTGAATCGGAGCGTTTTTAAGGACTAAAGCAGTTAAAATCTATCACATAAACTTATTCTATTAATTGAAATAGACACTTAAGTGTTTGAAAAGTGTTCTAAATTTTTCGTTCAATGAACCTGAAATTTGAGGCCAAAATCGGCCCTTACCGGACCTACTCCTTTAGAGCCTTAAATCTGAATTTGTGCTATTCTTAGCTTGTCGCACCCTGACAATATGCTTTATTGGTGTCAGTATTCACCTCAGAAACTTAAAAAACCTTTGAATAGACTTATTAAGAAGGGATATAATTACGATACTGTTGTCAAGTCATTAAAGATTGCATATTTTGGCGTTAATATTGAGTCACTGATAAGGTCTTTGCGTCGGAACTAAACACATTTATTCTAAAAACAGTTGTTGGCATGACACGGGTTATGTTCTTCTCATATATGTTATGATGGTATGATACTAAACCCCTAACGGGAAGGATTATGCCTGATGTACATATGATGAAATCATAATCTTTCAGTCAGTTTAATTGAAGTCTGGAGCTGGCATGTCAGTTAACTGCTAGTAGTCTGTTGTTATTTATGTATTATTGTCATTTTGTTTATTTTCTTTGGTTACATCTTCTGACATCAGACTCGGACTTCTCTTGAACTGAATTTTAATGTGCGTATTGTTTTACTTTTCTACATTGGTTAGAGGTATAGGGGGAGGGTTGAGATCTCACAAACATGTTTAACCCCGCCGCATTTTTGCGCCTGTCCCAAGTCAGGAGCCTCTGGCCTTTGTTAGTCTTGTATTATTTTAATTTTAGTTTCTTGTGTACAATTTGGAAATTAGTATGGCGTTCATTATCACTGAACTAGTATATATTTGTTTAGGGGCCAGCTGAAGGACGCCTCCGGGAATTTCTCGATACATTGAAGACCTGTTGGTGACCTTCTGCTGTTGTTTTTTATTTGGTCGGGTTGTTGTCTCTTTGACACATTCCCCATTTCCATTCTCAATTTTATTTCATATAAAAACATGTCCTAAATTGTTGTAAATGCACATTTAGTTGTTTCTGTGGTGTTCAGCATTATAAGACTTCAAACGTGGATTGAAAGTTGGCATGTAGAAAGGTGATACATGTAAAATTCAGGATATGCATCGTTTCTTTGAAGTTAAACTAAAAAGATAAATATTTAGAAAGCTGTGAAAATTGCAAAATTTGGTTGAGCAGTTAGGGATATTTAATTGGTTTTCTGACAACTATAAAATAGATATAGGAAGATGTGGTATGAGTGCCAATGAGACAACTATTCATCCAAGTAAAAACTTATAAAAGTAAATCATTGTAGGTCATGGTACTACCTTCAACACAGAGCCGTGGCTCTCATCGAACAGCAAGCTATAAAGGGTCCCCAATAATTAAATCTGAATTAATCGTTGTTAGGTAAATTCATTGACACAGTATTTCACACAATTCATGAACAGTCAGACTCTAATGTATGCTGTACACACAAAATATACGAGCACTACTAACGTATCTTTGAATCAAAATGTTATATGCTAGAAATGAAATAGAACAAATGATTATTGGGAGTTGTGCAACTTAAAATGTTGACTGTTTCGTTACATGACTGTATTTTGTTTTAAAAGTTTTTATGCAGTTCCCCTTTTTGAATTTATCTTAGAATATTTTTGGACATTTTTAAACGGTTTAAATGCCTTACATTTTATTTTTTGTTGTGTTCTAATATAGTATAGTCTGAACGTCAGAAGGAAGAATTATAAAAAAAAAATAAATTGGGTTTTCATTAACTATGTCTGTTGTTCTGTTGTGGACATTTGTCTTATTAGAAATCATGTCAATTCCACCACCTTTATAAAATATATATGTTTAAAGAAGTTATATACTTATGAAGACTCATTGCATATGATTAGATAATTTGCCTGCAGTCAATCAAGACAAATCAAGTATATCTTCAGACTGTAGAGTTGTTGTTTATAACAAATTATTCAATTGTATGAAAGAGGGACGAAAGATACCAAAGGGACAGTCAAACTCATAAATCTAAAACAAACTGACAACGCCATGGCTAAAACTGAAAAAGACAAACAAACAACAGCACACACGACACAACATAGACAACTAAAGAATAAACAACACGAACCCCACCAAAAAAACTAGGGGTGATAGCAGGTGCTCCGGAAGGGTAAGCAGATCCTGCTCCACATGCGGCACCCGTCGTGTTGCTTATGTGATAAGCTACAACTGAACAGAATTAAATTGACTACAAGCGAAATGATCGTTTTTTTAAAATTGACTGAAAGACGGAAAATGACTGAATAATGTATTGTTCGGATATTTCAGATAATGCCAAGATAAAAATTATCGTTTAAGACTAAGATTTATTCACTACTTTATGCATCATATAATACTTAGCTTTATTTTAGTCGGATGGAAAGGCGAGGTTTGTTATACCAATGGCCACCATAAGACCCAGTTTTGGGATATCAACTGGTCAGTACTTGGTTGTTAAAGCCAATGTTACTGAGACCCTGACTGATATTACTTTTTCCGGTTCCGAAGAAGTTACATTTAGTTACCAGACCAAAAAGATACTGTTCCTATCAACTACAAAAACCACATTTAAACCAGGTCTTCCATATAAAATAGACGTAAGTATTTATTTTCAATTTCAAAAAGTTTTTATCAAGAATATTATGATAAGGCAAAAATAATTCAGGTAGAGCGCTCATAATGTATAAATAAATTATATCTTCTTGAGTTGGTATCTTTGATATATTTTATTTTATTTATAAATCGGCATGGAAAGTTTGAAAAACAAACCATAGCGCCAAAATAGATGATACTACATTTCAAAATGTAGACCTTACATTTCCATGTGAAGTTACATTATAACTAAATATTCTTTCAATGTTTCAATATGCTAAGATTTAGAATGGTATCTTTTTTTAATATTTTTGGTTTCGTACATTGTTTGTTCAGTGTTCATAGTTTGTTTAGATATGGTTTAAATGAACCAATTATTCAATTGAAATTGCATTCGAACTTAATCAATTATTGTGTGAATGCGAACCCTTGAAAATCATCACGAACCAAGAGACATTTTCCTTAAAACTGTAAAAGTATTCATTTAAACATTTTCTATCCTTCCTAGTTCATTTTTCTTTTTCTCTATTGCATGTATTACTTAATAAATAAATGTAAAAATGTGAGTGAATTATGCCAATGGATTATTTACAATTTTAACGATTGCCATATTGTTTTACTATATACTGTAACTTAAACTTGACCGTGTACTATGGACACATTATTGTAATTTCGTAATTTCAGAAATTGGTATTTATTTCAGGCTCAACTTACAAAAATTGATGGCACTCCAATCACAACTTATGCACAAGGCATTTTACAAATCATAGTGTTCTCCAAAGAACCAATCCCATCGACTACACCTCAATACTACTATGGTCCTACCGTACACACCTACAATTTAAATGACATTCGTTTGAATGTCTCAACAGCAGGAATCATATCAGAATTAATTCATATACCAGATAATGCAACTAAAATTCAAATAAAGGTACTTTTTAAAGAAGTTGTCCCATATTTATGATATGATACAGCTCAAATGATAGGTGGTTTACTATATTTTTATTATTACTCTGGAATCACTAATTTTCGTGGCTGACATATTTTATGAAATGAGGAAAACTTTCGTAGACAATTAATTGTGTGTGTTCAATATAAAAAAGAAGATGTGGTATGATTGCCAATTAGACAACTCTCCACAAGAGATCAAAATGACCCAGATATTTACAATTATAGGCCATCGTACGGCCTTCTATAATGAGTAACGCCCATCGCTATTATTTGTCAGGCTCTGGATAAAAGCTTTTATCTCTCTGCTAAACTTTTAAAATATGTAACCATGAAAACTCTAATTGTATAAGTATTTCATCAATTATATTTCAAATTCAAAAAAATGGATGGTATACATCATAGCGTAAAAGAACATCTTGATTAGGATTTATTTTTTTCACTTTTCTATAAGAGTGACCAACAAACTCAAAATATCACTAAACATGCTGAACACTAACTTTACATTATCAAATTGTGTCATTTGTCCTTCGTATACATGTAATACAGAAGACAATACAATATTAAAGATATAAACTGATAACAATCCCTAATCACTTGTGTCGGTCTTGATTGGGTCCTTTATTTCTGTGTCTGTTCTATAATGATTCATATTGAATATTTCTGTTAAGATTTTTATGATGTAATGCATTTTTTATTATATTAATTGAAAATGGAATTTATATTCAATCAGAAGTGATTCGTACCAACTAAGAGCTAATGTACTAATAACTTCAGATTTCCTTTGACAATATTGCGGAACATACGGAGGTAACAAAATATTACTCACCAAGTAACAGTTTTATTCAACTGAATGTAAAATCTAAAGAAATTATGGTAAGTAAACTACATGAATTAGGCCGTTAGTTTTCTCATTTGAATTATTTTACAATTTCATTTCGGGGCCTTTAAAGCTAATTTTGCGGTGCTGAGTGTTGAAGGCTGTACGGTTACACATAATTGTAAATGTCTGTGTAATTTGGTCTGTTGTGGAGATTGTTTAATTGGCTATCATACCAAAGCTTCTTTTTTTTTTTTTTTATATAAACCAAGTCATAAGAAAACATGTCCTTTGAAATTCATAACGTATGTTTAAAGAGTAACAAGACTGATGTCACATGTGGAGCAGAATTTGCCTTCTTTTCCAGAGCACATGACACCACTGTTTTTCGTAAGGTTCGAGTTGCTCAGTCTATAGTTTTCTGCGTTGTGTTTTGTGATTTTTTTCGTTTTTGTCGCCATTGGATAGTCAGTTTGTCTTTGTCTTATAGGTTTACATATCCCTTTGGTATATTTGGTGCCTTTATAAGTTCTCTTCATCAGGAAAGATTAACACATTTAAATTAAAACCATAGACATTTATCACCGTAAAACGGAAATAACAATAAAGACCAACTTTATGTTAGGTATAAATTACACGAGGGAGTTGATTCACAGTTTCACAGTTTCATGATAACTACAGAAAAAAAAAGTATCATGATTTCGATATAGGAAATTCCAGGTTAAGTGTTAGTGTTGTTTTTAGTTCAAATTGTTTTGTAAAACTCAAGATGAATTATTTATACTTCATACAACACAGTTAATTTTTTTTGATGTTTTTGAGCTTTTAATTATGTCATTATATCAAAGACTTTCTGTTGTGAATTTCCCTTGGAGTTCGGTATTTTAATTGTTTATCCTTTTAAATGGTATTTACAGATACCATGTATAACTCCAGCTTAAATAGTATATAATTATCCACATCTCAAATAATATAACAATACATGATACATGAATAGGTTATATTTCAAACCATCTTTTTAACCATAGACAGGTGATAAAGCAGAATTCAGCATTCAGTCAACAAGACCTTTATCATCAGTTGTTGTTCTGGTAAGGAATTTTTGTAAATTATCATAATTGACGGCTGCCTTTAACAAGTTACTTCAAACATTTATTCGATATTGTATAACTTTTATAACACATCTTTATAAACCCTATATTAACTGATCATAATGTGCCTTTCAGTGGTCACTCATAAATAAGTTGAGAACGAAAATGGGGAATATGTCAAAGAGACAGCAACCAAAAGAACAGACAACAGCTGAAAACCCCTAATGGTTCTTTAACACAGCGAGGAAATACTGCACCCAGAGTAAGTCCTCAGCTGCCCCCCTAAGATATATTGTGTACTAGTTCAGGGAAAATGGACGTCAAATTAAACTCCAAAATGTATAAATGAACTGAACATTAAAAAAAAACATACAAGACTTACTAAGACCAGAGTCTCCTGATTTACAGACGCAAAAATGTTGCGGGGTTTAACATGCTTTGTAAGATCTCAACCCTCTCCTTTTACCTCTAGCTAAAATAGAAAAAAGAAACACATAGCAATACCCACTGTAAATGTCAGTTTAAAGCAGTCCTTATCAGAATAGGTAACAAAATAAACTAAGCAAATGATATATTAATTAACAGTTGACTTCTAGCAGTTACTGACATGCCAGTTCCAAACCTCAATTAAACTGATAGAAAGATTATGTCCAGCATATGAGCATCAAGTAAAATCCCTCCCCTTAGAGGTATTATACCATCATAAAATATATGAGAAAAACATTACCCGTATCATTCCACTAACTGGTTTTAGAATACATGTGTTTTCGATGCAAAGACCCTATGGGTGAATCAATATTTTAGAAACACTCAAATATGCAATGCTTAATGACCTGACAACAGTATTGTAATAAGTGTCGATGTTCATCTTAGGATATAAATCGTATTATATCAATTTAAGTATGGAAAACAATTTCTTGTCTTTATTTTTGTCGATTTTTTTATTGGCAGCTTTTAGTTCATGGAAATATCCTATATTCCAACATAATCAATGGTATGCAACAGAAAACAGTTAATTTTCGTATAACTATTTCCAAAAACATGGGTCCCGAGTGTACTGTGATGGCTTACTTTGTTCGTCAAGATGGTGAAATAGTTATTGACCATGCATTGATACATGTTGATAATATTTTTGGAAACCAGGTAAACCTATAATTAAGATAAAAAAGAGTACCAGAATATGATATTTGATATTAGTCAATGGAATCATTACCAATTGCATATAAAAAGAATTCCCTTATTCCTGGCAAGTCAGGAGCCTGTAATTCAGTGGTTGTCGTTTGTTTATGTGTTCCATATTTGTTTTTCGTTCATTTTTTTATATAGATAAGGCCGCTAGTTTTCTCGTTTGAATTGTTTTACATTGTCTTATTGGGACCTTTTATAGCTGACTACGCGGTATGGGCTTTACTCATTGTTGAAGGCCGTACGGTGACCTATAGTTTTTATTGTCTGTGTCATTTTGGTCTCTTGAGGACAGTTGTTTTATTGGGAATCATACCACATCTTCTTTTTTTTATATAACTTCAACATTGTTTATGAGAGTTTGTATGCAGCTGACACCTGTGAAATGTTGTGTTCGAAATGTACTTAATTAGTATAAATCAATAAAGCAGACAAATAAGATGTATGAATTATGCTAACTAATTAAAAAAAAAGTAAACACATGTATTCAGTTGAAGATAAACTGATGCATTGAGAGTTTAATATGATAGTAAAAGTCGAGATGTTCATTAATTAAGGATGTACTTAGGTGAGGTTTTGGAATTTGTGTCAAATGTTCGGATTCCTTGGTGTTTTACCATACAATACAATGTAAAATATTTTGCCCCATAACACCCATTTAGTTTTTTATATAAGACTTAGTAGCTCATGAAAGGTCATTTACCAAAATTTTGAAGATTCTTGATTTTCTTTCTTTTGTTTTAAGACCCAAATAATACCAATGCAAATAAAAGGTAAAAGTCCGAGTCAGCCTTTTCCCGCCATATTTGTAATTTAAAATATCTCGAAAAGGAGGTCCATAACCTATCAATATTTTTAGATTATTTTTATCCTTAATTGATGCTCTAACAGCTTATAGTATCAATTTTAAATACTTAATTGATTAAATTTCGCCTAACCTCACCTAAGTATATCCTTAAGCAGTGTTATGGCTATACATATATTGAAATTAAATGGACTTTTAACACGAACGCATTGGTCAAATAAGAAATGGTTAAAATTTCAGCTTTGAAACGCATTTCTTTAAATATATTTTTTGTTATTAATATCATTATCAAATACCTAACACAAAGTACGAAATCTCAGCCACTTATGCGTACTTTTTCGATGTTTCATTGGAACAACACTCTTAGAAGTATAATTATAAGATTTAAAAAAAAAAGATTTGCTGTAATCTTTTTTCAAGTACATTAAAACTTTGACCTAAGTATAAAGCATTACAAATATAACCGTTGATACTGGAATCTGACTCCGTCGAATCACACAATTAACAAAATAAGCGCCCACGTTTTATGTCCCATTAATAGGCATAATATGTTCTGGTATGTGCGTCAGTTCGTCCGTTCGTCCGTTCGTCCCGTTTCAGGTAAAAGTATTTGGTCGAGTTTGTGATGCAGTTGAAGTCCAATCAACTTGAACATGTTGAAACTTATAACATACGTTTTCTATGATATGATCTCTCTTATTTTAATGCCTAATTAGAGATTTCCCCAATTTTCACGGTCAACTGAACATAGAAAATGATAGTGCGGATGAAGCATCCGTGTACTGGGGACACATTTTTTGTTACATTACTGTTCTGTATGTTTACGAGTCAAGTCACCTGTACGTACGTTTGTTTGTGATCACGTTTGAAACTACAAATAAACTAAGAATAGAAACCAGGATTGGAATTTCATATATGCGCCAAACGTGCGGTTAGTCTACAAAATACTCATGAGTGATGCTCGAATAAAAAAATGTCAAAAGGCTAAACAAAGTACAAAGTTGAAGATAATTGAGGATCAAATATTTCTAAAAGTTTTGCAGCTTAAATAATCTAATTCTGAAGCAACAGCAGTTTAACTGTCGACAACCATGTATAAATTGACGAGATTGTCGGTCAAAAAACACATTTCATGTTTTTTCAGGTCTCTATAAGGTTTAACCAATCAAAGGCCAAACCAGGAGATAATGTGACAATTAGTGTTGCTGCAGACCCTAAGTCATATATGTACATGCTCGTTGCTGATGAAAGTTCTTCATACCTTCGTGAAGGAAATGATATCACAAAAGAACAAGTAAGTTAATGAATAACAGATACAAATATCATAACACGTTTATGACCAGCATTTGTTTGTACTGAATGATATACAATTGTAAAATCATATGTCCGACACTCATAATTGGAGAAGACGTTACTAAGTTGTAAAACTTGTGTCTGATCCTTTTGTCATTTTGAACAATAAAATATGTTTAAACTAAACTTGTCGGTGATTTAGAGACAGTTTAACTTACGCGTCAAACGTTAACACTACTTTTAACGCCGTTTCCATTCACATTGTTAACGTCATCATTTCTTCTGTTAACTTTGTTCTATTGTTATGTATCATGTTACTATATTGAGTTGAGATTATACGATCAAACGAATCAGACGTTGTTTTTCTGCCTGTCCAGACTTTTAGTTAACCCATCCGTCACATTGGTGTCGTGACCAGAGGATATAATGACGAAAAAGAAAGCCATTAGAGTGGGCCATCGAGGAGCCACAAGGAGATTAATTTCAAAGATTGAAGAGGTATTAGAGAAAGAAACAACACAACGCGACGAAATAGAAAGCCTATGTGAAACCTTGAAGAAGAAGAGGGATATTCTTTCGGAAATTGATAATGAAATATTAGAGGAGATTGCAGAGGAAAACATGGAAGCAGAGATAGAAGACTCAGATCGGTATGTTTTAGTAATAGAACGAATTTTGACAAAAGTACGCAATTCATCAAGTTCAAAACAGAAAAACAAATCAAATGAAACTAGCTCTAATCAGAACTTAAATCCAAATGCAGCAGATTGTGTTTTTATCAACTCCACATCTACACGTCAATGAGCGCAACAAATTCTAGCATCTACCACAAGCTACCAAAATTGAATCTACCATATTTTAATGGCAATTTGTTAAACTGGCAACCTTTCTGGGATGCGTATCAATCAACAATACACGATAACCAAACATTAACAGACGTGCAGAAATTTACGTATTTGCAAAATCAAATTCAGGGAATAGCCTCGCAATGTATCGCCGGTTTACCACTCACAAGTGCAAATTACTATCAAGCCGTATCAATACTAAGAGAGAGGTTTGGTCAGAACCACAAAATCACGAACGCATATATTCAAAATTTAATTGATTTACCCGCACCGAGGTCAAACGCAGACAGTCTGAGAAACTTTTCCGACAGAATTGAGTGTAGCATACGCGGATTAGAATCGTTAGGAACAAACGAGAGTACATTTGGAGCCATTCTTACGCCTATTATATACAATAAGTTGCCGTCCGATGTACGAAAAAACATAACCCGAGACCGCGGAAACGACGACTGGGACATCGAATCATTGAGAACAGCCATAAAGAGGGAAGTATGCGTACAGGTCGCAGGACAATCTACAGGTACAAGTAATGAAGATTTAGAAATTTTACCGACCGCTTCGTTTATTGCCGAAACATTTCCCGGAAAGAACAGAAAACAGTCACGTAAGAAATGTTTATTTTGTGAAGAATCCCACCATCCAAATACATGCAAAAAACGTGAAATATGTTGAGAAACGAATAGAAATTGTGAAGCGAAAAAAGGTATGTTTTAACTGTTTCGGAAGTCATAGAGTAGCTGAATGTAAGTTTGAATTTAAATGCCGCCAGTGCGGAAAGAGACATCACACGAGTATACATGTCCAAGTACAGAACCAAAGAGCTTGACCGAAAACCAGTATAGTACACAAAAGACCGTAGCACATACCGCCGTAGAGAAAACGCCACTGGAGCTAACCACATCCTTACATTCCACTGTTACTGCACATACAGATGTTTTACTGAAAACTGCCGTAACTCCAGTTTGGTCCGAAAATAGATCGATAATGTCAAATATTTTACTTGACGAGGGTGTACAGAACTCATTCATAACTGAAGATTTAGCTGGAAAATTAGAAATTGAGTCCACCGAAAAGATTGCACTGAAAATATCTGGATTTGAAGGAAACGAAGGACAAGTTCGTCATCTTGACAAAGCAAACATAGCTATTGAAACAGTTGATAATCAAAGAATAGAAATAGAAGTAATAATTGTACCGAAAATTGCCGCTCCTATTCAGACAAAATCACAAAAGGAAATAAAAGCACTGCCATACTTACATGGTTTACGACTCGCACATCCGATATGCGCAGAAGACAAGTTTAACATATCTTTATTGATTGGCACAGGCTATTACTGGTCAATAGTTGAAGTTGAAATAATAATAGGAAATGGACCGACCGCAGTTAAGTCGAAAATTGGTTATCTCTTGTCAGGACCCGTACTAACTAAGAACGGAAGTACTTCAAAACAATCGGCAATGATGAATATTTTGACTGATCACAGAGCCGTTGTTTGCGACTTGGAAAAGTTTTGGAACTTAGAATCGTTGGGGGTTTCAGGAAGCGATAATATTATAAGTCAGTCTGAAGTTGTAAGAGAATACAAAGAAAAGTCTATTATACTAGAAAATGGAAAGTACACAGCTAAGTTACCATGGAAACCAGATTTCCTTCCGCTGTCGCATAACATGGAACTGGTTAAACAGAGGATAGGTAGCGTTATTAGGCGTTAAGCAAACAAACCCGATTTATTAAAAATGTATGGAGAACTCATAATGGAGCAGGAGAGGAGACACTTTATTGAAAAGGTTGAGGAAACAAAACTTCCTACCGATCGACCCGTACACTATATCCCACATCACCCTGTTGCCGAGGAATCATCTACTACGCCAATACGCATTGTTTATGATTGTAGCTGCAAAGATGGAAGAGATAATCCAAGTCTAAATGAATGCTTAGAATCACACCCACCTGTTATGAATGACATTACGGGAATACTTATGAGATTTCGCGCTAAGAAATATGCTACAACTTCAGATTTAGAAAAGGCATTTCTACAAATACAGCTCGACGAGAAAGACCGAGATGCAACGAGATTCTTATGGCTTAGCGATCCTACAAACACATCAAGTCCGCTTATAACATATCGCTTCAAGTCCGTACTCTTCGGAGCTACATGTTCGCCATTAATTTTGAGCGCCCCACTTCTCAAGCACTTTAAGGAAAATCCGGGGAAACTTTCAGATACACTTGAAAATGGGTTGTATGTGGACAACATTTTACCTAGCTTTGATAACGAAAATAGCGTAATAGATTATTACAGGAGATCGAGAGAATTACTTACGAAAGGCGGATTCAACCTACGCTCTTGGAATTCAAACAGTCCAAAATTACAAGAAATCGCTAGCAAAGAACAAACCTTAGACAAAAATGAGCTTACTAAAATTCTTGGTATGCAATGGAACGCTAAATCGGACAAGTTGTTATATCAAAGTAACACGTTCGAGATGGACAAAAAAGGAAAACTGACTAAACGATATATTTTACGACAATCATCCAAGATTCTCGATCCGTTAGGACTATTAAGCCCAGTTACTGTAAAAGCGAAAATCTTTATGCAATCACTTTGGAAGCTAATTTGGAGTGGGACGAAATATTACCGGAAGATATCCAATCAAAATGGATATTAATTTCACGAGATCTGGCATCGAGCTTAGAAACAGAGATTCATCGAAGTACTCAAACACAAAACGAGAATAACAGAAATTTACCAACTCTTCATGTATTTACCGATGCTTCAACTCATGCGTACGGCGCATGTGCGTACATCATGTATGACAGAAAACCAACAATAGTAATGGCAAAGAATCGAGTTGCGCCTATCAAGACTATAACTTTACCAAAACTAGAGCTCATGGGGGCTGTAATTGGAGCAAGACTTGCTGATCATATTTGCAAAAACTTTTCGGATACTTTCAGTGAAATACAATTTTGGAGTGATAGTCAAATCGTACTGAGTTGGCTTGCATCCGTAAAACCACAGAGACAATTTATCAAAAATAGAATTGAAGAAATTAAAAGTTTGTGTGGAGATAATGTATGGAGATACTGCCCTACGAAAGACAATCCCGCAGATCTGCTAACACGTGGTATAGCATCTGAAGAATTGCAACAGAATGTAATATGGTTTAGTGGACCTAAATGGTTAAACAGCAAAGAAGATTGGCCGACATGGAACGGAAACAATGTAACGTCTAGTGTATGTACAACAATGTCGGAGAACGATGACAAAATTGAAACAATGGAGAATAATCAAAATGTATGTATTGGTATAGGAGAAATCATAGATATCGAACGGTACAATTCTTATAGAAAATAAACCCGAATTACCGCATATGTAATGAGATTCGCAACAAACTGCAGAGCAACGGAAACTGAACGAAAGAAAGATTTATTACGTATTGATGAAATTGAAAATGCAAAATTCCTATGGATAAGATATAAACAAGATAAAATATTTAGTGACGAAATAAATTGTATAGATAATTCTACAAAACACTTGTGCGACAATTAAAGCTCTTTCTAGACGAGAAGCAATTATTACGTATTGTGGTGGCCGCCGAATAGACAATGCGACAGTAGGAGAAACAGTCAAGTTTCCATATCTGTAACCGGCAAAGGACCGTCTTACACATTTGATAGTGTTAGAAGCACATGAGAAAACACTACATTCAGGTATAAATATCACTCTAGCATACATACAACAACATTTTGGATTCCGAAATTAAGACAGTGCGTGAATTCTATATTGATGAAATGTGTAACGTGCCGAAAAGTAATCGGAAAATCTTATCCCGCACCAGAAATTCCACCATTACCAATGGAGAGAGTTCAAGATGCTACACCCTTTAGCATAACCGGTGTAGACTTCACAGGAGCGCTAACGATAAGAAACAGATACAACGAAGAATCGAAGGCTTACATTTGCCTATTAACATGTGCTGTCACTCGAGCAGTACACTTGGAATTAGTTTACGATCTCAGCGAAGAATCTTTTTTATTGTGTTTCCGGAGGTTTATAAGTCGACGATCAGTGCCGAAAATAATGATGTCAGACAATGCGCTAACATATAAAGCTGCTTCAAACGAAATTTCACGACAGAATTATGGCATTGAATGGAAATTCATTCCAAATAGAGCTCCATGATTCGGGGGCATGTGGGAAAGAATGATTGGCTTAACAAAAACATCACTTAAGAAAATATTAGGACGTGCACATGTCAACGATGAGACTCTAAGGACTGTATTAACAGAGATCGAAGCCACACTCAACGATCGACCAGTGACGTATATTTCAACAGATATCAGAGATCCGGAGCCGCTTACATCATCCCATCTTATACATGGACGAAGAATAACAACTTTACCGTATGTATCGTCAAATAGTACTATTGACAATCTAAATGTTTGTGAATTAACGCACACAAAGTTGAACTATCAAGCGATACAACAGAGACAACTGATTGAGAACTTCTGGTCAAGATGGAAAGGAGAATACCTTACTTCATTGCGAGAATATCACCAAAGAGCTGGAGTCGACGTTCGGAAGATTAAAGAAGGCGATGTCGTTCAGATACACGACGAATCGAAGCGCGTGCATTGGGAACTTGGAGTTGTGCAGGACACTATTAAAGGCAAGGACGGTTTAGTTCGCGTTGCTATGGTACGTACCAATTCAGGAGTTACAAATCGACCCGTGACGAAACTCTACCCATTAGAAGTCAACAGCATGGAATGTTATCTGAGACGAAGTGAACGAAGAAACTAACGTGTGTGAACAGACTTTTACGTAATCTAATAATTTAATATTTTTTTAATTATTTGTGAGATCAATCTATTTTTGTTCTCTCCGCATACCACTATATTTCACAGCTAATGGACATTGCATCTGGTGGCCCCGAGTATGTCGGTGATTTAGAGACAGTTTAACTTACGCGTCAAACGTTAACACTACTTTTAACGCCGTTTCAATTCACATTGTTAACGTCATCATTTCGTCTGTTAACGTTGTTCTATAGTTATGTATCATATTACTATATTGAGTTAAGATTATACGATCAAACGAATCAGACGTTGTTTTACTGCCTGTCCAGACTTTTAGTTAACCCATCCGTCACAAAACTAAACTCATAATATTTCACCAATCATAGTGTATCACCATGTAGATAATGTCGTCAGTGCTACACTTGACAATACTTTTGATTAATAAAGACATATATAAAATGTTTGCTGCGATTGTTTGCAACTGTCCTTAGTCAGGAATCTGATGTTCAGTAGTTGTCGTTTGTTGGTGTGGTTCATAAGTGTTTTTCGTTTCTCGTTTTTTTATATAGATTAGACTGTTAGTTTTCCCGTTTGAATGGTTTTACACTAGTTAATTTTTTGGGCCCATTATAGCTTGCTGTTCGGTGTTGAGGACTGTACTTTGACCTACAATGGTTTACTTTTAAAAATTGTAACTTGGATGGAGAGTTGTCTCATTGGCACTCATTCCACATTTATTGTACCACATCTTCTTATATCTATGAATTTTTACCTTTTCTGATTTATCATATATCAATCAATAAAAATAAACTATACCGTATTATGTATAATAAAAAGTAAAAAAAAACCCAAATAACCAAAACATATTCCAAATATCTATTCAAAAATACCTTTCTCAAACCTATCTCTATACAGATGTATCACTCATGAACGGCTTATATAACACCGCTACATACAAGATAAACCTGTAGATAGCATTGGACTGCATACCTACTATATGTAATATATATTATATTTCAAAAATGTATAACTATAATACCGAACCAAGGAAAATTGGAAGTCCATAAAAGCATGGCACAATCAAACATTTTCAAGCAACCGACCGAGTGGAAAAAAACTGCCCTTTTCACAACTTAGTACAAGTAATGCAGGAATGTGATGGGAATGCAATTTTAACAATGACTTCTGACAAAACCATTTGTGGACCTTAATTAAACAATCAAAATCCCTGAAAAAAAATTTACACCAAGGTAAAAAATTGGACAAGTATTACACCAAAAGTCGATGATGTACTTAGTCAACCAGAAGGGTTGTCTTAAGGTAGAGCAATAATATGAATAGTTGTGCTGGCGCATTACATATTGGTTAAAGAATCAGATAATTTTAGTGAAATGCATATATTTCGAAGAAAAGGTTATGACGAATTTGCCAATTTATAAAGCGAAAAGGCTGAAATATGGAAATTTTCGTACTGTGTTACGATTCTTTAAACCGTATTTGAACTCTTAGCGTTGTAAATATTATTCACAGCTGCTGTTGTAAAACCTTCAGGTTTCTCGGGAGTAACCACATAGTCTAGTCAATGTTAAATGTTTCAGAAATGGAGTCGTCTAGAACAATATATAAAAAGATTATTAATAAATGACCGACGTAAACTGTATATTTTGTCATTTAGTACATCTTTTCTTGGTACCAGCATCCAGTAAAAGGCCTATATACATTAGACAATGATTTTAGTTCAGTTGAATTATTAAATGTAACAGAAGAATAGAGAAACAAAACAGAAGTATTTTTGAAAAGCGTAGAATTTGCTTCAAGGAAATAACTTAACTGCAGCTGAATTGTTGTCCAAACAATTTTTCAACGACTGTGTGTATCATGACTATATCAATTCTCTTTAAACTATCTGCATGTGCAGCGTGTTCACGAATTAATGTCATTCTAACAGATTCTTGTTACATTGCAATTAAACAGAAGAAACAAGCAATGGCTTGACAAGCCTGAGATAACTGCAATTTGTAGATTATTACTATGTCCTCTTCTTGATGAACATAAAGAAAACTGGTCGAGTCGAAAAATCTACATTTTATTTTAGTCTAGCTAAAAGATAATTAAAACTCAAGTGTGATTCCACGTTGTAGACGACTGTTCTGCAATAAAAGTATCGTAATTACGATTTTTAATATTTTGCTTATAAATCTTTAGACGTTTAGCTTAATTATATAAATGTGGCATACACATGTTATTATAGGGTACTATGTTTTACTGAAGATACTGTTTTACATAACATTTTGTAACCTTCTATAAGTGAATTTGGTTGATTTTGGTATCTCAGGGTGGCTGTTTTTGAATGAAAGCCGCCATTTTTGAAATTTCAAGTTTTTTCAATTTACGAAGCACTAAACAGTAAAAAAAAATGAAAAATTTGAACTAAAATAAAGAAAATATTTGATGTTTTTAGTAGCGGCCATCTTTCGAAAAGTTGCCATATTGAATATGAATTTTCAATTTGCGTTCACAGTTACTCTTTTTCTCAACACCAAGCACTACTACCCAAATTTCCCATCAAATTTAACTTTATATAAATGATATATGTTGTTTCTGGTACTTTATGGCGGCCATCGTAAAAAAACAGTCTATTTTGATATTCCAAGGTGGGTCCATAGCGAATATTGTTTGAAACTTATCTTTTGTGTAATAAAATGATTTCTTTATTTCATTTAGGTTATAAATAATCTGCACTTAGATGATAGGTGGTTTGACAATAGTAATTATGCGTGCGTGTTGTTGGTATGTATTCAGGATATATATTTGACCAATATTTCTTACATCTAAGATAATATAGTTTTGTTATTGCGTTTTCACTGCAGTGTTTGTTCTGGTTAAAAGTTGACAAAAAGATATAGTTAGTGCAACATTGTTAAATAAGAGAACACACAGGATAGAAGGTAAACATGGTAAAGGACAACTAAACAAATTTTATGCGTCGGAGAGGGTAGCTATCAATGGGAAATTTAAAAGTCAAAGAGAATACCATACTAACTACAGTCGTCAAATCACTTCATAAAACAACTTACGATCTAACAACGCGAACCAATAAAAAATCCGAATATTATTAGGTGATCAGGAAGGGTAAAATAATCCTGATCCACCTTTGCAAACCGTCGTTTTGCTCATGCTTATAACTCATTTCTTCATAAGTTTCATTGTCATAAATAACTAGAAGCAAATATTAACATGATTAAGTTCAATGTTGACTGCAAGTAAAAAAATTTAAACGTCTGATCGTATATCGTAAAGGTGTGTCTGTACTCACAGAATTTTATGGGCTATATCCATATAGCCTTTATTGACATTCATTATGCATATGGTTAATCTTAAATATAATTACATTGTATATAAAAAAAAATGTGGTATGATTGCCAATGAGAGAACTATCCACAAAAGACCAAAATGACACAGACATTAACAACTATAGGTCACCGTACGGCCTTCAACAATGAGCGAAGCCCATACCGCATAGTGAACAGTAAAAGGCCCCTATAAGATATTGTAAAACAATTTAAACGAGAAAACTAATGGCCTTATTTATGTAAAAAAAAAATGAACGAAAAACAAATATGTAACACATAAACAAACGACAACCACTGAATTGCAGGCTCCTGACTTGGGACAGACACATACATAAATAATGTGGCCGGGTTAAATATGTTAGCGGGATCTAGACTGTATAAATTATTTTTAAAAATGAATCATTTCACAAAACTTCCTTTCTTACCTATGGTCTGGATTGAGGGTCCTTCATTTCATTCCTATCTACTCTATACCATTTATCTCTATTTATTTTTTATTTTATTCCATTTTTCTGTACTTCTGATAATTTAAAACCCCGTTTTTCTTAATTGTTAAATATGTATGTCTATTTTCTTTATTTACAAATGTATTGTGAACATTACATGCATTATTCTCTATTCTGTAAAAAATTCTCCCCCTAACCTGGGACAGTGGTATATGTTTTGTTTACTGTAAATGTCATTGATAATTCAAGTCTTGTATGCGGATTAACTAAGACAGCTTTTAATCATATCATGTACTTTGAACTTTCGAAAATGTTTCTCTTTACTAGGGTTCATCATTTAACATAATGACAGATACTGTAGACAATTCCCACATGCAATGCTGTGAGTATAGATTTATTATGGAATAACTAATACAATTATTCAAATATAGAATAAGATATTCAAAAAGTGATTGAACAACACATTAATTCTTGAATATGTGTGTAATTTGGTAACGATATGAATATTTTTCGAAACTTATATCACGGAATTAGTTATTGAGATTTATGTGAATTCGCCTTTTCACAATCTGAAGAACTATGGGAAATCTCATTGTTCGTACACCAAAATGAGAATAACGTTACGTCATTGATTGAATTTCATATGTTTAGAAAGTTTTCAACCAATCACAACGTTTTGGTGTACGCGTTAAAAAATATTATCCAGAATGCATTATATTCTTAACCGGCCAAATATAAGATCAGAAAGATTAAAAACTACAAAAAACAAAGGATGTTTCTAAAGGAGAAATTACTTTTAATTAGGATGACAAAGACATACGGATGACTCTGATATGTACGACAGTTTTTAACTTGGGACTGTGTTGTACTAGTGATTTAAACGTCACTTACTTCTGGAATAGATAACCTTAGATAAATTCGGCAAAATTTTTAGGAATTTTGGTCCTCAATTGTCTTCAACTTCGTACTTTTTTGGCCGTTTTAACATCTTTTGATTTGAGCATCACTGATGAGTCTTTTGTAGACCAGAACGCGCGTCTGGCGTTGATATATAAATTCATTCCTGGTATCTATGATGAGTTTATTTGCGCCGTATTTTTTAAATTGTTTCGTTGTTCATTTAAAATAATTGTTGGATTGTGTGTTCGAACACGTTAAAAAAAATGAACAACATCTTCTTATTTTATGGTCAATTTACGCCTAATCATGTAGGTGAACATGTTTGCATTTACATGTAATGTACTATTTGCATTTTGAGATGAATGTATTGTTACTGTAATGAAAGTGAAATGCATTTCCAGGTCATATTTAACAGTGCTTTGTAAATCTGTCTTCAAAATTTCAAAAATATGTAAGCTTAGCAACGGGTCTATTATCAATTTGACTCATAAACTGGTGGAAGTCGGCAATTTCGATTATTCTTTATATTCGCTACATCAATTCCATAATAAAGTTGAAAACGTATGAGTAATATCGCGATAAAAAACACATTGTTCTTCGGAAGCAATGTATGCAACACTCTTTCATTTTGATATTTTCTTTGTTAAAAGACAGATTCATAATATTTTATTGCTCATTTTATCCCCTAAGAACAGACTGAAAAGTATATTTTTCTCTATTGTCGGTAAACTCGTAATAAATACCAGGATTCACATTCTGAACGTTAGACCCACGTTTTTTTCTGCTAAAATTCACCATTGACGCTCAAAAAGTAAAAACGACCAATTAATGTACGACGTTGAACATTGATGACCCAAATTTTGATTTTTGTATTAGCTTTTCATGTAATCCGTCGATTTGCAACTTGTAACTGTAATAAGATACAAGCCTCCTATGTTGACACATATTATTTTTTTTTAGAATAGATCAGTTTATAGAGTCCTCTTGCTTTAAATCCTCTCAAGGACTACTGGTCTTCTTAACATTAAAATATAGCGGTATCGTTGATTCAAGACACCAGCAAACTCATAATGATAAGACCATAAAGAAAAACAACATCAGGATTCAATATGTGGCTTTTTTTATTTGAAATGTTGTCAGACTTTATAAACAATCTTTCACTCCATTTTTTTTTTTAGATAATTGCAAGGATAAAATTTCCAACTGTGCAGAGTATGGATATACAGTCTGCACAGATCCAAAATATACAGCATGGACGGTGGAGAATTGCCAGAGAACATGTTTTAAATGTCAGATAATAACTGAAATACCGTTTTTTCAAGGTAAGGTGTTGGACGTTTCGTCCCCAAGGGTATCACCAACACAGGAGTCAGCACTTTGGTGTTGACATGAATATCAATTATGTGGTCACTTTTATAAATTTTCTGTTTACAAAACTTTGAGTATTTCGAAAACCTAAGGATTTTCTTATCTCAGGAATAGATAACCTCAGCCGTATTTGGCACAACTTTTTGGAATTTCGGATCCTTAATGCTCTTCAACTTTTTAATTGTTTGGCTTTATAAATATTTCGATATGAGCGTCACTGATGAGTCTTGTGTGGACGAAACGCGCGTCTGGCGTACTAAATTATAATCCTGGTACCTTTGCTAACTTTTAATGTACGATTACGAGAGTCACATGTAAAACATTAAATCCTAACCCTTTCAGTACACCTGAGATCACCCTAAGTTTTTGTTGAGGTTTGTGTTGGTCAGTTTTAAGTTTTCTATAATGTGATTTATATACTGTTCCTTTACCCAGTATTTACTTTTTTGGCATGGCGTTGTCAGTTTGTTTTCAAAGTGAATTTGAATCTTTATTTTGTATCTTTTGTCTCCTCACTAGGTATAATGCCTTACCGTGGTAGTCTTAGGTTAAGTCACTATTTGCTTTCTCAGCGTTTATAGTAGTTTGAGGTGGTTTAAAGATAAGAGATTAAAAAGGTTATTGAAAAAGAAAAATGAGACCAAATACCACATATGCAAGTTTTGCTGTTGTATTAAAATATTTGCAATGTAAGACAATTTTTTTAGTAAAAAAAGTTAAAACCAGCTTTTGCACTGATAGAGTTGTAATTTCTAAGGAAAATGGTGGTTACTAGACACCGAATTTACCATCGTCGGAATTTTACTATCAGACGAGAATTTACAAATAAGTTCAAGTATATCTGAGTCATTATAGCTAACAGTATTTTTCTTCCAATTCATTTCTTTTTTATTTATTTTCATGTAATCCGTCGATTTGCAACTTGTAACTGTAATAAGATACAAGCCTCCTATGTTGACACATATTATTTTTTTTTAGAATAGATCAGTTTATAGAGTCCTCTTGCTTTAAATCCTCTCAAGGACTACTGGTTTTCTTAACATTAAAATATAGCGGTATCGTTGATTCAAGACACCAGCAAACTCATAATGATAAGACCACAAAGAAAAACAACATCAGGATTCAATATGTGGCTTTTTTTATTTGAAATGTTGTCAGACTTTATAAACAATTTTTCACTCCCTTTTTTTTTTTTTAGATAATTGCAAGGATAAATTTTCCGCCTGTGCAGTCTTTGAATATACAGTCTGCACAGATCCAAAATATACAGCATGGACGGTGGAGAATTGCCAGAGAACATGTTTTAAATGTCAGATAATACCTGAAATACCGTTTTTTCAAGGTAAGGTGTTGGACGTTTCGTCCCCAAGGGTATTATCACCAACACAGGAGTCAGCACTTTGGTGTTGACATGAATATCAATTAAGTGGTCACTTTTATAAATTTTCTGTTTACAAAACTTTGAGTATTTCGAAAACCTAAGGATTTTCTTATCTCAGGAATAGATAACCTCAGCCGTATTTGGCACAACTTTTTGGAATTTCGGATCCTTAATGCTCTTCAACTTTTTAATTGTTTGGCTTTATAAATATTTCGATATGAGCGTCACTGATGAGTCTTGTGTGGACGAAACGCGCATCTGGCGTACTAAATTATAATCCTGGTACCTTTGCTAACTTTTAATGTACGATTACGAGAGTCACATGTAAAACATTAAATCCTAACCCTTTCAGTACACCTGAGATCACCCTAAGTTTTTGTTGAGGTTTGTGTTGGTCAGTTTTAAGTTTTCTATAATGTGATTTATATACTGTTCCTTTACCCAGTATTTACTTTTTTGGCATGGCGTTGTCAGTTTGTTTTCAAAGTGAATTTGAATCTTTATTTTGTATCTTTTGTCTCCTCACTAGGTATAATGCCTTACCGTGGTAGTCTTAGGTTAAGTCACTATTTGCTTTCTCAGCGTTTATAGTAGTTTGAGGTGGTTTAAAGATAAGAGATTAAAAAGGTTATTGAAAAAGAAAAATGAGACCAAATACCACATATGCAAGTTTTGCTGTTGTATTAAAATATTTGCAATGTAAGACAATTTTTTTAGTAAAAAAAGTTAAAACCAGCTTTTGCACTGATAGAGTTGTAATTTCTAAGGAAAATGGTGGTTACTAGACACCGAATTTACCATCGTCGGAATTTTACTATCAGACGAGAATTTACAAATAAGTTCAAGTATATCTGAGTCATTATAGCTAACAGTATTTTTCTTCCAATTCATTTCTTTTTTATTTGAAAAATTTAAGAGGTGGTAATTAACCGTACCGTCTTATGGAAAAGGCAAAACTACAACAAATCCTTACTTTAAGATTCTTTATTTGCTACATCAATCGAGGTAGACGTCCTTACATTGGTAGCATTTTACTAGCACAGGTCTTGTTATTTGATGCAAAATATACTTTTTTTATAACTATATCACAGACGACACAAAGGTGATCAACCAGATAAGTATTTCTTAACAATTTTATGATATCTATCAACTAATAATGTACATGTCATTACGAACTATCATTTGCTCTTTTTTTCATTACATTGACCCTCTGTTATTTTTTTCTCTCTACATATAAATACTTCTTTGTAACATAGTCAACCATGCTCGTCAAAGTCTCATATAATTACTCACCAAAACGTAATACTAAAAATAAATTAAGGACTACATTAATATTACATATTTATAAAAATAAATTAACAACTGAATAATTACTACATAAGTAAGCCGCCTACCAAAACCAATAACAACAACAATCGTACCGTCTGCCAAAATTTATAGATCAATTTTGTTTAAACATTTGTTAAAGATGGTTCGTGTTGCTCTTAGTGTTAAGTGTTGCTCTTTGAGCTAGTTATTTTTGCAAAATTTGCATTGTTGTACCGAGAACAGTCTTGTCTATCACTTTCTATGAAAAACGTGATTTTATTCAGTTTTTTTTATTTCACATCCGGTCAAATTTGAGGGTTAGAATAATCTATATATTTTAACGTTTTTTTATGAAGACTTGCTTTAGAGTATATAAGTAATTATCAAGTGTAATAAGACGGGTCTTACATTTGATGCAGAATCTGTTAACCTTTCCTGAGCACTAAATCACTTATTTCTAATTACATTCAATTTAGTCACGTTCTTATTAACAATCCGGTTGACTCATGTACTTTGTCATTTCTAGAAATGAAATGTAATTAATGTCTGAGAGTAACTGACATTATTATTGAATGGGAAATGGAAACGGGGAATGTGTCAAAGACACAATGGCCCGACCAAAGGGCAACCCCCCACAAAAAAAAACCCAGCACAAGACACCAATGAGTCTTCAACAGAGTGACTAAAATGTAGCACTCGGATGCGTACCTCAGCCGGCCTTCTAACAATAATATATTCTAGTTCAGCAAAATTAACACCAAACTATACCCCGAAACAAACAGATGTACTAAAATTAAAAAACAAAACAAAACAAATAAGACTAACAAATGCTAGACGTTCCTAGCTTGGGACAGGGAGGCGCCAATATGCGAAGGGTTAAGCATGTATAGTGATATCTCTTCCTCCCCCTAAACATTTAGCCAATGGAGAGTAAAAAAACACACAGTAATACGCAAAGTAAGTTATTGTGTATGGTGTTATACTGGTTGAAATTGCTATAATTGTACGACGTATAATAGAATGATCTACTTTAGTAACATTATTTGGAAATAAATAAACATGAGACACACAAAATATCGCAAATGTCGTTGCAGTAGCTAGATAGGGACAGTTGCTGAAAAAAGTCAGGAATACTTTGTGTTAGGAAAGGTGCAATCAACCATGCAGCATGTTAGCATGTTTATGCTCAGACATATTTTCTGTTTTTTTATTTTGTTATTAAGAGAATGAGAAAATACAGTGGATGGGTGTTTTTGACATTTCATGTTCCGTCCGGTACAATTTTGAAATCTTTTATTTTTCCTGAATCAGACAAACACTTCTGTCTTCGTTTTTGGTTTCAATAGATAAAAAATCATTACTATTCGACAATAAAACCCAACAAAACCAAAATGTCAACAAACTTCTCTAAGTCGGAAATATATTAAAGACTGTTTTCCAGACTCAGTTGAAATGTAAGAATAGGTGTACTCTAATAGTTTTAACTTTGCTATCTTTGTTTTCAACAGCAGCATAACAAAGGACAAACGAGTGCCAAGTTTGTTTTTGTTATGCAATTATTATAATAAAAACTCAGGAATCATTATGTATGGACATTTGTTTTTCGCAGTGTCGATAAGTATCTCCTCTGTTCCGAGACTGGTACTATTTTCATGGAATTGTAATATAGAGTAGTGCACTGACAATGCAGGGATCGATCCAGCCATTTTTTAAAGGGGATTCCAACCAATGATAAAGCGGGGAGGGGGGTGTCAGCATTTAAAAAATAGTGGGTTGAACCTGGTTTTATGACTAGCCGAACCTCCACTCTTTTTGACAATGTTGAATATACCGCTTAAATGGCAACATTACATGATAAGAATACAGTACAAATAAATGCAAGAACACACAAGATAGAGACATACATAAATAATTATTACACTATTGAAATGAAAATTCACTCTTTAAAGAAAAATGTAATAGATAATGAATGGAGACAATCGAACTTAACAACTCGAAGATATACCAATAAAGTATGTCAAAAACGATAAGATAAACAAAAGTCTATAGAAGAGGGACGAAAGATACCAAAGGGACAGTCAAACTCATAAATCTTAAATAAACTGACAACGCCATGGCTAAAAATGAAAAAGACAAACAGACAAACAATAGTACACATTACACAACATAGACAACTAAAGAATAAACAACACGAACCCAACATGTTAGAATATAACACTCAGAGTTCTACGACTGAGCAACACTATCCTAACTACTAGTAAATGCCGTTGAAGAAGCACTTAGCTTGGCCAGGACGTCTAATTTTATTAGACTAAGCACATGTCCTCAGTGAAAGTCTAAGTCGTACACACGGCTTTCATAACAGTTAATTTTAAAACAACAAAAAATCATTTTAACTCAATTTTATAGAATCACAACATAATGCAATAAAGAACGTTAACGCAATCCGTTTATATTATTCCAGGCAGTGCTTGCATAGATAGAATACCGAATTGTAGAGATTTTGGAAACGATGTATGCACTGGTGTGTACAAATCATGGGCAAAGGAACATTGTGTAGGATCTTGTGGATTTTGCAGTAAGTAATAGTTATAATTGGATCATATCTACGATCTAATCTATAATTGTAGTTGTATCAATTTATATGATTTTATTGCTTATTTCACATTTTTGTCTAATAGTCCATCATAATAATTATTTCTACCTCAGGAATAGTTTACATTAGCTAAGAATTTTTAGTCCTCAACCCTTTAACTTCGTACCTTTTTTGGCCTGTTGTTTGTTTATTCGAGCGTTACTGATGAGTTTTTTGTAGACGAAACGCACGTCTGGCGCAACAAATACATTCTTTCATCCTGGTTTCTATGATGAGTTACACATAATAAACCGATACTCAGAGGAAATAGTACATGTAAATAGTTTTATAGTTTCGCAGATTAAACCTTGTATGTACTTAAAATAAAAAAATATAGCATGCTGACGACGATAAATGATAAAAAAACATAAGCTAAACAATATCAGTTATGTCATTTGGATATTGTTAGATTAGCTTAAAAGCTAGCACTCATATTGCAGTGAACAAACCAATTTATCTGTCACCCCTATAATGTGGATTCATTTATTTTCGTGGGTACCAATTTTCGTGGATTAAGAAAAACTTGCATATTCATGGATATTTAATTTCGTGGTTTTGCTGAAGTCTGCATACAAACCTATAGAAAAATTATCATTCGTTGAATATTTAATTTCGTGGTTTGACTGTGCCAACGAAATCCACGAAAATTGGTATCCAACAAATAATAATGAATCCACAGTATATCTAACAAGATGACGATACGAAAAATACGCTGTTGTTTAATCGCAAATTGAATTATTTGGTGATGTTTGAATTCTTTGATAACCAAAGTTGTTTTCCTTCTTATATCATTTTCTTCCCTGTCTTATATCTTTATGTATCAATTTCTTGATTAGACCCAATATTGTATTAAGTCAAAGGTGCAACATTAAGTAATTTCGCGCACGTGCTAAATTATGGGTTTATTGGATCATGAACAGCATCATGAAAAAGGGGCAAATGATACCAGAGGGACAGTCAAATTCATAGATCGAAAATAAATTGACAATGCCATGGCGAAAAAGAAAAAAGGGACAAACAGACAAGTAATAGTACACTAGACACAACAAAGAAGACTAAAGACAAAGCAACACGAACCCGAATAAAAAATGGGGATGATCGCAGGTGCTTTGGAAGGGTAACCTGCTCATTTTGTATCACCCGTTATGTTGTTCATGTTATAACAAACCCGGTTAAAATAGTCTATTTCGGTAGGTCACATTTGTGAAAAGAGAACGGCATTTTAGTAACGACATAAGGAACATATCCGATATCATCTATGAAACAGATATTTCAAAACGGTCAAACAACTCGTAATGGCGTTCGTAAAATTAACGAAGGAATGATTTCAACTTAACCATTTGGAACTCTTGATTTACATTAATGAAAAGTCTATTTAATTGCAACCAATGTAATACAAAAGGGAGGCACGTCATCACGTACAAAATGGGTATCTTTCCTTCATGGGTACAATTATTACTCTCTTATCTTTGAACTAAAACAAAAGATCTTTAAACAAGTATTTCAATGTATTGTATTGATTGATTGTCGGTGTTTTAATGCCACTTTTGGGCCATTTCGTGGCGGCCAGTTATCATTGGTGGAGGAAGCCTAAGTGCTCGGTGAACATTACCGCCATTCGATAGAAAAACTGACAATCCTAGTCAATTAATATTGGAATCGAGTGCACCCACAATCACAGTGTTTACTGACTAGGGATTTCAGGAGTAGAACTACATTGACCTTTTTACCATCGAGGCTCTTCAATTTGATATATGTTTGGTACGTGAATCATTGACATGATAACATGATAACATAACATTCGATAAACTTATTATACTACATATTGTTTTAATTGGCAAAACGCTGAATATTTCTTAAATTGCTTCTTACAAAAATCAGATACTACTTGGTTACCAAATAATATAATTGACATGCGTGAATAAACCCCTGAATTTTAAACCGTTTGAAATTATTGATATGCTTATAAATCTCATATAGATATAAGGAGATGTGGTATAAGTGTCAATGAGACAACTCTCCATCCAAGTTACAATTTGTGAAAGAAAAACCGTTTTAGATCAAAGTACGGTCTTCAACACGAAGACGTGGCTCTCACTTAACAGTATAGTAAGCTATACAGGGACCAAAAATGACGAGTTTCATATCAACATAAGTGAACACACACTGAACGAACAACTTTGATTTATTTAACAATATAAATACAAAATCAATAAAATAAGGGGTGACTGAATAACGGCAACAGTAGTATACAGCTGTGAAATGTTGAAAAGTTACAGAAAGTAAACCATAACCTTGAACAAATAACCTTGCCGCCAAAAAGAATATTGTACAGAAGTAAAAGATGACTGTTTTATTTCAGTGAGTTTACAACATGGAGCAGGTACTGCGACTGGTGGATCCATTACAGGAAACACTCATCCACTTTTCAAACCTGTAAAAAGAACGCGGAAAAGATTCCCGGAAACATGGATGTGGTCATCTCACTTAACTGGGTAATTCTAAAAACGAAAGTTAAATTAGATAAGCTTGAAACCAAACGTTTAGATAGTAAAACACTAAATATATAATCTCTTCAGAGTATTTATACTCAAAAGACTTGCACAAAAAACTGTTCAAATCGTTCCTTGACGCTTGAAAGAGTGGCAGACTCCGTCTTAATTCGTCCGTTTCAGATTATAAGGCATTTTGGATAATATGCGTACTTCAAACCGCTGAAGTTGCCGAACAAACGTTACAAAAATAAACACCGATATACAACGTCACTATGTTTTTTGATGTTTTGCGTTCAAACAATGAAATACCCTACTGTCCTGTAATTCCAGCTATGGTAAGGTTTAAGATTCAATATGTGTATAGACAACTTGACATTATGATCATTAAGGCATTATTGTGACTATTAAGACGCAAAGGTTCTTTTTATAGATTATTTCATAAAATCGTCTTAAACTATATGTGGTACTAATACTAATAAGTATACAATGCTTCAATATCAGATTCCGATATAAAAAAAATACGAACTCAAGGAATTTTCCGAAGTTAATAAATCCCTCACCTTGTTCCCTATATGACGGTTTTTTGTAATTCTGTTATATTGAGCAAGTGTGTTGAGCAACCTATGCAGACAGTCTTTGCATTATATCTGCATTTAAATTTCCATAGGTACTTAGATTGAAAATATTGACTACCAAAGGACCATGCAGAATGTATTGTTCTCATTAAAAAGCGCTGAGACTCATTATATTAATTCACCATACATGGGTATTTTTAAAATTGTATCAAAACAAGTAGCTGGATTAACAAAACAAATAAAGGTATACAAATCACCAACCTTGACCAATGTTTACTAGCACTAACGGCGCCATTCAAACGCGATAAAATATGACTGTGTGTGATGTTCATTGCTGCCATTATGACTTTCGGACAGTAAGAGGAAATAAAATTGAGAATGGAAATGGGAAATATGTCAAAGAGACAACAACCCGACAACAGAGCAGAGAACAGCCGAAGGTCAGCAATGGGTCTTCAACGCAGTGAGAAAATCCAGCAACCAGATGTGGTACTAAGGTGGCTCAAAGTAAAAGTACGGTGACATATAGTTGTTAGTTTCTATGTCAATTTGGTCTCTTTTGGAGAGTTTACTTATTGGCAATTTTATCACATCTTCTTTTTTTATATAGTTCATTGAACATGGATGTCATACCTACCAAAAAAGCATTTATATAATCTATAATAACAAAAACCTACAAAACTAACAAAGGCAAAGAATGACCTGACTTGTCTTACTGACAGGCGCACACATGTAGTGGTGTTTTTGGAGATCTCAATCCTCCCCTATACCTCTAGCCAAAGTAGAATAAAGAAACACTTAGCAATACGCACCGACAATCTCAGTTAAAAAAGAAGTACGAGACCGATGTGCATTTTATTGTTATGATCAGTGATCACAGTGGTATTAAACAAAACGTATCTACATAGTACATAATAATATATCTGATTATACACAAAAGTACCAAATGCATAACGTTTCCGCTGCATGCAGCATAAATGACGACAACCCTTTCTCCTATCTTTCGTTTACAGCTGCAATAAATTCACTTTTGACATTCCTATTTCAATCTTTACTTATATAGTCTGATCTAAAATCTTGCAATCTTTTAACAAACAAGAATGTAATTGTATTAAAATAGAGAACATAAACATCATGTATTCCTTCAGCCCGTACACTAAAACGTTGGATGTAGCGACAACAATTTGCAAATAGATAAAAGAATATTTTGCATAAGTACCAATGAGACAACTCTTCATCCAAGTCACAATTTGTAAAAGTAAACCTTTATTTGCCAGAGTACGACCTTCAAAAAGATACCTAGGCTTTCACCTATTTTTGACATTTTCCCGTTAAAGTCTGATTATTTTGTTCGAACATCGTTGTCAATAATTTCAACAACATGTTGTCATACAAGTGAGAGGTCTAGCTTACACTAGAACCAGATTTGCTATGGGCTTTGTTCATTGTTGAAGGCCTTACGTTGACCTATGATGTTAATTTCTAAGCCATTTTTGTCTCTTGTTGATAGTTTTTTTCATTGACAATCATACCACATCTTCTTTTTTATATTTGCTACACCATTTTCTATATAAGAAAATTCCTGTATCAAGTCAGTAAAATGAGTTGTTATCTAATCGTTTGATGTGTTTGAGCTTTTGATTTTGCCATTTGATTGGTTACTTTCCGATTTGTATTTTCATCGGAGTGTTTTTGTGATTTCTCCTTTTACTGAAAAGCAAGCTATAAAGGGCCCCTAAAATGACAGGTATGATATCTTTCAAACTGTATAGTATATATATGTATATATATATATAAGTCTGAAAATTACACCAAACAGTGTTGGAGTTAGATTTCTACTGACAAATTTTTTGTCCGTCCCTCAGCGGGATTCGAACTCACACCTTTGATACACTACAGCACCAATCGCTTTGCCTCATGTCCAGCGCTCTAGAAAATTACACCAAAACAAGATATGTATGTATATATATATATATATAAGAGAAACGCGTATGAATCACACATAAAAAACAAACACTTAACACCAGGTTCGT
Source organism: Mytilus edulis (assembly GCF_963676685.1). Taxonomy (NCBI): domain Eukaryota; kingdom Metazoa; phylum Mollusca; class Bivalvia; order Mytilida; family Mytilidae; genus Mytilus; species Mytilus edulis. The sequence goes on from NC_092354.1 coordinate 54,575,349, forward strand.
CTTTATTTCAGAATTGATGGTCACCTTAATATCACAGCTGTCCTACCTGATACTATAACTGCATGGGTGGCCAGTGCTTTTGTAGTAAACAAACTTGCAGGGTTCAGCTTAAGTACCTCTGCTGCAAAGGTCACTATGTATTATGTTACGTTTCATTTTCATCAGTAACCAAGTCTTTGTCATATTGAAAAATGTGAAATATAAGTTCGGACCCATTAACGTTAATAAAATTATGACCTTTTTCCCTGGTTTGAACAAATGCATTGTATACTTGGATTTGCAATGGATACATATAATTACCGCGCATTTGTGCTTTTTTGGTAAAATTGTTTGTTTTAAAATTGTAACACAGTTATGACTGGTGTACCCATATTTTGACTATTTTATTTATTATGTCTGTTTTGTTCACGCATCGTTGTAAATATTACGGAATTTTTTTAGACTGTCGATCACTTGAGATGCTTAGCGTTAACAAACAGGTTCAATCCATCATTTCCTACATCTGAAAATGCCTGTACCAATTCAGGAACATGACAGTTGTTGTCCATTCGTTTGATGTGTTTTGTCATTTGATTTCACCATGTGATTAGGTACTTTCTGATTGAATTTTTCTGGGAGTTCAGTATTTTTGTAAATTTTTTTTATCAATCGAAAGAATACAAAAATATGTAGTTTTATTGCCAATGAGACTCTCAACAGGAGACACAATAACACAGAAAAATAACAGCTATGTCTTGCATGGACTTTAATTCATATTGTAAGCAATGATTTATCATTTTGGAATTCGCTTAAAGTTTTCCTTTTAAAGGCCGTTTCTTCAAGTAAAAATATCCATATTAAAACATGTTCTGCAATTATTGTAATAATATTACTGGATAATTACAGATTAGACCTGATAATTTCATACACTTTGCAACAGAATGATAGTTGATACATTTGTCGGGCTTCATGCAATCGAAGACATTATTATTCCAATTGGTTTCAAAATTCCATGAAGATCGTGTTGGTTCTGTCCGATTTACATTCTAACAAAGGACACTGCGAAATGTTAAACTCTGCATCCTATTGTTACTAAAAACATTCATGTAGTCATTGCCAGTTAAATAAGTAAATGTTTGGACGAAAGATATGATTCCCTGTTACTCACTTTAAACTTCATCACACCGTTTACAATGAAAGAATGTCTGTGTCACACGTCATTTGCACGTGACACTATGTTTTGTCGAACAGTCATGATTGGTGTCATTGTTTTATATAAACTTAATTTTCGATTAAAATTCGATGTAATGTATATATTGGCATTTGATTACACGACGCGTGGCTGGATTATACATCTGATAACGCTTTATTGTTTGAAATGAGAAATTCACCCAAATGTCTATTATTCAGTATTTGAGTAACTTAAATTCGGTCATCTTCCATCAAAATGTATCACTAGATTAACATAGCTGTAGTCACCAAAGGAATTGAATATGCTCAGCGTTTTTTAGCATGCTAATTTCAGGTCTTTTTATTTAATGTTAATTTATTATATTTTTGGTTTAATTTCTTTTAATGTCATATTATTAGCTATTTCATCGACTTTCTGTAAGTCTATCTTCTGGAACCCCTTCCTTATAATTTTGGTATTTGCCGGTTAACACGTATTACCATGAACATATTTTCTCTCAGTCTGCCCTCATAAAATAATTTCATATTTTAGATTGTGGGATTCAAAGACTTTTTTATAAGTCTCAATTTGCCGTACTCTGTTATCAGAGGGGAAGAAGTCGCCTTGCAAGTTAATCTGTTTAACTACCAGAATACGAATATGTCGGTAAGGATTATTTTTTTGAATTTGAAGAACCATAAAAGTGACGTTCAATCTTTGCGTTCTTAGTATTAGCATATTATAGTTATTTTGTCACTATAATCATGAACATAAATTAAAATCCAATCCCAAATTCGATTTTAAACTTAATTGAGTTAACCTATTTCGAATATAAATGTTGCAACATTAAGCCCAACACTCTAGTTCTGTCAAAGTAGTGGAATCTATTCATGGAAATGGGGTATCTAACCGACATCAAAATTGACTCTTTTGTTCTAGCGTATTTGATATATCAAATTTAAATTGTACCATATTTCTCAAGTATTATACTTTTACGTAGAATTAAAACAATTAATATTTAATGTTGATGATATATATTTGATCTAAACGTACTTTTAAACTACATTTCTTAATTGATGACGATTATGTGCTTAATCTTATGTACAATAGTTGTCGTCTGTTTATGTAATTAATACGTGTTTCTCGTTTCTCGTTTTTATTAGATTAGACTGTTGGTTTTTCCCGTTTGAATGGTTTTACACTAGTAATTTTCGGAACCCTTTACAATTTGGTGTCCTGTTTGAGCCAAAACTCTGTGTTGAAGGCCGTACCTTGCCCTATAATGTTTTACTTTTAAAAATTATTTGGATGGAGAATAGTCTCATTGGAACTCATATCAAATATTCCTATATTTATTTATAATGTATCATGGGATGAAGTTTCTATGTTCTTTTATTGCATCTTATAGAAGTTACACCATATCCCATTTTATCCAAAAAAGGGAATCGAGTTATGGTTTACTAAATTGAACATAACTATCGAAAGTCTCCCATCACCATCAAGTCTTTTTGGTGATATATACAATTAAAGCTATGAAATTTTAAAAGATTAAAAAAAAAAAAACACCCGTAAGATTCTTGCAATTTTTCGTGTTTTAGGTTTTGATTGTTCTGAAGAAGAATGACGACTTCCAAAATGTTGTAAAAACAGTAAATGGAACGCAGCAGTTGATGTTCTCAAAAACCCAGTCAGAGAATACATTTGTATGTACATTTTATTCTGTTGATAATTAATTCGTTAATATAAATCAAAAGAGGGGCGTAAGATTCCAGAAGGATATTCAAATTCAGAGATCGACAATTAACTGACAAAGTTAGGGCTAAAAAAGATAAAGACAAACAGACAAATAATATTACACACGACACAAAAACGAAAACTAATGAATGAGCATCTCGGAACCCACTAAAACTGTAGATGATCTCAGATGCTCTGGAAGTATACTCAGATCCTGCTCCACATGTGGTACCCGTTGTGTTGGTCATGTTTTTACACACCAGGTAAATAATTTAATTCGGTCGGTCACATTCATGAAAAGGGAACAGGATTAAAGTTATGATATAAGTAACATATCTAACCAATATCATCAACGTGCAGAAATCTTATACGTTCAGGTCTGTAATCCTTACATCTTAAATTGTAGCATTCTATACAAAACACATGCAAGTCATCTTTTAGCTCGAAGGCTACGGAAGCGTTCATAAAAACTTATTGAGAAGGAATATATACACATATATGTATATATATATATATATATAAAGTGCCTATAAAATCAACGTAACGATGTTAGAGTAGATTTGATTCGTAACTTCCTCCCCGGCGCCGGGGCTGGAACCTGTACTTTTTTTCAAACATATATACGATATAGCTACGTTACTATTATGAAATCATTAAAGATGCCAAATTTTTTTCACAACATCTTCTCATAGGGTCTATGCGTTGGAAATAAGTTATGGATTCAGTTATTGAAATTATACGGTATACTAGTATACTCTTATGATGATATAATATTTTACCCTTACGAATCGGATTATTGAATAAATTTTATATGACATAGACATAATCTTTTTTAGCTGGCATGTCGGTAACAACTTATATTCCTATCTTAAAATAACAATACGCATCATTGTCATTTTGCTAGTTTCTTCTGTAACCTTATCTTACACCGGAATCGGACTTTCTTAAGACTGCGTTTTACTGTGCGTTTTGCTTTGGTGTTTTTTTTATTCAACATTGGCTAAAGGTATAGGGAGGGGATGAAATCAATTCAAAAACAGGTTTTGATTCTCTGCATTGTTGCGACTGTTCCAATTTAGGAACCTCTGGCCTTTGTAAGTCCTGCATCATTGTGTTTATTTTTTTTACTTTGATTCAATTACAATTTTTCTGAGTTTTGTGTGACATCAATTTTGCTGAACTATTACAGTTATGCACATTTTAAGGGACCAGCTGAAGCCAACCGCCAGTTGCAGGAATTTCTCACCATGTTGAAGTCCCATTAGTGGCATTTGACTATTTTCTGTTCTTTTGTCGGGTTGTTGACACATTCCCCTTTCCATTCTAATTTTATTTTATTTATTTCTGAATATGCTTATTGTGCAATTCATTATCACTGTATATGTTATGGTGTTCTCGTGTAGGTGTCGGCAGGAGAATCTACATCAGTTTACTTCCCTATCGTACCACGGTCATTAGGACCAATATATATAGAAGTAACAGCTCAGTCTTCAGAGGCCGCAGATGGGATTCGTCGAGAACTTCTTGTCGAGGTACGTTTTAATTTGATGATTTAACACTGGTTTTGTTGTTGTCAGCGAATAAGTTATATTAATAATAGATTGTTGAAGACGTGAAATGTCTAATATACTGTCCATCAATAAAACTTTCAACCTGTATATAAAACAACAATGTCATTTGAAGTTTTTATGTTTTAGAGTTACTGGAGGCATTACAATATTTGTAAAACATAGTAAATTTTAAACATTACCGGTTTATATTTATGATAAACAAGTATAGTAAGAATACTTTAGGAATTTAATGATAACAAAAAAAAAAAAAAACCTAGGCAAATTTTCATGGAAAGTCCGTAATCAAATGGCAACATCATAAACTGAAATATACCAAACGAATGGATACAACTGTTAAAATCCTGACTTGGTATAGGCATTTTTTTATGTAATTAAAGATGGCTTTAACTTGGCTTTATAGCTAGCTACCTTGCCTTTGTATGACAGTTGCATAAAATTCCATTATATTGACAACTATGTGTGAACAAAACAAACACACAGTATAGGTAAACATTTCAAAAATAGGGGTACAACATTGTGATACTATAAAAAAGTCGATGGGTTGAAGGCATTGTGCTGTGCACGTTTATTCTTAATAGAATATTAATTTAACTAAACATTATGTCGATCATTTCAATTATTGGTTATAATATCGAAAGCATATTTAGTATGATAATGAGCCATGTTACAACATTATTATCTATCGTGTGAAATAATACAGTACAATACCTGTGCATACGTTTAGTTTTGTTTAAATACTTACAGCCTGAAGGAGTTTTACAGGAATATAATACACCAGTAATATTACAAGTAAATCATAGCCACCCTGTGCAAAGCAATGTTTCTGTACCAATGCCATTGTCTGTTGTGGACGGTTCACAAAGAATTCGGGTATCAATTATGGGTATGAACATTGTGTGAGATTTATAAACATATATAATATAAAAAAAGTAACTATAATTTCAAAGAGGGAACTAAAACTCATAAATCAATGAAAGACGCCACTACTCCTTGCAAAAACAGATGAGAAGACAAATTAATATTAAACGGCTTTAAAAATAAATGTGCACATTTTTGTATTTCATCACACAAAAATCGAGACAAAAACTGTTAAAGAAATACTATGCAAACAAACGGAATTGTTTGGTGTATTTCGTGTATTGAATAAATTACAGCACTATTTAGGGTATAAGTCAAGAGATCGCTTCCATAATATAAGTATAAGTGAAGTCGTTATTCAGGTAATGAATAAGCAACATGGCAGATTTCCTTAAAAACCAGTTTAGAAAGAAAGCAAAAGTTACTCTCTATATAAAGTAAGCTCATATTATTTTATGGATATTGATTTTCAATTACAATCATTACTCAACATACTTAAAATAATGTAGAAAAGTATTTAAAGACTGTTTATTTTTATACTATATTTATCATTAGTGGCGGGCTAATGCGGCGTAAAGCAATCCACACTCAATCAATCAATCATTAGTGGCGGATCCAAAACTTTCCATAAAGGGGTTGGGGTTTTGGGCGCTAACCTTCCTAATGGGGGTCGCCCCACCCATGCTTCAGTGATTTCCTATATTCATGAATCAACCAATTTTTTCCTGCCAAATCCCCCTGGATCCGCATATGAAAATTAGGGTTAATCCAAAAAAGCTTCCGATACATGCATTTAAATGATTGTTTTTGTCATTTATTAAGGGGATTTTGTTGTACCTACTTTACACAATTTGGATCGATTGATTCGGTTACCAACGGGTTGTGGTGAGCAAACAATAGTTAAACTGGCTCCTGACGTTTATGTTGCAAACTATTTGAAAAAATCGAACCAATATTCTCAAGAAATGAAGGAAAAATTGACATCGTATATGGAAAAAGGTTTGTAGCCTACAAAAAAAAAACAATTACAGAAATATTATAGTATTTATAAAAATTAATAGAATATATTTGGGAAAGTATTGGAAGTTTTAGAAGTATAAGGAGTAGAATAGTTTATATGTTATAAATAAAAACATCAGTAGTATACCGCTGTTCGAAATTCATCAATTGATTGAGAAAAAAACAAAACCCGGGTTACAAACTAAAACTGAGGAAAACACATCAAATATAAGAGGAAAACTGTAAAAGCTGAGTTGGAGACAAGAAAGTTGAAAAGACTGTCAGAAAAAATGTTTTTCTTTAAATTATTAACATGAAAATAGATATTAAAAATCAGTAGGACATATAACGATAATGTTTATCTTTAACAAGTCTAATTATCAATGAGGCTAATTAAAATAACTAAAACTCCTGAATTTACGGCAGACGCGCGTTTAATATACAAATCACTCATCAGTAATGCTCGAAATTAAAGAGGTTAACAAGGCCAAATAAAGTAGAAATAAAGAACATTTAGGACCAAAAATCCAAAACATTTTTTCAAAATTCAGCCAAGGTAATCTATTTAGGTAAAAAGCCTTAGTATTTCATCAATTCTTAGTTTTGTTAACAGTACAGTAATTTATAATGAACATATCAGTCGCATCTGGGGCTTAACACATGTATATGTCTTTAATATCATGTAAGATTCAGCAGGACTATTTTCAACAGAATTCTACATTCTCCAAACAATAATGCTCTTTGTCAGTTTAAGTAAGAGTAAAATGTAACATGCTATACGTTTAACATACGCTTCAGAATGTTCGCTTCTCTTCTTTTAAAACTTTTGCCAAATATTCGGAATCCTCTGGCTTTTTTCATCTAGTGCCATCGAAAGATTTTGCACTCTAACCCCTATTTTTCTTTTCACAACTATATTTGAGATGTAAAATTCTTTTATTTCTTTCTAGTTTTTGAGAGAAAAAATGTGCCAATATTAAAAATCTTGAAAGGACATTAACAGCAAAATTTTCAATTGCTTATATTTCGAAAAAAAAACCATTCGGACCGACCCATCGGTTTTGTTTGCTTATTTAATTCCTTCCAGTATAACAATTAATAACAATCTTTTCAAAAAACTTTTTTTTTAAACAGAGTAGCAAATATCATTAACTAATATTAAATCACATTATAATAAATAAAATGCAATATTTTGTCATCTTTTTATGATCAAGGATACCAAAATGAATTAAGATACCAACGTACAGATGGGTCTTTTAGTGCATTTGGTAATTTTGACAGTCATGGAAATATGTGGTACGTTATTCTTTTATTGTGAAATACAAGAACTAGTAGGGAAAGGTATAACAATCCAATAGTACAAAATATAAAACAAAATTTGATGTTGTTTTTTTTTCTATTTTTTTTATCTGGTTCTTTTTTTTTGTACTTACAAAACGTTTTCATTTTATAATTTTTAAACGACAGAGTTTTTTTTTCTTAAAATTCGAAATATATTAAGTTTAAAGGTAATCAAAATCAAATTCAGTCGCATCCAATTCGATGTTTTTCACTTTCTGTTATAGGTTATCAGCTTATGTTATTAAGACTTTTCAAAAGGCAAAGACGCATATTTTTATTGATGATAATGTTATTATCAAATCAGTCAAATGGATCATATCCCATCAGTTATCAGATGGTTCATTTCCGGGCTCAATGTATACATACTATATGCAGGTAAGATTTTTTATACACTTTCTTAACGTATAAGTCCGTTTTCATCATTAAAAGAAAAATCAATTATTAACTACAGTAACTAATAATCCACTTTCTTATGCAAAACCCCTTGTTAAGATATATGTCAAAGGCAACAACCACAACCAATTGATACAAAGCAAACAATAATCCAGGAAATCGACACAAAAAAACAAAGAAACAGCAAGATCCAGGGAATTTATCTCGGTTGCTCCAAAAGGATAAGAAAATCCTTTTCAACATGTGGCACCATGGGGCTGCTAGTATGAGGTATACATTCAGTGTTAAATTTAATTTGGTAAAGTCAAAATCGAGAAAACGTTTTAAGAATGACATTTATAATATTTCCTTGGCAACCAGCTTTATTAAATCAACCATCCACCAAGTAAATTGTAATTGAAAACGCAAGTTTTGGAATAATGTGTCAAGTTCAGACATGAAAATGTATGCACAATGAAAGAGATAACAGAAAAATTCCAAAAGAACAAGATTCTAAATTGCAGTGAAAGATGCACTCATCTCTTTTGTATAAATATTTTGTTCACAAAAGTATTCTGAATATACACGTTAATAATTTCAATTAATTTAACTGTACAAAAGACCAGACTTACCATTCTCTTCCAGCTCATTTGAAAACAATGACAAACAAACAAAAAACAAGCAACAACGACTTCTATATTTTATTATATACCATTTGATAAGAGTTCAAATTCGTGTAATCTTAATTTCAATTGCGAAGTTAATCTTATTTTCCATACATGACGTAAAATTTTTTAATGTATTTTAGGAATTGCTGTTCCTCTTCGCTCTTAAGGTCGTACCTAACACAACAGGGAGATAACTCTGTTAAATCAGCTAAACGTTTTGATTACGTTGTGTTGTTAAGGGGATATTAAGCTTCTCAGTGATCAAAACAACGGTTTGTCAAACTGCTATATAACCAGTGTAATTTTTCTGATAAAACGGCTGGTTGAACTTTTTTGATTTTTTTTATGTTTTTGTCAAAGGGTCAAAGTAAATACTTTGTCAAAATTTTAAGAAAATTAAAAGAGCTAAACTAATTTTAGTTAAAGTGTTGGGTACCACCTTAAAATCCGTATTTAACATTTTTAATTCGAGATTCACTGATGAAACCCGTGTTTAGATTTTGTTTTATTAATATAGTATTGTTAGCGTTGTATCTACAATTATTTTAATTTTTGTTTATTCTTATTACTATTTTCTTTAATAGGACAAAACAGCAAATGAAATAAGTCTGACTGCATTTGTGTTGATTGCTCTAAAGGAAAATTTACATTTGCAAGGCGTAAGTTATTCGAGACACCATATTGCGAAATGGTTAAAGTATTATTCAAGTGTGTACTTAGCTGATGCATCAACCTATAACATGTACCGATGTGGATTATAGCTATAGAAGTTGCAAAAAATAATACTGAAAAAAGAGCAGTGAAGGTTTTTTTTTAATCTTAGGAAAGTTTCTCTGTAGCTAGCAAAAATACAAATGAAAATACTCCTTTAAGGAATTACTGAAAAATTTCGTCTTTATTGTAGGTAATCTAAAAGTATGCACTACATCTCGAAAATTATGACAAGCAAATTCCTTATGATTTAATTTTAAACTCTCCTTTTAATGAGTAAATCATAAAAAAAGATGTTAGTGTCAGGTTCACTTGAAAAATCAATGGCTATGAACTGATAGCCTATCAGAAGAACTGTAATATTCAAAACTATATCATTTTACGTAAACAGTAACATACAAATAATATCGAACCCTGAGGAAATTCCTTAACAGAAAGTCCGTTAACAAACGTCAAGATCAAAACGTCAAACACATCAAACGATTTGATAACAACTGTCATATTCCTGACTTGGTACAGACATTTCTTATGTAAAAAATGATGGATTAGATCTGATTTTATATCATGTTAAACCTCGTCATATAATGTACACTTCTGTGTGTAAATATTATTGCATAGCTATTGACTATTGTTAATGGTTGAAAAAAAAGTAACTATGATGAATATTATTTGTTTTAAAGTTGTCTGCGCAAATGAAACTAAACAGAAATCATTTTCGTAATTATAGTCAATTAATATAAAAGTAAAATAGAGAATGAAAACGGGGAATGTGTCAGAGAGACAAAAAAACGATTACAAAAACCGGCCTTTTGGCATCAGAGTTAGTAGTAATTGTTATTTATAAACACAAAGCATGTATTTGTTGTACATTGAGTCGTTCTAGGCTTACCATAAAAAAAATAGTGATAAAGTTCTCATTTAAGGGGGTTCGCGGGTCTAAATCATTTATATAGGATTTCTCTATATTTTTCTATAAATGAACTTTATCTTATAATTGATAGAAAAATAGAATAAAAAAATGGGGTCACGGTTCATTTGCGCTCACAATCTGCCTTCGAAAGAAGCATACATCTTTGTAAAAGTGTTTTTTTTTTCTGTTGAACTAATAGGAGATATAAATGTAATATCGAAATAAAAAAAGAAATTTATTACAGAAATCGCTCAAATTTTACAATAATTTAGTTTAAGTACAACATATATCGAAATTAAATTAAAAAATATAGGTCACCGATGAGTTAAAAGAGATATTTCAATTTTAAAGCCAAAAATGGCATTTTTCCACCAAAGGGAGATAATTTGGAACTTTTTTAATGTTGTTTACATTTTAAAAGTCATCTGAAGCCAACACGAATTAATTGTTTTGAATGTTTTTTGTACCATATGATAAAGTAACAACTACAAAAGGTAATAAAAAAAATTTGTAATGAAAAACAAATGTTTAATTTTTTTCTGAAATTTTTATACCCTCGAGCCTCCTTAATTGTCAATGTGCAAAATGTGTAAAACGAAAAGGACCATAATGCAATAAAATATTCAATGAATTTCCGTATAAATTGCATAAGTCAACCATTTTACAAACACTTTTTGTGAACAATGGCGTTAAACGCATACATGTGTTCAGACACTTCCGCGAGCTCGTACATTATGATGGTACATGTACACACAAGAATAAAAAAAATAACTGACTAAATTTCGGAAAGTGTAATTGTAGATTTTGACTTGGAGATGCACTCCTAATAAAAATGAAATATTACGATGAACTAGTTGTATACGAGATCTCAAGGTCTACCTCCGATAACAGAATCTTGAATTATATTATAGAAATATGCTTAAAAAAGTAAGTCGTGTACACCTTTAACATTCCGGCTCGTTTTAATATCTAATTTAACCGATTAACTCATATATGCAAAAAGAAATATATTATTGGTTAAGATTACAGTCTTTTGATTTTTTAACTCAGTTTCGATTGAGAAGTTCAAAAAATCACCCTTGAGAAATAGATATATGGAAAGAAATATTATGCTTCAATGCAATTCCTAGATACGTTCATATATGTTTTTTATATAGGGTTATGTCATCTTATTGGAAATCTTTAATACTTGTTAACATTTTATTTCTTTTTATAAATTGTATCTTATAGATGACACATTCAATTACTGATGCCGTTACGAAGGCGCAACATTATCTGGAAACTAATATCTATACAGTAAACGACATCTACTGCTTAGCCATTACTAGTTATGTTTTGGCCATACGGAACAGTTCATATTTTGATGCAGTATTTAAGAAGCTTGGAACACATGCTGTTGTAAGAGGTAAGAACACATGAAACTCATTACGTTTGACTCTTGGAACAAATGCCGTTGTAACAGATATGAAAACATGAAGTTTATCACTTTTGTCTATTGAAACGCAAGCCGTTGTAACAGGTAAGAAGGTTTAAAAATTATTATTTTCATTACACCGGTCTCTTGGAACACATGCCGCTGTAAGAGGTAAGAACACATGAAGTTTATTACTTTTGTCTCTTGGAACATATGTCGTTGCTAGAGGTAAGAACATATGAAGTTTATTACGTTGGTCTCTTGGGACACATGCCGTTGTAAGAGATAAGAAGACATGAAGTTTATAACTTTGCTCTCTTGGAACACATGCTGTTGTAAGAGGTAAGAACACATGAAGTTTATTACTTTTGTATATTGGAACACATGCCGTTGTTAGAGGTTAGAAGACATAAGGTTTATTACGTTTGTCTCTTGGAACACATGCCGTTGTAAGAATTAAGAACACATGCAGTTTATTACGTTGGTCTCTTGGAACACATGCCGTTATAAGAGGTAAAAAGACATGAAATTTATTACGTTTGTCTATCTCAACCAAACTTCTGATCAAAGAGTCGCTGTTTGAAAACACATGTACCTAACCAGACATTACATATTTTATTAATACACATTTATCAATCGAAATTATTTCGTTTATATTATGAAATTGACATTTAAAATGGTTTAATAGTACTTGCATTTTATATTTTAAACATCAAAAACATTATGAAAATTATTAATAATGATATTATTTTGTTTTGTTCATGTAACTTTACCCTTTTTACCTCATCAACAGAGTGTAAGTTGCAATTACGACATTTTTTCTTTAAAGTTTGGCGGGAAAGACAAGTTTATATTGACTCCTGAAAGTTTAGGACACTTTTTCTGTAAATTGTTTGATAATTTCTTATAATAAAATGTAAAATCACAAGAAATACTGAACTCCGAGGGCTATTCAAAAGGGAAAGTCCCTCAGCAAATGGCAAAATCATAGGATCAAACACATGAAACGAATGGATAACAACTGTTATATTCCTGAGTTTGTACAGGCATTTTCGTATTGAAGCTGGTTTCATAGCTATTTAAGCTCTCTCTTGTCGCATACAATTCTATTATATTGACAAAGATGCGTGAACAAAATAAACAGAGACAATGGGTAAAAATGTAAAAAAAACAGGGGCACAGCATTCAACATTGTGTTATTATCTTAATCACTTTAAAACGTATTATAATAATTTATTCTCATGTAGATGACATGGAATATTGGACCTACGCCTCTTCATCATCATCAAACGGGAATTCATGGTCATCACCTTCTGTCCACGCAACTTCGATTGATATTGAGACATCAGCGTATGCTCTTCTTGCATATACAGGACGTAATTTACCTTTAGATGGTTATCATGTTTTGAAATGGATAATAACGCAAAGAAATTCGAATGGTGGGTTTGCATCATCACAGGTATTTGTTCTAAACAATTTTGCACATCTTTCTTTAAAGAGGGCACCAAATACTACTCATTGCTTGATTTATTGTTGTTTAGTGTATTTTCATTTTTATAGGCTTTTTTGTTGTGGTCAGATTTTATTATGAAAGGATACAAAAATAAATTTAAAAAAAAACACACCGAACTACCTTAACAACATGAAAACCTTAGTACTTATCAAAATCAAACACAATACGGGTTAATTTATAAACAAGATAACATGGACATTTGAATTAGCTGAATAAACAAGAACATACGAGCACATATCACATAGATTCAAAACAAACATTAAATTATTCATTGCTTGATGATTGAACTCTGGTTGGCGATATTGATTTAGCATACATTTATATTTTGAGGTTAAACAAAATGAACTCGTACACAAGCACTTTGTTTTAATTTTGTTATACTTTCCTACTTTTTCAAATAATCTATATCTTTGTAATGATATCATTCACCGATAAAATCCTAGTTGTTGAATCTAACATCGCTGATAAGCTTGGAATTTTCAAGAGGTATCTTACGCATTATGTTTGATTAAGGGGGCTCGCGGGTCTAAATTAAATTTCTATTTAAGGCGAAGTGTACGTAATTAAACTACACAATGGATTTTTTAAAAATTTGACATGTATATTCTGCTTGTAAAAATAAATCGGAAAATAAAATAAAAAAGGGGGTAACCGTTTTCGTTTTTGAGATACGAGCTGTTGAAGTTAACAGCATCATACACCAAAATTACAAAGGATATATAGGGAAAATCTTGAAATTCGGCAGGAATTGTTACATTTCCAAGATTTTCTATTATATAAGACAATCGATTTTTTTTAATTGATGAGACGATTCTTAAATGTCTGAGGAATCGATTGGTGCAAAGAAAGTCCTTAGCAACCGTGCTACTTTTCAAGCTATACCCTGTTAAAGTTGAATCTTGAGTGTAAAAAAACAAAAAACAACGACAACGTTATTGACGTCGCCGCAACAGTTACGACGCTTCATATAGTTCTATACTTGTATGAAATATATATCGTTTTGTTTGAGTTCGTGTTGCTCGGTCTTTAGTTCTTTATTGTACGTTTTGTGTACTATTGTATTGTATTTGTCTATACTCGGGTGCGTGCGGAGATCGCCAAGCTAGAAAACGGTTGACATTTTCTTCATTATGAACTAGAACTATTTTTTGACCTTGGTGCCTTATTTTTTGTTAAAATCTAAACACTGCGACGTGTTTTCAAAAGTTTTGTTCCTAAAAAACTTCATTTCATCAAGGTCTCTTCTCAGAATATCAGCCATCTGTCTGGCACAGGATAACAAATCAATATTTAAGTAAATGTAAGTTGTGTGGTAATTCTTAGTACCTTTTGGTAAATTAATCTTATCTTTGTGATAAGCATCTCTATAATTTAACACATCCCTGAGCCACGACATTATATATTTTATGCATTGCATGCGCTTCTTTTTATCACAATCCAGACCGGCTAGTAACCGTTGATTGATTGATTGTTGGTTGCTTAACGTCCAGTGGCAATTATTTCATGCATATTCAGGACGAGAACAAGTTCACAATAAATACAATAGGTAGGTTGATACGATAGAGGCCATCTGGGATGATGGTCGGGGAAATTTGGACTGCCACTGGAAAATGAGGGTATCTTGGATAGGGACAGAAATTTTACCTTGCAACAGGCCACCTACGGACCCCTCAAAAGAGTTGTTGAAAGGGTTATTAACGTGAAAAGAGCGTGGCACTCTCTTTACACGAGGCATCGGATTTAACGTCTCCCTTCTGACCGGACGTGACTGCGTACTTGATACATCCCGCATGGCCAAACGGACGCCCAACTTCGGCAAGCGTTTTACTGCCGGTCGGGAGAAGACCAAGTGACCATATTTCTATACCCCAGTCACCCTTGGGGGGACTAGTAACCGTTGTATAAATTTACACGTCTGAAAACATATATTTGCGTGAAACATTTTTGTATGAATTTTATTTCTGGAAATCAATCTCAAATCTACAATAGTCCATTTCCGAAAGTCGGGCTGGACCTTTACTTTTATGTGCATTCGGGATTTACACAAATTGTAACCCGAATAATTCAGTCGTATTATTCCGCTGATGTACGAATGCTACATTTCTCGTGTGGGAGAAGATCGGACATGAAAAGGGCTTGAATTATTCGAGTTACTCAAATTGAAACTCGGTAATATATTTCTAGCTGTTCGGAATTTTCGCGGAAACAAATGATTGTTTTTCGGCATTACGGTATTGAATCAATAGAGATACCAATTATTTCTTTTAACAAATTCGAATACCAGTCAGTTTATAGGACTTCAGTTTTAAATAGGGGCGGCAATCCATTCTTTTTATCTAATCAATTGGAAAAGGGGGGGTCAACATTGATAGTCAAAAAGCCTTGAAATATTCGATAAAAAAACGTTGAATATAAATTATATGAACTCTAAAGTCTCATATTATAAGACTAGTAAACCACAGGCTTCTCAATTCTTGTATGATCATGAACTAGGTGAAAATCTAGAGCTGACCGAGTGCGAGATCCTCATGGCTAATCATCGAGGTCGTTAAACACTCCTTGCAGTAAACTTTGGTTAAATTTAAAAAAAAAATCGAAATGTAATAGTCTGAACACATTTCACCTCTCATTCCACTAAATATTAAATTGAAGTTACAAGTATAACAAATCTTCCCTGACCTCTTTTCTTCAACCATAATAGAGGGAGGAGGGAAGGAGGGATCCAAGTCCAGAAATCCCTGGCTTAAAAACACGAAATCCGGCGAGGTCCCGAATAAAAAAAAATTCAATCACGACTACCCGAAATTCGGAAATGGAGTTCCCGGATCTCGAAAGGGTCAATCCCGAAATCCCGAGCTTAAAAACACCCGATCACGGAGTTCCGATAAAGGTCCTACCCCCCCCCCCCCCCCCCCTCCGTAATTCTATATTCTATTCTTCATAATCTTGAATTGAGACTTGATACTTCAAAATTTCATTCTCTAATTTTGAATGATGCACACAGGCACTATAAAAGAAAACAGATTTCGCTATATATATCTTCGAAATTGGAATTTGTGAAAGAAGAAATGACATGTTATATTTTATTTTACATGTGTACTTTCAATTTCATATGGTTCTAAATTTAGATTTAGTTTTCCCAATTTATTGCGGACGGAATAGAAGACACCTGTTTATTTTCTGCACATGTAGAAAAAGTTGAAAACTGGGAGTTGAATGACATAATTTTTACTTATTTTAAGATAAATCTTAGAGTGAGACAATTTTTAAGTTACTGAGTAATTTTTGGGGCATAATTTATTTATTTTTTGTTTGTTTTCCGTCTTTGTTCTTCCGTCTGATAAGTTTTGCACTAGTAGTCAAATTATACTCTTGGTATCGTCTGATTTCTTATATGAATATAAATCATGTTCTTAAATTTTCAATTGCACAAAATACGAACATTTCAACGTTTTTTTTAATAAAACAATTAAATTCACACGTCTTTCATTAATTTTTTGTAACCCGGCTATTATAAAACTTTACGTTGAGTACTGTGTTTTTCGTTCAAGACTACGGCTTTTTTAAAATGATATTGTTGGGTCAATTCAGGTTTCATTTTAATTAAATGATATCAATAGAAGAAAAATTGTTACATGTTTCTTTGTTTATAATTTTGTTGTGAGGCGTTTTTTTCTTTCTGTTGATATCATAAACACGAAATGCCTTCTCCTACGCGTCTAAAAAAAGCCAGTGTTTTTAAGTCAGGCTGCACACAGAACAACGTACAGAATGCTGTGATTTCTAATTTGAGTTATTTAGATAATTTCAAGACAGCACAGGCGTGCTTGTTGGATTAATTATAGACCGCAGACTAGTTTCTCTTACATGTGCCCTTTCTTGGAGTAAGGGAGATAACTTGCGTAACTAACGACGAACGTTTTTAATCCCGTATTCCGCTAGAGGCGTGCAATTACGTACACTTCGCCTTAATATAGGATTTCTCTATATTTTTCTATAAATGAACTTTATCTTATACTTAATGGAAAAAAGAAATAAAAAAATGGGGTCACCGTTCAGTTACGCTCAAAATCTGCCTTCGAAAGAAGCATACTTTTTTGTGTATGTCTTTTTTCCCCCCTGTTGAACTAATAGGAAAAATAGCGGCAATATCGAAATAAAAAAAGAACTAAATTACAGAAATCGCTTAAATTTTACAATTATTAAGTTCATGTACAGCTTACTCGAAAACAACAATAAAAAATATAGGTCACCGATGAGTTAAAAAATATATTTCAATTTTAACGCCCCAAAATGGCATTTTGGCACCAAAGGGAGATAATTTTGAGCTTTTTGAATGATATCTACATTTTAGAGTCACCTGGGGCCAACACGAATTGATTTTTTTGTACCATATGATAAAGTAACAACTACTTAAGGTAATAAATAAAATTTGTAATGAAAAATGAATGTTTATTTTTTTCTGAAAATCTTATACCCGAGAGCCTCCTTAAGACGACTCAAATATTCTGATTTTTTTTCTAAATTGAAAAGGGAACTTTGGTCAAATAATACACTAATACTACTAATATAAAATGAAATTCAATAGAAACCGTAAAAATCTAACAAAGAAAAACAATATTCACAAAATGGGCGAGAAGATCCGCTCAACCTTGCAAATCCGTGGTATATTTTGAACGAAATAACGACAAATAGGACCATTTTAATAGTTTAAAAACGGACAAACCATAAATAATTTGGAGATAATTTTTGCGTTATTTAATTGTATTTAGAGTCATACATCTAGGTTGGTAGTGTGATATAATCTAATACGTTGTCTGTATTGTTGTGTTTTCGTTGTATAATTCCATATTGTTTTGGTTTATTTTATGGTAAAAATTAACCATTTGATATTCAAAGAATGTACGTTTTCAATTTACAAAGAACAAAAATGGAGAAATAGTTTCTGTAAAGCAACACTCCATAAAATAAGGTAGGAAGCAATGAATTGTGTACAACTTGCATTTCATTTTGTGAGAAAGTTGATAAAAGAGATTTTTGTAACAATTTTGTACAGAGGGGATAAGGAATACAACTAATTTTCATAAAAGTCACATATTTTGAAAAGCTTCTTTCTGTTCTAGAAATAAAATGATCATAATAGTCAAAGTATAAGATGCAATGTCAGTATAACATTTACAATAAAGCGTTTTGTGAAAAATCAATAATTGTGTTGCCTCGTTGCAATTGCGTTTTGAAATAAAAATAAAAATAAAAATGTAATATGACCTTCTCTAAATGGTTAACTAATACAATTTTTTGTTATGGAGCCATCCTCTACTACCGGTAATATCTCACTGTGTTGAAGACACTTTAGTGGACTTGGCTGTATTTTTCTCTTTGATTGGGTTGTTGTTTCTTTGACACATTCCCATTTTCATGCCTTATTTTATGCTTAGTATTTCTTTTTATGTTTCTATCATTTCAGGATACAGTAGTTGCATTAGAGGCAATTACTGAGTTTGGATTGTTTGTTTCGAGGCATACAGACATGTTAATTTCAATAACATCTGGACAATTCTCCAAACAATTTACGGTTGATTCTGCAAATGCTATGGTTTTGCAGACTATTGAGGTAAGCAGTTTACATATTCAGACGTGAAAACCAAGATTCAATCTTTTTGTCGATATAATGGAATTTGATGGTACTGTTATACAAGTGAGAGGTTTAGCTAGCTATAAAATCAGGTTCAATACACCATTTTCTACCTAAGAAAATGCCTGTTCCAAGTCAAGAATATGACTTTCAATTCATGTGTTTGAGCTTTTGATAATGTTGATTTTGCCATTTGCTTAGGGACTTACCGTTTTCGTTTTCCTCGGAGTTCAATATTTTTATGATTTAACTTTTTTCAATCACACATGTACGCTGCATCAGTTATAGTTGAACTTTCAATGCAATGATGTTTTCGGCTGGTTGGAAAATTTCACATGTAGGATACGTTTTGTATCGCAGCACTTAAATGCAAAATTGACAGGTTATTTGAATGAACTCTGAAAAATTAAATTCAGCAAAACAAATTAGGAAACATGTCGTAAATATTAGCAGACAAAAATTGCATGTCCTTTTAAAAAAAGAAGTTAAAACATACCACACTAATCAATCCCTTTTAATATTTAAGTATAAACATGAATAATAAAAATATCGAATAAAATTGCGAATGGAAATGGGGAATGTGTCAAAGAGACATCAACCCGACCAAATAAAAAACAACAGCAGAAGGTCACCAACAGGTCTTCAATGTAGCGTGAAATTCCCGCACCCGGAGGCGTCCTTCAGCTGGCTCCTAAACAAATATATACTAGTCCAGTGATAATGAACGCCATACTAATTTCCAAATTGTACACAAGAAACTAAAATTAAAATAATACAAGACTAACAAAGGCCAGAGGCTCCTGACTTGGGACAGGCGCAAAAATGCGGCGGGGTTAAACATGTTTGTGAGATCTCAACCCTCCCCCTTTACCTCTAACCAATGTAGTAAAATAAACGCATAACAATACGCACATTAAAATGCAGTTCAAGAGAAATCCGAGTCTGATGTCAGAAGATGTAACCAAAGAAAATAAACAAAATGACAATAATACATAAATAACAACAGACTACTAGCAGTTAACTGACATGCCAGCTCCAGACTTCAATTAAACTGACTGAAAGATTATGATTTCATCATATGAACATCAGGCACAATCGAATACATTTAATTAATAGATTTCTGTTAATATTTAATACATTATTGATTAGATATTTACGGTACATATTATTTTAAGTCAACGTGGTTTTATTCTTAAGTTACCAAAGCCATATCCACAAAAAGTACTGATTGAGGCCACGGGAGAGGGAACCGCTCTTGCAGAGGTAATATCCATTATAGTTATACTCCTTAGAATATTGTACTGAAAATGTATTTGATTCTTGAGTTATAATCATTAAATAGTTTGATAGTTACAAAACTAAAACAAATCTTAAATATATATCTGATCTTTTATGCCGATGTCAGTTTACAATGTGCAATCTAACCCTACACACTGGGGGACCAGACAAAATGTCGGATTAAGCAAGGTGTCGGAAAAATCAATTTTTATGTCAAGGTCAAGCATATTTTGGGACAATGAAAACGCGTCGTTTATACCAGAATGTTTGAATACGCAGGTGTCGGATAATGCAGGTTACACTGTATAAACGTGTTTCACTACCAACCATGTGTTATTATTATTATATCCAGGTAGCTGTTTATTACAACATTGAACAGAGTCATGGTACCCAGGCGTTTCACGTGTCTGTAAATATTGATCAGGAAACCTTTGTCTTGTTAGAGACAAATACGTGTGTAAAGTATGTATGGAGATATAAATAATTCGTTTGAAAAAAATATTTGGTTAATGAATAGAATATATAGTTCTTTCAAAAACGTTACCATTTTTTACCAACTGTAAAGCCATGCATTTAAATGTATTATTTTCCGAAAAGAACACATTTAAATGTTACGGCCTTAATTTACACATCCTTGGCTTTCAATTGTTTGGCTTTGATCGTTCGTGTTGAATATGTTTAAGACAAATCCAGAAAAAACTCTTCGAACACATGACGTTATATAGTATTGTTTTCAAGTTTTATTAAAGGATAACATAAAAAAAAGTTTGTTTCGATTTATTAGGTTAATCAAAATTACAATATTTAGCTTTTGTTCGAATCCATCAACCACAATAACTAGCATTAAAACAAAAGCACCGGCACACAACATGTTCAGATTACCTCAAATACTCTGTATAAGTAGAGAATATATTAGCATGCGTACTAGACAAGGCAAAGCAATGACTGTTCATGCAATAAATTGCAATAAAAAGACACGCGGAAAACAAATTCAAAAATATTAAAAAACGAAACCAAAAACAGATATTAAAAGTAAAATAACTCCAATACTCGGAAAGACCCTTATCATATGACATTGTCATTCTCATCAACCACATTAAACGATTGGAAAACAACGGTCATATTCCTAATTTGTAAAAGGCATTTCCTTATGTCGAAAATGTTTGATTACACCTGCATTTTATTTCAATTATTTAACATTTATATATTAAAATAAAAACATCAAGAAAGGAAGGTATACTATAACCTTAATGCGACAACAACTCAAAGAAAACAACTCATGATCATCTGTACTTGTGTCATCAGGTAGTAAATTTTATTATATGTTTCACAGATGGCTTAGGCGAGGGAAAAGTGGAATGGCTATTTTAGAAATTGGAATTCCGACTGGATTTCAAGCAAAGCCTGATAAAATTACTCATGTTTCAACCCTTAAGAAGATTGAGGTGGAGAATAGGAAACTTATACTTTATTTTGATGAGGTAATTTATAGTTTCACTACTTTAAATCGTTAAAATAAGGATGGATGTGGCCAGTTTAAAGTTGAGTGCGTTATCTTGTTGGAAAAGCAATCGAGATGAATTTTGAAGATTTTAATTTAATGGAAACTGTGATTGAAATCCTTTCAGACTATAAGAACATTATTGTTTTAATTAGAAATGTGCGATTAAAAAAGTCACGCTAATTATCATACTTTTTTTTGCAAATTTGATACGAGAATTGAAGCATACTTAGGTAAAATATAATGAGGATTATGCGCTTTTGTCGCTATGAAAACAGTCATTTCCTTTGAGGAGTTATCCTTTGTCGAGAGTGAATAAAAAAACATACAATTATATTTGTATAAGTATAGATCTAAAACATATATGTTCTACAGGAAAAGTTTCAATCAGAAAACCTACTTTTTTTCATTGAGATTGCTTGTGTAAAATCGTATGTGAAATTTAATATAGTATATTTATTAAATTTTTTAAAGTCTAATTCTTAATATATGTACATGTATGTATCATTTTTACTTTTTTCCATAGTGTTCCTAAATAATTCTAATCCTTTTTTTGGCAATGCGGACTAGTGAATAATGAAGTGTTAATTGCTCTATTGCATGGAAGTCAGTGCAGTTATTTAGATAGTATGCATTCGACCTGTCAATTATATATGGTTCTCATGAGCAGGCGAGTCGTAGTGCAAGTTTTGTTTACGCCCTCAAATCGATTTATGAAACATATACTTGCAGTCCAATTTGAAATATTATGTATGAAAAGGTCTTATGATTTAGATGATCAATTATTATTTGTTCTGAAGCTACATCCACCCTGCATAAATGACGATATAATAGTATTTTTTTGTTTTTTTCTACCATTTTCGAACTATTTAACAAAACTTACATATTTCTTACATTATAACCTTGTTTTATAGATATCAGGTTATCCAGTCTGCATCAAATTGAAAGCCGTTCGTACAGGATTGGTGGCAAAAACGAAACCATCTGTGGTCAGAGTTTACGACTACTATAAACCTGGTACGTATACACATTGATAAATTATTCAACTTATGACATTATATCAATATGGTCTTCAGTAATGGTGTTTAACTCTGAGAGGAGAAAATTATAGCCGATGCAAAAAGGTTTGCATGCCAATCAAGTTTATCACTTATCGGGTTTAATAAAGTTTATAGAATTTGAGTATTTTCTCTAGAACTTTTTTTGTTAGATTCTGACCGAAAACAACTGATTGATGAATGTTAATCTAGTGTATTGTAACTTTGAATAATAATCACTGTGAATACAAAGTTAAATTTTATCAACTATTGATAAAGCATTAATTCTAGAATAATTTTCACCAAGAAAATATCCTTTAAATTTTCTAAATTTTCAATTATTTACCATTTTTACAGCAGACTTGTTTTTTGTGTCGTCTAGTGAATATTTAGAACGTTGATTTTTTTTGTTCGTATCCTGTTGACGTAACTAGGTTTCCAATCTCCGCACGTCATGAATCCAGGCTTTTCTCATTCACTAAAAATTAAGCATTTTTCCACTTAAACTTTTCTTTCATACAAGACAATAGTTTGTGCCACCAGCCGTTATGTAAATAAAACATCAAGGTATAATTATAGATACTTTCAATATTTACGTTATCATTACTTATTTGTCTACAAAGTCAATGTATGAGCTACATCACAACTAAATCTATATTATTTTTAAATATATATACAAGTAATGTAAATTAAGCATTATTAAATTTAGAACTCCAGTTTACGACGTTTTACCAATCTGGTGTCCTACAGAAGTCTAACATTTGTGACATTTGTAAAGAATGCAAACACTGTAGACAGTAAGTATATAGGTATTTGATTGTAGGGTCAATATCAGAAATGATTTTTTTAACCACACATCCAATGAAAAGTGAAACATTTTGATGAAACGAAGGTGGTCTATTTGGAAATGTGAAATGAGAAATGGTGTTTTGTGCAGTAGAAAGTAAAATCAGAAAACTCATCTCCGAAGGAAATTTTAAAAAGTTCCTAAACAAATGGCAAAATCAAAAGCTAAAACACATAGAACGAAAGGAAAACAACTATCATATTCCTGACTTGATACAGACATTGTCTTATGTAGAAAATGGTAGTGAATGATTACTCATTGTCCTTCGTTCAATGCGCAATTGTGTAATGGGAAAAAGCGTAGCGTGCGATTTCTAAATGTATAAGTTGTTCACGTCTTTGGTATTATTTCGAGTTTTCTACACAAAAAAAAAGTTACCACTCAGTAAGATTCTATCAGAATAGGGTAGTCATGAACTGTGTAATCGAGTAGTGTGTTAGTGGAAAGTTTATACGAACGAATATATAAAACAATAAACTACACTTTGTAGTTTTATCTTTACGTAAAACATTGTTGTGACGTCATTCTATTGTTTTATCCGTTCTTTATTTCAGTGATTGAACTATCATCTACCTGATAGAAACCATTATGCTACCTTTAGCTGTTCAATATTTTTAAGAATATACCTCCTCTTTCCCCTAAAAGTATTGGACAGCTAAAGGTAGCGTAAATGATTCTTACAGGTAAATGATAGTTCAATCACTGAAATAAAAAAAAACTATTAATTACCCAAATTATTTTCATCATGTAATCAAAAATACAACAAAAGAACAAATGACAATAAAACAACCATTTTAATAAAGTAGCATTCCAATACAATACTTTTGTCACTCGTCAAAACGGTTTCTGGAGGAGAAAAATCCCTTTCAAATTGATTTTTAAAACTACCAATACAGTGGAGATCAGTTCTAACCTCTCATAAATTCTGTCAGAATCTGTCAGGAGAACTGTTCTAGAACAGTATGTAGAACTGTCAGCCTGACACCTTTTAGTCAGTTCTAGGTTAGAACTGTTCTAGCTAGAACTGATTTGGTCAGGGGGGGGGGGCATTATTATTTCATTTATTTTACATTTGTCATTCGGGGAGTCAGGATGACTCGTTTTACATAACAAAATTATCTGACCTTAATGTAATACGTTATTCGGGCCCAAACCACCAGGGACGGGTCCAGCAGTTTATAAAAAAGGGGGGGGGTCCAACTAAAATTTATTGTCCTCATTCAAATGCATTGCTCGTCCCTAAAAAGGGTGCTGTACAGAAATTCAGTTATAATTTTAGGTCAAGAGGGACTGTAATATATACAAGTTATAGCAATATTGGAAAACAATGACCTCAAAATTTTGTACGCATGAATTTATAGTGCCAGCATGTCCTCTTTTTATTCAAAGTATTGAATCGTAAACAAATATCAGTAGTTTTCATATTTCAGACTGAGTCGTGTAATAAAATCTTTTGACCGCATCAATCTAAACAGACCTTATTTGCTCTTTCGTTCTGCAAATCTATATAGCTGTACAGAAATTCAGTTATAATTTTAGGTCAAGAGGGACTGTTATATATTATATACAAGTTATAGCAATATTGGATAACAATGACCTCAAAATTTTGTTCGCAGGAATTTATAGTGCCAGCATATCCTCTTTTTATTCAAAGTATTGAATCGTAAACAAATATCAGTAGTTTTCGTACTTCAGACTGAGTCGTGTAATAAAATCTTTTGACCGCATCAATCTTAACTCACCGTATTTGCTCTTTCTTTCTGCAAATCTATATAGCTGTACAGCAATTCAGTTATAATTTTAGGTCAAGAGGGACTGTAATATACAAGTTACAGCAACATTGGAAAACAATGACCTAAAAATTTTGTTCGCATGAATTTATAGTGCCAGTATATCCTCTTTTTATTCAAAGTATTGAATCGTTAACAAATATCAGCAGTTTTCATACTTCAGACTGAGTTGTATAATAAAATCTGTTGACCACATCAACCAAAACTGACCATATTTGCTTTTTTTTTTATGTGAGTCTATATAGTTGCACAGTACTTCAGTTATATTGTTTTTTACTGTAGTATATATAAATAACTGAAATATTGGAAATTGAACAAACTTCAGTAGTTTTCATACCTCAGACTGACTCATGTAACAAAAATATGTGTCTGCATCAATCAAAACTGACCATATTTGACAGCATCAACCAAATCTGACCATATATGATGACTGCATCAGCCAAAACTGATCATTTTGCTTTTTTTAATGTAAAAATGTGCGAAGCGGGTTTTTTAATAGTGTGCACCACATTTTTTACGTTATTTCGAATAGACAGAAAAAAATGATAAGTCATTTCTTATAATTTAATTCTAAATTCCATTTTAAACCTTGCCAAACCATGAAAAAACGTTGATGACATTACGGTCACATGACTAACTTATGTCTATGGGCGCTGATAACACAATAACGACAGAAGACCCGTTACATCCAAACTTAAATTATTAAATAATGAACCGTCACAAAAAGTGACTTTTTAAGTCAGTAGTTCATGATGTTTTTTTTTTAAACAAAACTATTTAACGGCATCATCCAACACTCACATCACTGATTCATATACTTTATTTTAAAATGAAAAGTACATGTATGAGAAGTTCTCTTCTTGGAAAGGTATACTGACTTTACTGTTAATATAATTTGAAGAAGGAAAATGATTGGTTCTGTTTGTAGCCTTACATCCAGTGGCAAATATTTCATTCCTTTTCAGATCGAGTATATTTTTCTGACGTTCCAGACTCCCAGATATTATTCATTATCGTTATGGATAAGTTTGGCAACGAGATAATGCAAATCTGAGACCTCAATGCAAATGTACATAGTTTTCTTGCGTTTAACAACACTCACGCTGTTCATTACTATGATATCCCATAATTCATCCACTGTACAATTTTCGTTTGAACATTTGTCAAAACAGAATCTTAAATGTAAATCCAAGGCAAACAAGGTAAATTCAGATTAAATTTACTTGAATATTAAATGCAGAGTTATATTTACGAAGAGACTGTTAAAAACGGGGAACGAAGTAACGTAAACAATGATGTTTCATTTGCAATCTCATAAAAATGTTTCTCCGATGAGTTGGATAACCTCCTATCCACTTCGATATTTGTACATGTAACTTTTGATCAGTAAAAAATATAGAAACATCTGCTATTATATATAGTAAAGTAATTGGAACTGATTTTTTCTTCTAAAGTATAAATTGCCCTTTCTGCAGTGACGTCATTTAGAACTGTTCTACAGTCCTGACTGATTTAGTCAGTTCTGCTGACAGTTCTACGGTTAGAACTGGTTTGGTCAGTTCTACCTAGAACAGTTTTAGACAGTTCTACTCTAGAACTGGTCCTGACAGTTCTACCTAGAACTGATTTAGTCAGTTCTACCTAGAACTGATCCTGACAGTTCTACCTAGAACAGTTCTAGGGTAGAACTGTTCTAGCTAGAACTGTTCTAGGACAGGTTAGAACAGTTCTATGACAGAATATTCTGACAGTTCTAATGAGAGGTTAGAAGTGATCTCCACTGTACTTATATCACAGCCATTTTTCTCATGTTTTTGGGTTGTCTCTTTTAGCACCAAGTCAATAAGTTGATTATGCTCGTTGTAAGTCTTGTTTTTGTTGCTTTTATGAATTTCTTTTTTTCAAAAGATTTATTCTCGTCTGTTTTTAGGTAATCAAACTTGGCCTCTGGTGTAGCTATTATTCTTCCTAACATCATTTTCAACTACAATAAAAATGAAAAAAGCAATTAAATAATGCTTCTAAAATGTGATAGATCATGCCGCAATGCAAGGGTCATGAACAACCTAAACCTTATCCTGTGTACAAAATGCGAATCTAGAACTTCCTTTATAAAAGAAGGACGAAAGATACCAGAGGGAAGTCAAACTCACAAATCGAAAACAAACTGACAACGCAATGGCTAAAAATAAAAAGGACATACAGACAAACAATAGCACACATGACACAACATAAAAAAACCAAAGAATAAACAACACGAACCCCACCAAAAACTAGGGGTTATATCAGGTGCTCCGGAAAGGTAAGCAGATCCTGCTCCACATGTGGCACCTGTCGTGTTGTTTATGAGATAACAAATCCGGTAAATAGTATAATTCGGTAGGTCACATTCATGAAAGGGAAGGGGATTGTAGTTACGACGTAAGGAACATATCCGATATCATTTGGGAAACGGTTTGTTAAGGGTTTTTCATGAGCTAGGGGACAATAACAGTTTTATAATTTTCAGGTTTCGGCGTTGATTTACAATTTGTTGGTTTTTTTTAGTCAGATATAATTGCTTAAATATGAATATAATGCAACACTTCGCTTATGAACGACGATGAATATGGGAAGCGGAATAAAGGAAGATATTACCGCATTTTATCTGTCACACAAACCAATCGTGTGTCCGATTCCCACTTTGTTCGCATTCCTAGTTTTATAAAAGATTTATTTTCAAAAGAAAATCGAGACAAAATTACGTTTTAGTAACATTTAAAAAACACAAGGGACTCTATACACAAATAAACGAAAAAAGAGCGACACGACCTTGCGGAAAGAAAAAAAAACAGAAAAGGGGGGAAAGGGGGGGGGGGGGGTTCAGGTTGTACCGTTTGGGTAAACAATAACAGTCTCTTGAAAATTTCAACAGAAGAATATAACAGATTGCATGTTGTTTCTCTTCATTTGTTCATATTAATAATAAATTTGAGATAAAACGACTACGGTGCACTCGATATGGTTCAACAAGAAACTGTCTTTATATGCTAATTTTTTTTCTCATTCACCTAGTAAAAATAAAAACTAAGAGGAAACAAAACACCTAATAGCAGAGGACTACATTTTTGAAATATAAAATATATAAAACTTGCTATTATTATCTGTTTTGACTATGTCCTCTTTGTAATCCACATTGAAATAATGTATCATAATAGATTCTGTATACACATTTGATTTTAATCCAAAGTTAGAAACATCACAATCAATAATATCGCTTTCTTCGTTTTTGCATTATAAATATACTTTATTTACTTTATCATTTTTGAAACACAAAACCCATGTAAAAGTGTTCACGGAAACTATGGCTATGAGCGGAAATGTGAGTAATCCTTGCGCACGAAAAAATCATTATACGCATACCCTGTGCCTTATTCTCCGTTTAGCAATACATGTTGAACTTTCTTTTTGTCTATTTTTTTTTAAAGTTGAGCTACTGTTCAAAGGGGTCAACATGTACGAATTTTTTTGATGTAAAGAAAGTTCATTCACAAAACAATTTTCATTCTTGATGAAAATAAATCTTTGCTTGCTTTTTCTTTTGTTTGACCTTTTTGGACGTGTTAACCAATGTTTTAAGTAAGATATAAGCCTCAGACCTGTTCAATATTTTACAGAATGGACTGATATCGGCTTATATCCCTTACATGGAACGGGGACCCAATTATTTGCCCCATTGGAACGCATTGAAAATCATAGTAAATACATAGGGTCCTGTTCAATAAATAATTTTGATAGCCACCTTGGGACTTCTGGTTCATGTTAGGCATTCATTTAGAAGTGTCTAAGTGCAATCTCAGTGCCTCATGACCGGCATTCCGTTGCAAAATTTTGTTTTTATTGACAACAGGGTCAGTCTGTCTACTTCCGGGAAAGAATAAAGGCTAGAATTTAGGCAATTTACTCTATGTACTGACGCCAGATTACATTTAAATCAATCAAAATTTTTACAGAAATTCAAACTAGAAAGCCTACCCTTTCAAATAAAACTACATTCAGTTACAGAACTAGTGAAATAATAACACTACACAATTTATAACAAAAGTTATATATTTTTTTTAAGAACTACATTCGTGGGTACCGGACTGGTTGCCCTAACTGGGATCCTATTCCTGTCAGACTTTATTTTTTTTCCCAGACTTAAAACTGCACTTTTAAAATAAAGATATACATCTCAGTAGTTATTGTGCAAAGTTTCAAAAAATTTGATCAAACAGTTACAGAATTATAGATCCTTATCTATAACATCTCAAATACCAGAAAATTGATCGGAGAAAATCTTAAATTCATGAAGAAAATATGCTAAAAATCAGCAAAACTTTTTTATTTCAAGAGATATTTACATTCTGTAAATTGCATAAGGTAGACAAATTCATTCTTTGTATGGAAATCTAGTTGAAACCAAAATTTGTTTAAAAATAAATTAAAAATATTATTTTTTTCAATTAAAATTAAAAAATCTTCTGTTTTAAAGAATTACATATGCAAAACAAGCATACCCCATAAACAATGGTATAAAATATGAGACAAAGTCTTCAAATAGTCTGCTTAGTTCATTTAAAATACAATATAAGAGGCTAGATGCAGAGAAGTTCTCACTTGTAGCTAAAACCAGTCAAACAGCACCTCCTATAGTTTAACAGATGTGAAGGGAAATCCTTGATCTTCCTGACCGCCTAACGCTACTGTGCGTTGTTGTACTTTTGACTGCTCTAAATGTCCCACTAGTTCATATGTGTGTTCTCTTGGACACTGAAACTGTTGGTGGCTGGGATCCATGTACTTTAGTCCAAGTTCACCAACCTGAATATAGATAACAAAGACAAGTTAATAATGCAGGAACTTTTAAAAATGAAACTTAGGAAAGAAGCATTAATTAAAATGAAATTCAAACAGTGAAACTATTAAAAGAGCACTAAGTGTTTCCTTAACCAGAAGCAGATCTCCAAAAGTTCCAAAACCAAGGAAGATATAGCTCTATTCATTTACTGCTGAAATAGATACAGATAAAATTAACGGTCCTTTTAAGGACCATCAAAATCTTTAAAAGGGAGTCTTAAATTGTTGTACATTGAGTTTAAATTGCTTGTATAAGCTATATTATAGCCCTACCCCTTAAATATCTTCCAAAAAATGTAAAATTAGAGAGCCCCTGGCAAGTGTTTCTGAGTTCACACAATAATATGTGGCTATGTATGTGATGCGGCTCTAAATAAATGTTAGCTGGATTCGCACACAACTTTCATAACTGAACCGTGGCACTTAAATGATTTATTTAATAGCCACAATTTATCAAAAACTTATTAAAAACCTAAAACTGAAACTATGGGTTTATTTTCTGTTTCCAGGTCCCAGAAATAAGATATTAGAAAGAAATAAGCCCATATTTTCCATCTTTCACTGTCCCCTGATCCCATATAACACATTTATTATTTCTTTCCCTGTGACTTTTTCTAATACTATTTGCTGATATTTTTCAAAAATCCCTCCATTTTAACTTGCAAGTGTAGGAATACATATTACAGACAACTATGACCTTTCTGTGACCCCCTTTTAAACTTTAAATTGAAAAACAAACTTTTTTAAATTTCATAAATTTCAATTTCAATTTAATTTAAAAAGTTTAATTCAAATTTTAAAAATAATTACACCATTGTTTTCCTTATTAAATTTTGAAGCCTGTAGCCAAATTTCATCCATGAAACTTTAAAAATGAGCTGACAATTGCAGATTAAAATGTTCAAAACATGCTCTCTGACAGGAACGGGGACCCAATTATTTGCCCCATTGGAACGCATTGAAAATCATAGTAAATACATAGGGTCCTGTTCAATAAATAATTTTGATAGCCACCTTGGGACTTCTGGTTCATGTTAGGCATTCATTTAGAAGTGTCTAAGTGCAATCTCAGTGCCTCATGACCGGCATTCCGTTGCAAAATTTTGTTTTTATTGACAACAGGGTCAGTCTGTCTACTTCCGGGAAAGAATAAAGGCTAGAATTTAGGCAATTTACTCTATGTACTGACGCCAGATTACATTTAAATCAATCAAAATTTTTACAGAAATTCAAACTAGAAAGCCTACCCTTTCAAATAAAACTACATTCAGTTACAGAACTAGTGAAATAATAACACTACACAATTTATAACAAAAGTTATATATTTTTTTTAAGAACTACATTCGTGGGTACCGGACTGGTTGCCCTAACTGGGATCCTATTCCTGTCAGACTTTATTTTTTTTCCCAGACTTAAAACTGCACTTTTAAAATAAAGATATACATCTCAGTAGTTATTGTGCAAAGTTTCAAAAAATTTGATCAAACAGTTACAGAATTATAGATCCTTATCTATAACATCTCAAATACCAGAAAATTGATCGGAGAAAATCTTAAATTCATGAAGAAAATATGCTAAAAATCAGCAAAACTTTTTTATTTCAAGAGATATTTACATTCTGTAAATTGCATAAGGTAGACAAATTCATTCTTTGTATGGAAATCTAGTTGAAACCAAAATTTGTTTAAAAATAAATTAAAAATATTATTTTTTTCAATTAAAATTAAAAAATCTTCTGTTTTAAAGAATTACATATGCAAAACAAGCATACCCCATAAACAATGGTATAAAATATGAGACAAAGTCTTCAAATAGTCTGCTTAGTTCATTTAAAATACAATATAAGAGGCTAGATGCAGAGAAGTTCTCACTTGTAGCTAAAACCAGTCAAACAGCACCTCCTATAGTTTAACAGATGTGAAGGGAAATCCTTGATCTTCCTGACCGCCTAACGCTACTGTGCGTTGTTGTACTTTTGACTGCTCTAAATGTCCCACTAGTTCATATGTGTGTTCTCTTGGACACTGAAACTGTTGGTGGCTGGGATCCATGTACTTTAGTCCAAGTTCACCAACCTGAATATAGATAACAAAGACAAGTTAATAATGCAGGAACTTTTAAAAATGAAACTTAGGAAAGAAGCATTAATTAAAATGAAATTCAAACAGTGAAACTATTAAAAGAGCACTAAGTGTTTCCTTAACCAGAAGCAGATCTCCAAAAGTTCCAAAACCAAGGAAGATATAGCTCTATTCATTTACTGCTGAAATAGATACAGATAAAATTAACGGTCCTTTTAAGGACCATCAAAATCTTTAAAAGGGAGTCTTAAATTGTTGTACATTGAGTTTAAATTGCTTGTATAAGCTATATTATAGCCCTACCCCTTAAATATCTTCCAAAAAATGTAAAATTAGAGAGCCCCTGGCAAGTGTTTCTGAGTTCACACAATAATATGTGGCTATGTATGTGATGCGGCTCTAAATAAATGTTAGCTGGATTCGCACACAACTTTCATAACTGAACCGTGGCACTTAAATGATTTATTTAATAGCCACAATTTATCAAAAACTTATTAAAAACCTAAAACTGAAACTATGGGTTTATTTTCTGTTTCCAGGTCCCAGAAATAAGATATTAGAAAGAAATAAGCCCATATTTTCCATCTTTCACTGTCCCCTGATCCCATATAACACATTTATTATTTCTTTCCCTGTGACTTTTTCTAATACTATTTGCTGATATTTTTCAAAAATCCCTCCATTTTAACTTGCAAGTGTAGGAATACATATTACAGACAACTATGACCTTTCTGTGACCCCCTTTTAAACTTTAAATTGAAAAACAAACTTTTTTAAATTTCATAAATTTCAATTTCAATTTAATTTAAAAAGTTTAATTCAAATTTTAAAAATAATTACACCATTGTTTTCCTTATTAAATTTTGAAGCCTGTAGCCAAATTTCATCCATGAAACTTTAAAAATGAGCTGACAATTGCAGATTAAAATGTTCAAAACATGCTCTCTGACAGGAACGGGGACCCAATTATTTGCCCCATTGGAACGCATTGAAAATCATAGTAAATACATAGGGTCCTGTTCAATAAATAATTTTGATAGCCACCTTGGGACTTCTGGTTCATGTTAGGCATTCATTTAGAAGTGTCTAAGTGCAATCTCAGTGCCTCATGACCGGCATTCCGTTGCAAAATTTTGTTTTTATTGACAACAGGGTCAGTCTGTCTACTTCCGGGAAAGAATAAAGGCTAGAATTTAGGCAATTTACTCTATGTACTGACGCCAGATTACATTTAAATCAATCAAAATTTTTACAAAAATTCAAACTAGAAAGCCTACCCTTTCAAATAAAACTACATTCAGTTACAGAACTAGTGAAATAATAACACTACACAATTTATAACAAAAGTTATATATTTTTTTTAAGAACTACATTCGTGGGTACCGGACTGGTTGCCCTAACTGGGATCCTATTCCACATATTCAGTTTTCGGTCAACCAAATATACAGAAAACCTGTTTTAACTTCCAAGAAATACTTGCAGACTACCGCGTGATATATACTTATTTTCAAGGCAAAAAGCAAGTTTGCAATATACATGTAATGTCATTAGGGTTAAATATCAAAGTATTGTATGTTTGTTAAATACGGAAAATATGTATTCATATACAAGGTATACGTGACATAGTATTACTTTCTTCCTTCACAATACACTTTGTATCTTTATTGTATATATTAATTTAAAGTAGTCCGACACTGATCAACCAATGTCTA
Organism: Mytilus edulis; assembly: GCF_963676685.1. Classification (NCBI taxonomy): domain Eukaryota; kingdom Metazoa; phylum Mollusca; class Bivalvia; order Mytilida; family Mytilidae; genus Mytilus; species Mytilus edulis. The sequence goes on from NC_092354.1 coordinate 54,609,349, forward strand.
TTCAGTCAATATAATGTTGTGTTATTCTGCTGTTTTTCAGATGAATTGACAAAGACGAAGCTGACCTCAAACACAAACAATGAAACTGGCTTAATTGATTTCTTAGGGTTTTATAAAAAATGATTAAATATTAAAATTTACACAACTCTTACCAAAAAAACTTGTTTGTTACTTGGCTAAAAGGCGTACTAGTATGACATAACCATATTGCCTCGCCAGAATTTTGTTGCTTTATAGATAAAATGTTATACGCCTTCTAATATGCATTCTTTTCGCATACCAAATGTGCAAATTTTATTATCACACCTTGTCTATATGTAAACGAATCAACAATTAATACTTCGTTTTTACAAAACCGTTGGTTTGCTACCAATCATCCCCTCACCTGAGACAGTGGTGTGTCAGTACAACAAGTGAACAAACTGTACAAATCATTCGCAAAGGTTTCAAGTCTTCAGATCGACACAAAACATAAAAATAAGGCAAATTACTGTTTATTCCTTTTAAAAAACATAATTTGCAAGACTTGCTACATATTTTATACTACAACATGATCATAAAAACATATTTAGACGTATGTTATAAAAGACAAAAGTTTCCTGTACTGTTCGATCTGGAGTAACTAACTTACAAACTGTTTTTTTATTGAACTAATTTTTTTCTACCTTGGTTATAATTAAGGTCTACACTGCTTGTGTCTGACTCGTTCTGTCTTATGCTTTCTCATCTGCTTCGTGTCTATTCTTATTCATATTTCGCCTTTCGGTCTGAAGTAATGAATTAGCTTAACTTCTATGGGGGGTGAAGCTTACATGTAATATATCCGTTTAAATAAACAAACTATACCCATCAGACCATAGATGACCAGTGACCTTGACCCTAGTTTATAAGTACCTATTCCAACTTGTAAATTGGAAGGTTACTAAAATTACATTTATCTTGTCTATGATTCAAGACAAGTGCTTATGTTAATTAGAAATAATAATTTCTTGTCTACGATGTATGACAAGTGTTGGTGGAAATGGATTAAAAATGCCTTGACTACGATGTAGTTTTTTTTCATTAAAGTGTTTGCCTACATTGCACGGCACATTTGTTACTTTATTAACTTACTTCTGTTTTTTGAATGGGTAGATTTTTTTTTACCTGAAGGTCGTGTGTACTCTTCAGAATTTATACGTGTTTTACCTGTACAGGTATCATTTTATTACAATGGCTGAATTTGATAATGCAGATGTATAGCTTTTGAAAGATGTTGAAAGATTTTGATACAAATGAGGATCATTTCAGCTATGATATTCATGACCTCTGGGTTGATGATAAAATCAAAAAAAGATTTTATGGAAAAACTAGACGTAGTTTGAATAAACCTTCTTCTGAAACAGTTAAAAACACTGATATATTTATAAAAGCCACTATCATTGCATATGACAAAACATCAAAACCTGTCAAAAGAAAGTCGTAAAGTCCAGTGCTACTTTTTTTCCAAAGAAATTTTTCTCCAAAGGAGATAGTCCTGTTGAGATTTACAATGGGCATGCCTATTGATACATTGACTCATCTTATTTAGATGGTTTTATAATTAAAGCATGTAAGAACTACGAGGTGTGAGACTGTTTCTCTACCTTCCACCTCAAGCAAATATTGTAGAAAACCCTACTGTTGTATTCTCTATCAGTCCTATGGTGCCATTAGGGGCTTAATTTGATGAAGATTAAGTTCTTGATTTTGATCTGGATTACTTTGATGATACAGGGTCTGTAACCCCTTCTGGGGTTTGTGCCATGGCTGATAATAGTCCAGGCCCAGCTGAATTTGATACTTCTTTTGATTCTGCATTTGGGGTTTCAGGTGCCCATGGGGCTTCTCTCAGTGAAATTAATGGTCCAGTATCTGAGCCTGCTGTTTGACAGTTTAATCATGATTTTGCTTGGGAAATCCCAAAATTTATTACAAAAGGATAAAACTGGGTCTAAAGTTTCTTCTGTACTTTCTTAGACTGTTAATACTGCCATGTCAGTGAAAATAAAATCAGGACAGTATCAAGTTGATAGAGGGGAAATACTTTCGTCCTGAGAACTTGGAAAATTTTACTGTGCCTACGGTAAATAAATACATCTGAACGTCTCTGCATAGACAGGCTCACACTGTGATTTTAAAGATGCTTTTTAAGGAGTTGCCTGTCACCCCTATTGTTCCGTTGGCTAATTTTTGTTGTAAGAATGAGCCATAAGTTCTTGATAATACATGGAATTCATTGTCAGATACTATTTGTTCGTTAGGCCATGGGTTTCTGGTTAAACACAAAGGAGACGATTAGCTTAATAATATCTAAATGATAAGTTCAAACCAATTTGCAATTCAGATGTTTCTGTGGATTGATCACTTTTATGGTTCTCATTGCATAGAGCAAGTGAAGGAACTTGGTGATTACACCAAGATTCGTATAGCAAATCCTAGATTCCTTTCAAAGATTCCAGGTCTAACAATTTTATTCCTCCCAGCAGGAGATACCAATATCAGTCTTTTAATTCCTGGGGATATGTTGGTCGACAGAGCGCTTGGTTATTCCCTCGATGAGAGGGAGAGGTTTTCCAACAGGAAACAGAGGATTCCAATGTGGTCACAGTTCTCAACCAGTTCCTATATACCAGTGTATACAGTAGAGAACTTAATTATTATGTTTGGGAAAAAACTGCTAATGATCTATTGATATTAGATACAATAGAAATGGTCATAACACTAATCTTAATGTTGTGCCACAAAGTTTATCATTTAGCATAAAATACATTTCCCTTTACAAAAGGATGAAATCATTTCAGATGTCAAAAAAATTGATAGCTAAGGGGGCTATTAAAACAGTTGAATCATTTGAGAATCAGTTTATTTCCAATATTTTCTTAGTTCCTAAGAAAGATTGGTCTTCAAGGCCTGTTATCAATTTGAAAACATTTAAACAAACTTGCGGCTTATCATCGTTTGAAATAGGGACTTTTTATCTTTTGTTTAGATATAATTGAAGTAATGGTTATCTGATATCCATATTTTAGTCGTGCATTAGGTTATGTTGTGGTTGTTTCCTTGTGGAATAATTATAAACGAAAAAAAAACTATGCCATTTTTGTTACACATAACAACGAATGTGTGCTTCCTAACGATGTTAAAAAATTCCGCGTTGTCTCTTATAATTTTATGGAAAGCAATACAAAAATAAAGGTGCAGATTCTACACTGATCAGTTGCTGTCCATCCGTTTGATGTGTTTTATCATTTGAATTTGCCATTTGATTATGGACTTTCCGTTTTGAATTTTACTCGTAGTTCAGTGTTTTTGTGGTTTTGCTTTTTATTCTACACTGATGAACAATGTAACATCATGTACATTGTAGAGTATTATTCTTAATCAATATAAGGCTCTAACATTTTGAACTGAAGATATCAGGTTATAGTTTAGAAATACAAATAAGAATATATGGTATGAATGGCAATTTGAAAATTATCCATGCAAGTCAAGATCTGTAAAAAAGTAAACAGTTATACGTCACAATATATATGCAGGTCGACCTTCAACATGGAGCCTTGACTCACACCGAACTGCAAGCTATATATTATTGATTTTAAAACATGTGGTCTCTCTATGTAAATAACATTATCTTTAACATGTTTAATACATGTATCTATTAATGGTAGTGATTACTTCTTTTCTATGACTTATGCATTTAGAACATATTGATACCGTATAGTCGGTGCATAACTTTATGAATGTGTTACTTTATTAGCTCAGAACAAATTGTTTATTTTATAATTATAGAATGATGAACAATCTAAAAGTCGTTTGAAATATGTTGTCTGCTCTATGGTCGGGTTGTTATCGCTTTGACACATTCCCCATTTCCTTTCCAATTTTATTCTGTATAAAGATAAAAAAAACTCTTGAAAATCTTGAAAATAATGTTAAAAAAATATGATTAGAATTGGATTCTTAATGTTGACTTGATAATAGGTACTGTATCCTCATGTAATGTATACATTTTTCTTTTGATGTGTACACCCGGATAGTGTCAGTATCAGTCGACAAGTCATGATAAATAAAAAAAAAAATAAAAAAAAAAATTTGGACAGTTCGTTATTGACATGCGCGAGTACACCGAGTAAAGATCTAATTCCCTTTTCACTCACGAAATCATGCGGTGCATTGCTTTTTTGTTAAGCAGAAACACACGAGTTTTTTGGTTCACTTTTTTATTCTGAAAAGTTAGTTAAGGTCTTATATAGATTATATCTAATGTTCAACTGTGTTTATTTTAACAGCAACTGTAAGACAACACGATAAACGTTTAAAAATTGAGTTATCCACAATATTTTCTATTATTTTTGCTCACCTTTCTATTGAATCTAAGACAGAGTTTCATTTATAAGCAGTACTGTTGGGCTAGTGTTGTACCAATGTGTTGTCCTTTTGGTTCTCGAGAAGTATTTGTTCAACCTGTTTAGTCACTAATTAGTGTTACAAATCATATTTTGACGCAACCCATAAATAGTAACCAAAAAGGTACTGCTTCCTCACGAGAAAAGCTAAAAAATACAACAAAAAAATGTATACACTTTCGACATTGGTTGTGGGACATATTTAGATAACTATTCATAGATCAAAAATCAAATAGGCGAAACACTAACAGGTTACCGTATGATACATATTTTTGTAAATCAAACGACAGGACTTTAGAAATATTCCGAAAAGCAAAAATAGGTAGACCGAAGTTTAGTTACACATTTTTGAAAATAGAAATGATAAATAACAGTTAGCCTATAGACTCCGCGACAACACCTAAACAAAATCAAAGTGTCTGATTAATCATTTCTCTCTAAACAAAAACCAATGTGATCGTCCTGTTGTTCGTGAATTTATTTGCTATTTTACAGTACTAATGTCAATATCGTAAAGAAAGTCCTCTATGTTACACTAGTTTTATGGAACTCATACTTACTCTTAACATGGACAAATGAATTATTACACACCACGATTATAAATTTTCAAGGAAACTCATACTGAAATTGCATGGTTATACTTCATCTGATGAATTTTGTAAAAATACAGTCGTTACAATGTTAAAAGTAAGCGTGGTGTAACATATAGGACTTATTTTTACGATACTGAAATTGCATGGTTTTACTTCAACTGATGAATTTTGTAATGATTCAGTAAATGCAATTGTTGTACATTTTTCAGTTAAAGTTTTTCTTTTACTTTGTTTAATCTATTGTTAATGTTTGTCAAAAGTAATTTATATAAAAGAAAATCATGTCATTAAAAAGGTATATATGGCTTGATTTATTAGTGATCACACCGTTTCTCGTGACGTGTCAAGAATTGTGTTATATTGAATTTAGGTATCAAACATTAAAATTTTATAAAGTATTTTTTGTGAAGAAATTAATAAAAACAAAACTTGATAAATTTCATGTGTCAAATGTACAAAATCATAAGACTAATGTTTTCAATTTTATAGTTTAAAAATAAGAAACAAAAGTGAAGTTGCTTTGATAGCATTTTTTACACAATGACAATCAACTGCTTAAATTATGCCTTTTTTCAAATGTGGGTTTTACAAGCCAAACAAACGCTCCTTCTTATTTATAACTAGTCATAGTAAGAGGGGAAGGCTATACTAAATTATACCCATAACAATACCCGAATCAAAAGCCCAAATGTAACTTAATTAGGTTCTGTCTTCTATATAAAGGCAAATAGATTTAAGTATTTTTGTTTACGTAAATGGCTAGTAAAATGTAGGTCTTGATTTTATCAATAAAGCTTTCAAAAAATTGATATTAAAGTTAAAACAAAACAAAAGAAACGAAGAGATAATAAAATGTATTTGCAGTACATCTTACCATAGCAAAAACAGTCCATGGTAAACAATCATTCATCTCAAGTAGATGACCAAGTGCTGATGTGCAAGCCACAAATGAACCTTATACCAGAAACACCAGTTATATAATTGTATTATCATAATTTGAAAATAATTATTGATCTCAAATAGAAAAGTAAAACTTAAAGGTTAAACACACATACAAACAGAATATGAATTATGCGTTCGAAATACAACAAATACAACAAATCATGAAAGCCTTCACATGCTTAACTTATATTATCTCAATTGTTTTGTTACCTTTTTATGTTTTAGACGACAAAACCGTTTGAAATAACTATAACCCTCAAGTTATATCTGGCAAAAAAAATAACATATTCAAATATATAGATAATGCAATGTGATTTCAAATAATAGCATGAAGCGGTTAGTCATGAGAACAAAAGTTAACAATATGAAGCACCTTCAATATTCCTTTTGAGGAATTAAATTTGCTGTTTTAAAGGTTAAGTTTTACTCTAATGCATTATAAACTTCACAGTAAGTACCAACATGTGAATAAATTGTGGACATGATGTGTACTTAGTTCACTTTGCTATTAAATTCATATTTCCTGTTTTCTAAAGTAATATTGTTGACATGTTTTGATTTCTTTTTTGTTTCAAAATATAAACTTAAATACGTGATTGTAAAACATTTTGGATATGTTAAGTGTGGAAAACTGAATACTTACTTTTATTCCAGGGTTAACGTTACGGAGAAAGGCATGAATTAAAGTGTTTTGATTTTTGAACAAGTCTTTATCATGTGTGAATATTTTAGATAGACTGACAAAATCAAAACACATAAATATCACTGTCTACTTTAAAAAACACTTATAATCCTTTTAGAAGGCGTTATCTAATTTATTTCGTACTTTTGAAAACGTGAACTCAGTTTGATTCTCCAAGGAATAAATTTAAGAATAAACAAGACATTGCTGTTTTTTTTCAAGTAAGATCATGTGGAGATAATATGATTTACAATATTCAAGCAGCCTTACAGTAAACTTCGAAATGTTCATAAACATATAAGGTAATCCCTCATCTTAAAGAATGGCTTCATATTTTTTTCTAGAAGGAGGAGGTATAGCGCCTAGCCAAAATCCATATTTTCTAACTGTTTTGAAAACACATTTTAAATGTGAAATAAAGTTTAAAGTATTTGCATTTGTTTTAAAAAAAAGTATATAAAATAAAGATATTGAGTTTAAGTCATTATCCTTGTTACAGCATCATCTCATTTGATCCATTGAGTGAAAAGTTGCGTAGTAATACATTACCAATGTAACTTTTTAAATAAATATATGAAAAGAATTCTGATATAGTTTTTGGAGGTACACGTGAATAGATTGACAGTCAGTTGATAGTTGTGCATATAAATACCAATTTATTCTAAGAGGAACAGTTATATACACCCCTCGAACAAAGGAACTATCTTATCCGGATGACGACCGATGACCAGAAACAGCCTATACACGTTGAATTTCTGATTGTGACAGACTTAGCAATGGTAAGTATGCAACAGTGGTAAACACAAAAGTCAATACAAATTTGAAAAAGTGTTATACATTGTGACATTTTCTACAATAAAATCTTTACGAAACTTGTGGTGATCATTTCGAAAGTAGTTATATTATTAGAAATAAAAACTGGTCGCCATTTTTTGACAAATAATTCAATACAAAAACAGTGTAAAAGTTGCTTTATAGTTAGTTAGTGTACTGGAGAATATACAGCTTGATATTCATCGTATGTTTTTTATCTTTCAATTTAATTTGTTACGTGTCGTTGTTTGTTTTGTATTTTTTTTCTTTCAAAATCATTATTAGGAGGAAGAGAATAATACAGTTAAATGAATTCTAAAAGCTCCGAGAATTATATTTTTATTTTCATATTTTTTATATACTAACTCAATATATGTGAAAAACAATCATCATTGAAAATATTTTGCATATTCAAAAAAGCAGATATGGGCAACACTAGTTTCGGTTTGTTTCGTTAAATATCGGAAGGTACATGCGCAGTGCTCGAATTGTTTCTTTTGTTTTTTCACAGGTACATACGTCGTAGTGTTTTGTTTCTGCACTTAATGTATGGGAATATCTTTACAACACTAACTAAAGTATTAAAGTAATATGTTTTCAGTAATTGAGTACGTTACTATAGTTTTCTATGAAACTGATTTTCTATGAATAGATTGAACTTTATTTTATGTTATTATTAAAACTTATGTGACCATGATATAAATAGTTATATTCATATATATAAACATTCAGCACATCAAAATAAAAAATCCTATCTTCTATCAATGTTGACTTTCTTTTATGCAAAGTCATAATGTATTTAAATATTTTATTTTCTAAAATATAATGACGTAGTCCTTGACGAAAAGGTGAACATTTTGGAAAGTTTCCAAGTATATACGTATGAATCAACCTGTATATTTCTGAAAACCCATAAAATGAATTCTTCTGTTCACAACAAACGATCCTTTAAATTAGAGTTTTCTGCTACTCCTTTATCACAAAACTTGAACAAACTATTACCGACAGTAAAAAAATTTTTTTCTTTTTCTATACGTTTGTTTTCTGTTTATTTAACGTCTTAAAGTAATACCCTTTTTTTCATTCTTTTTCTTAAAGTAGGATAAGGTGGGAGTGAGAGAGGGAGATTAACCACGTTTTTCGTTTGAAATTATACATTACGAACAGTCTCAATACCTATCTTAAAGTTTAAAACTCTTAGTATATAATTATATAGATATCTTTTAAACATTATTCATTAACAGAAATTGTAGCAAAAATATCAATTCATTATTTAAGATAATGTACTTGTCAATTAGGTAATGATTCCCTAATCCTGTATTCGTAATATAATATCATAATGAATCCAGATCCGCAATATCAGAAATAATTAAGTCGTTAAAGTTTTTCTTTTATTTTGATTATCATAAGTTGATAATAAATTGAATCCGTCATACCATGACTAAATAGCATAAAATATATATTTTGTTTTGTCTCAAGTAAATACATTTTAGATAAAAAGAATATTATTTATCTTATCAAAATATAAATGCTTACCTTCATGCGCAGTAAAATAAGAAATATGAAATTGGTATTTTAATGTGTTAAATATATCTACCCAACGTTAACAAAGTAATCATTTACGTATATACCCGTAATAGAATACTTTATTTACCATATATACTTACTGAGACAGGTATTGATTTACACAAACAATAAAGTTCTTTTTGTTACCCTTTAAATCCCAGTCACATTTATGTTAATATTTATGTTTTTCATGGTTACTCAATCGATCATGATACAGCATATTTTTCGTATCAAGAGTCGAAATTTATCATTACTTTCATATGTATTTAAATTTCTTTTACTATAATGAAATGTCAATACACTTAATAGTTTTAGAGGTTAGTGTAACCTATTCCTACCAGCAATATTTTACTCGCTACTGTTACGTCCAGTGAAGTAAAAGAATACAAAATTTGCATATACATCTTAGTGAAGAGTGATCCGATTTTGTATAAGCAATATTCAACAATGTCTCTTTTCCATATATGGATTATCATCAGATGTAATTGAATTGGTCAATATGTGTATACATAGTTATCAATTGCATATAATTAAATACGCAAGACGCGCGTTTCGTTTACATAAACTCATCAGTGACGCTTAGATCAAAATAGTTATAAACATGATAAAGCCAAATTCCAAAAGGTAATCTATGCCTGGGATCAAAACATCCTTCGTATTTCGAAAATATCATACTAAAAAAAAACCAGGGAATTTATCAAAATGACCATATAATTGATATGCATATCAACACCGAAGTAATAACTACTGGGGTGGTGATACCCTAGGCGAAGAACACGCAAGCTAATCAACAGGTTTAGGGTTTGATAAACTTAACAAACACCTACAGAACTACTGCCGAAAAAAGTTAATAGGTATTTACCCGGTTTACATTATTGTCCATTGACATATGTCCCGTACATCTGTTCAACTGACTTGACATTTTTACCGGCGCCAAAATGGTTCAAGAGATTGGGTGAATGTAGATTTTGTTTTTCGTTTTTAAAGTATAGATTCACTTCATTATCGTCAAATGAAAAGTAAAGTTTTACCAATTATGAAAGTGATCTGTCTGAGTAAATCTTAGTTAAAGGAGATACACGACAATGTTAACAAAAATATTGATAAGCTTATTTTGATCAATAATATAGATCTTTCAATTTACTTATATTAAGGTTGTTTCAATGAGTTAGATCTACATCGGTGTACCTGTTTAATCATATCTATATATGCGTATATTGTAGTATAAAAAAAAAAAATATTTTTAATCATACCTATATATGCGTATATTGTAGTATAAAAAAAATAATATTTTTAATCATACCTATATATGCGTATATTATAGTATAAAAAAAAGAATATTCAAATACAATACATGACAATTAATGTTACTATCAATTCTGACTCTCCATAGGCTATTCCATCTGCAGATGAACCATCGATTAAAGATCGAACGAAGAGAAAACGTAATGGACTTTACGATTTGACAAAACAGTTTTCAGTGAATGGACGAAAACAACTAAAACTCCAGGTAATCTTTTTTGAACATTCAGCTATTTTGCAGAGCAGTCTGACAATATATATAAAATGAAGAGTTGATACAGATGACAGATTTGTGGAATTTTACCTATAAAGCTGTCAAGCATGTATCTTGAAATACATAGTATAATGTCTACATTGATACTTTTCGTAGTTTGTTGTTGAATTTATGTAAGACAAGTCCGATTTGATTAGGTTTATTTTTTGCTTAATTTCAAGGCCATTATACTATTTACATGTATGCTTGAATCACACATTGTTGTTATTTTCATCGTAATGGTGGAATCTTGATTTCATACAATTAATCAATCATATCAGATATAAATATAAATATATATAAATATAAGATTTGGTATGATTTCCAGTAACACAACTCTCTATTTAAGACAAAATGGCAAAGGATTCAACAAATGATGCTGATCTCACGGTCCTCATTAGCGTAACTCATACTATACAGCGTAAGAAGCTATATAAGGTCCTAAAATGAAAAATATTAAACAATTCAAACTTCGAAGGGTACGAAGACCCTTATCCATGAAGTGCATACGTCGTGTTGTTCTTTACATTACCAACCCGATTATAAAATGCTCCATTTCGGTGAAAAAGGATACGGGATGAGATTTTCGATAATTGGAATATATATCCGTTGTCACATGTAAAACAGATATCAAATGAAATATATCATTATATTATACCAATAAAATCTTATCCGAAGATAAGTTCATGTATACATATTATATATTTTTTAAAGTTCTTTTCCTTCTATTTTAAGGTTAAAAATGAAAAGAGCAGAATGTTTTCTAAAATGGACCACCAATGGATAACAAAGAAGAATCGTCATCTCCTCAGAAGAAGACAAATTAAGAAAAAGCAAAAACGAGAAATACAAAAAAACAGAAAAGAAGATAGAATTGGATGTATGCATACTTGTCGAAAAAATAAAATTAACAACTTTCCTTACATCGGGAAAGGTTTGGGTCATGTTGATTTCATTGACACGCAAAACGATTATGAAAAGGGGCAATCATTTTGTCGGGTTTCTTCAAATTTTAGAAATATTTCCCATAACGAATACCCAATCAACTTCAACATCTCCGAAGCACGTGGTTATACATATGGTACACATATCATCAATGATCCGATGGTTGGTGATCTGAATTTACGTCGTAATAGATTTGGAAGCACCTTAGTATGGAACGAATTAAATCTAGGGCACACCATACCGTTCGAATCGCTGGCGTTTTTGGATTCGATACTCTCCTATGATATTCCTCCGTTTGGGAATACAAGAATTATAGATTCTATGGAAATAACACTTGGACACACTTATCCGATCCCAGTCTGTATGCTTGGACACACTCGACCATTTTGAGAAGATAACAGTAGCTTATGCAGTTTAGTCTGAATTCGTGTATGTTACGGGACACAGTAGTCCACGAGTTGTCAGAAAACGCCCATGTAATTATCGCTGCTTAATTATCATAAATAATAGAAAAAAATGTCGGTTGTTGAATATAACGCCAATTTCCTTTTTAATTATTTATATATGTTTGATTATTTACTTCAGGCTCACCAATCATGACAGTTGCCAATAATCCTCCCAGAAAAATTGTATTTTCAACCCAGCTTGCATTAACATCTTCTTCTGGGGTTCGTGTTGCTTATTCTTTAGTTTTTATATGTTGTGTCATGTGTGCTGTTGTTTGTCTGTTTGTCTTGTTCATTTTTGGCCATGGCGTTGTCAGTTTATTTTCGATTTGTGAGTTTGACTGTCCCTTTTGTATCTTTCGTTCCTCCTTTGTAAATGCCTTATATGGTGTTCTATTTATGAGATCTTTCCAGTATATTTTGAATTGTGAAGGGTTTCATCTGCCTCAGACATAACTCTTTAATAGTTTTGATTATTTGACGACGAATATGTTCTAATTGTAATAACAATAATCTCGACCCCTTCACCCCTAGTGACATACCGAATTAGACATGTCACCGTTGTTTTACTTACATAAGTAACACACATGTGTCGCATGTTGTAGTAGGATCTACTCACCCTTCAAAAACACCTACGTTCAAACCAATTTTTTGTTGGTTCGTATTGATTAGTCTTTGGTTTTCTATGTTGTTTTTGTGTACTGCTGTTTGTCTTCTACCGACTCCAAAGTCTTTAAAGATTTTAAAAAGTTATTTGGTAGACATCCCGAAAATATGCAAATGTTAGTTATCAAAATGCAAATTTGATACGCTGGTAAGACCTAAACTAATTATTTTATGTATCAGGAAATCGGTCCAAGACTAGGCATGATAACTCAATTTGAAAATAACTCTAGTTATAGATATAAACTACATTACAGCTTATAATCTTACAAAATTATCGATTTGAAAAATACTGGGATTAACATTTTCAAACAGTTTTCAATGATTCGAAATTAATTTTCAACATATTGTTTTCAGGTTATGAGTTGTCTTGCTGAGACAACAGGCAGGTCAGAGGTCAAACAATGACGAACAACATGAACTCTTGGCGAACATATTTGTATTACAAACAATCAAAGGAACACTGTTTCCAACAACCAATGTTCTACAACTGCAATACATTTAGATTTAAAAGAAGTCTATTAAATCAATAACAGGCCTTATGTGAGTCTTCAAATATGAACGGAAAACATGTCTTTTTTTTTCGTTCATACTTTTTTATGGTTTTTCTCTTTACAACTCATTGGTCCTGCCATTGCAATATCTTTTAAAGGGGATTCTCTAACAAATAAGTGAACTAGCGTTGTTCAAATTTTATTTTTCTGTGGTGAAACATACCATTTGCACCTTGGTCTCCTTTTACATATTTACCTTTCTGACATTACTGGTTGATTGAAAATAGGGGCGGGTGATAACAAAGGTATATTCAAACTCACAAGTCGAACAAATTATCTAGAAATTTAAATATGAATTTTATATTAAATTTGTGGTTTCTTTGTCTATTGTTTGTGTGAATTCTACGACATTGATACAAAGGTACATAATTGTGTAAATTTTAATGGAATGTGTATGCTGCATGAAATTTGAAACTTGACACAGACACACGTATAATCAAAATACTAATACAAATGTAGAAGGTTTTAATTCACGTATACAATTATTTTGAATACAATTGAGATAGAAAATAGAGAATATGTCAGAGGGACAACAACCCGACATAAGACATTGTAAGAGCAAACAACAACCGAAGGCCATGAATGGCTCCTGAACCCAACGAGAAAATCTCGTACCTAGAGGAGGTCCTTAGCTGGCCTCGAAATAAAATTGTGTACTAGTTCAGTGAAAATGGACGTCACACTAAACTTCAAAACATACATTTGACCTGAAATTTTAAAAAAAAACAAACATAGAAGACTAACAAAGGCCAGAGGCTCCGGACAAGCGTTCACTAAAAAATAAAAGTAAGATTGTTAATATGAGGCAGGCATTACCTGTAAATGGGGACGAAGTCTGTATGAATTATTTTTTTGTAACTTAAGTATTTGTACTCCGTCCCCATATAAATAGAGTGTTTAAATCGAGAATTTTTTTTATTAAATAACCAATCCTCATTCAGGACCAATTATGCAGCATGTCATTTGCCATTACAATAAGTTTCACAGCGCTCTACTTTTCCTTTACAATCTTGTCTACATGGTTTGTCGAGCAATCCTTTACAGTAGCTTTCACATTCCCAGCGAGATTCCTCACACACACCCAGACAGTTAGTGCCATACCCCAATATAACTGAGAACATCATTGTTGCTATGATTAGCAGTGCAAAACCGTTTGCCTGGAAATACAATAAAAATATAATATATATTATAGTACTGGTGCCTTTTTACTATGATTTGCCGTGTAGAAAAAAAAACTCGTTTTAGAGAGCGATTAAACGATTTTTAATACCGATAATTGGAATATCGATTGTATTTCTTTACTTTACTCATTGTTGAAGGTCGTAGATTATATGCAGTGAATAAAATAAAAACAGCATCAACAATTTGAAAAAAAATAGTATGTTCTCTTTAGAATTTTGTGGTGTTAGAAATAAAGAACAGAATTTCCTCGGGTAAATGAAAGAACACCAAGCACAAAATAGCATTTTGATCAAGTCCGTTGTATGGGTGTTCTCTGTGTGATATCTCTGTAATCACAGCTAGATATTTGAAATCATAAAATAGAGAAAATCGCATTAGTAATCGGACACAATTAGGGAATATTTTGATAATAAAGAAATAAAATAAATTATTGATTAGTTGTTGGTTGCTTAACGTCCAGTAGCAAATAATAAATACATGGTCATCTCAATTAAATGGCTATACTTAAAATAAAACGTGTTAAATGATTTAAGACGTGTGCCATTTTTTTTTTCAACATATCGAATTGTATATATACGCAGATGCTTTGGGTTTTGTCCTTCGTGTTTGGCTCATTCCGATATATGGATTGTAGATAAGTCTACAAGTCTACATTCGTCTACTCTACAACGCATGTCTTGTCTTGTGCTTATGTTGTGCTGTTACACTACTTTTCTGCATCATTGGATGGTTGGGCGCTCACAAACATGTTTAGTTCTGTCACACTCTTTATGTCCCTGTCCAAAGTTGAAAGCCTGTAGTTCACTGGTCGTAGTAGGTTCGTGACTCATGTGACTGTCATATTCGTTTTTCGTAAATCGTTATGAATTAGGCCGTTATTGTTTCCTCTGAAATGTTTCACATTTTTCATATCGGAACCTTTTTTTATAGCCAACTATACGGTTTGGGATTCTCTCATTGTGAAGGTGGCATTGTGGCCTCTAACTTTCTATGTGCTTTGTCTTTATGCCTTGTTATGTTTTTTTTTAATGTAACGTTGCTCTGTTCTTATACATTCTGGCATTGTGTTATTGTTCTATGATAATTTGTGTATTCTTGTTTTTCATTTTTGATAATGTGCTTTGTCTATATGCATTTTTGTGTTAATTTGATACATATGAGGTGGTTCTGTACTTACACACACTACGTCATTATGTTATTGTACTATTGTAATTTTTTGTATTCTTTTCTTTCATTGTTGCTAATGTGCTTTGTCTACATGCCTTATTGTGCCTCTTTGCTATGTATTTGTTTGTTTTTATATTGATTAAGATTAAAACATAATGTTGACTGATGTTCCCCTGTTTTGAGATGTTTACCTTTTATGTCTGTTTTGTTCAAACATCTGTGAATATAATGGAATTTAATGCGACTGTCATACAAGTGAGAGGTTTGGCTAGCTATAAAACCAGGTTTAATCCATCATTTTCTACATAAGAAAAATGCCTGCACCAAGTCAGGAATGTGATAGTTGTTGTTCATTCGTTTGATGTGTTTGAGCTTTAGAATTTGTCGTTTGATTAGATATTTTAATTTTCTTCGAAGTCAGTATTTTTGCGATTTTACTTTTTACATCCACCTAATTCGAACTTTGGTCGATAGTTGTCGTCTCTTTAGCAATCATACCAAAGCTCGTTTTATTTAAATATTGTCAAGGACGTGTACCAAATATATACATTTCAACTCGTTCTTAATTCAAATTTATCCCACTAGATTTTAAGAGATAACAAACAAGTTTTGTGTTTTTATGTTGCTGCGCATCAAATTCTTAATAAAAACGCTGTAAATGATTGTTCTTTGTAATTAATACAATT
This sequence comes from Mytilus edulis, assembly GCF_963676685.1. NCBI lineage: Eukaryota > Metazoa > Mollusca > Bivalvia > Mytilida > Mytilidae > Mytilus > Mytilus edulis. Next base: position 54,625,570 of record NC_092354.1, read on the forward strand.
TGACTACGATTTCGAGATTATTTCCTTGTATTGCAAGAATGTAATGAACTTATATATTATGGACAATTCAAACGGAATTTTCTTCTGCACCTTTCAAAATGAAAAAAAGCTTAGAATTCCTTCTAGATTTTATAATACATACATGTAAGTGTCTTTCTCATGTAATTCTGATCTTTTGTGTTAATTTGCTTGACGTTTTGCTTAGCTATTGACATGAAAGCATGCCATTATTTTTGTATACAACACGTACATGAAAGATTTTAAGTGATAAACGATCTTACCTTCATTTCCGCTATTTTTATTATTTATCTCTTCTCTATATGAGATATTTTGATGGCAACTAACAAGAAGGCAGTTATGATTTCAATTTTACAATTATCCACTGATCTTGAATATGTGTGCTTACTTTTACGCCTCGTTCAAACGAACCATGAAAACAAGATATAATCAAATCTCATTACTTATTTAAATGATACAGATGAAATGGTTCTTTTAAGATTAATTTTATAATGTGAGTTAACACCATGAATACAATATTAAAGTCACATTTATGGATACTTATCTAATTAGAACGCCATCATTAAACATAATTATTTTTGAATAGGCCATGTGATATTATATTGTCAGTGACACCTGTTACTCGCTGTTGTCGGTTTGATCCATTTTTAAACACCCACTTTAGGAGTAATGGGTATGCCATCATATTGTCCGTCCGTCAGTTCGTTAATTCGTTCTTTGCTGCCAAATGGATTATGTAATTCCTGGGAAAAGTGACGAAAAAATATCAAATAAATATTTTTTCGTCACTTTTCAAAGGAATTGCATAACATATCTGGTAGCAGATACACGGTAATGGACGAATCGTAACATATGCAAACTGTTTGGATCTGCCAACTAAAATAAAATATCAGTTACATAGTGTGCTAGTGACCCTATACGGTATATATGGGGGTCAGTAAATTCCATATGGGGTGAGAGCGAAGCTCGAGTCCCCATATGGAATTCACTGACCCCATATATACCGTATTACGTCACCAGCACACTATGTAACAAACTTATCTTACTGACTATCTTAACGTGTGAAATTTAGACCAGTGACCTATCTATCAAAATGAGCAAGTATTCAATACTCAAAACTGTTAGCATTAAGAAACTTCATCCATGGATCCTACAAATCAGATGCCAACCATAAGAACTAGTTAGGTTTAAATGTGTTTTAAGAATTTATTTCAATCTGAATCATCAATTTCTTCATCTGTTGTTAAGAAGTACCTTTTTGTTTTTATGAAGGGACGTACTAAGCGTGTATGAAATAAACTCCGCCTCCCTTCTAACCTAATATGGAATATAAAGGGACGTAACACCTCTACTGACCGTGAATGTCTTAAGCCCCGCCTCCCTTCTAATTTTATATGGAATATAAAGGAACGTAACACATATAATGACCGTGTATTTGTCTCTCGTGGACAGTTGTCTCATTTGCAATCATACCACATCTTCTTTTTATATGTATTAAGCCCCGCCTCCCTACTATTCTAATATAAAATATACACGGTCTCCTCGCGGACCGGACGCCTTTAACCAATCAAATTTCTCGGAATGTGTAGGAGGTAAGATAATACATATTCCATGTTAAACTTAATTTTGTTAGTCACACTTTCCTGTGAGACAACTACTACATGTGGAGGAGGATTTGGTAACCCTTCCGGAGCACCTGAGATCATCCCAAGTTTTTGGTAAAGGTTTTTTGTGTGGTCCGTGTTGCTTAGTCTTTAGTTTTTTATGTAGTTTCTTTAGTAATAATTACACCTTGCACTCATTTAATGAAAAAAGTCACCTGATGTTAATATGCTTATATTAAATGAGAAACAAACCGAAACACAAACGCTAATAATTAAACAATGAACCATAAAATCAAGGTCAGATGAAACGAAACGTGGTAACCTAGGAGATCTGCAAGAAAGGTACGATGCATTCTGGTCTTCTCACCTCTGAATTATGAAACCTCAAACACAAAGTTTGAACCGACTCAGACATTGCAGCCTTTTGTCTCAAATTCTGGTTTTTGAGTGTAGGATATATTGTATATTCAGCTGAAGGCAGAATGTTTCCCTCCGGTATACATGTAGATGATGTTTGGTTTGTTTTTCGTTGGATTGCTGTCTCGTTTGACTTATTTCTAACAAACTCATATATATAGTTAAATGGACGTTTGCTTCTGAATTCAAGAGATCGAAATCAGGACAATCTAAGCAGAAACAAAATTAAAGAGAGGCGAAGGAAACCCAAGTGCCATTCAAACCCATAAGCCGAAAAAAACACCTGCAAAGTCATGCTTAAAAATGTTAAAGACAAACAGACAAACAACAGTACACAAACATAACAAAGAAAATATGAGCAACGCAAACACAATTGTAAACTTGGGGTCATCTCAGGTGCTTTGCAACATAAAGCAATTAAAACAAGCTATGATTTACAGAATGATTTATTTCATATAATTAAAAAAAAGTGTATCCATGAAACTTTAACAGAACTTTCTATTCTTCGAAATCTTCTTCCTCAAGATCTTCTTCGACCTCATAAGGTACATGCACGTTGCGTTTCTTGTTAAATTTGCAAATCGCCATACAGTCTTTCTTAAGTCTATTGCACTTCTTTTTGCAAGATTTGTCGCTGTGACTTAAACAAAACTCCAGCTTGCAGACTCTGACCTCGTCGTTACAGATCATCTTACATTCTTTACTAGCCATCACCATCGACACCATTGCAATGGCAATAACCAGGACCAATACAAGTGCTTTAGTCTGAAATGAGATGCATAAATATATGTAATACTTACAATATCTTTTTAGTCTAATGAAGTTGTGGTACGAAAATTGCAATGCGATTATAAATTAAGAACACATTTTATTTCTGTTATGCTATTTGCGATTTTTGCAGAATTAAACTTATTCTAAGAGTTCTTAAAATGGGAAATATGTGACGTCCACCATTATTTTAATCGTAATAACAAAACAGATGGTCAGAGACCACAATTATCGTCCCTTGATTTTCGTCGTACCGGAATATAGTCCCTAGTGTTGACAGTGGGTTACTTGCCATTAATTTTTATACCCCTTCCCAATTTATTTCTCGATGTTTAATGCCTCAAATTGCCTCAAATTGCAAGTAGGGGGTGAAATTACACTGAAAAAAATTTGGGTCCAGAATTTTAAAGGAAAGTAGTGATTTGGTCCACCTGAAAAAGGTTAAAAATTAGCACTTCGGAAGCTGACAAACGATTTCAAGACGCCCTAAACATAAAATTGTCCATATCAAGGGGTATTTCAAAACTCGAAACTGCAATACTAGATGCTAATATTAAAACAATAATCAACAATAAAACAGAAAAGAGAAAAAGGCCTAAAAATTTAAAAATACAGAAAAAGGTCCATAACATTAGTGTGTTTCTTTTCACTTAAATTGGATTTGCACAATTGTGCACTCGATATATTTATTCTGATTGAAAATCTTCTACATTAATACCCCTTGATAAAAAAAAATGTGAAATTATTACTTTTAAGTTAAACTAATACAACTTGAAGGCTTACCTGCATGATTTCTGTGTTGTGAATTTAACTGTTCAAATCGCAAATTGGAATTGAATCCACCAATAAAATATATCTGAATATTTATACTATAACTAAAATAGCTTCCAGAAATAATTAACCAATGTAGATAAAAGATAATAAATTTATTCGCTAGACATATGTTGTATGTTTGTCCCCACTTTACAACATACGGGTATTTCAACTAAACAGATAAAACGGACAGGTGGTTACTCGGTATGTATATGGAGCGATCAGATATTATTTTCGGGAAATACATGTATATGACACGTGGAGCGTTGCAAAACTTTATGAAGATCTTAACTTCAAATGAAAATTTGAAATGATATACTTATCAAGCACCAATACTTGTATGGATTCATTGAAAGGAGTTCGCCCCTTACGATTCTGAAAAAGTTTCATGGAAAGTGAAAACTACCAAATTCTGATATTTATATCGTCTTTTAATGCCTTAGCTAGAGGAAAGAACCGAATACAAGATAATATCTTAACGTTTCAGAAACCAAAATGTGGACTACCATGCACAATGCAATGCAGAAGAGCTCACCGGATATAGTGCACAGTTGTTTTTCAGTTATAAAACTACTCTGGAGCTCATAAAATGAAGCATTATAATCAACATTATTGTCATCCGAGATATATAATCTTATTTCTACCATTGTAATGAAAAAGCAAACACAAACTGCCAATACACTTGCCCTAATTGACCTTTTCCTTGAAAATCGATAAAGCGAAGGTTTGTTTTGTCAACTATGATACCATGGTAATGCTTATGTTTTTCTAATGTTGTCTCGTGCTCATCAACCCAAAATGCATACATGTAATACCAATATTGAAATATAAATATAAAAACATATCCACATTTTGGTACTTATGGGTGGGAGAGGGGGGAACTTATCAATAACCTCATCAACCCAAACAGGCAATACATAACAGGCAATATGTATTGCCTGACCAAACATAGCCCTTAAACCAACCACCACTTGGATATTGAAAGAATGAGGATGTATCACATGTACTTCCGCCAAAGATATCAACCAATGAGGTTATACACATATCCTCAGTGATTGATATAATCTTGCATCCAGTTCATGTTAAGTTATGGGCATAGAAAACTCTATAGTCCATAGAGCATATTTGCAGGCCAATCTCAAAATACACCACTAGCAAGACTTTCCCTTAAGGAATAGTATTCCCAATACTCAAAACAAATTCAACACTTTTATTAAATATTATTCCTTTTAAAATTACTTTAAAACACTTCTAAACATTTAAAGATGCATATAAACAGTTCTTTATAAATCGTTCATAATTCAATAAATTCTCATTTGACCACATACGGACTTTTAAAAGTTGAGTTAAGGCAATGAACTCATATCAAAATGAACATTGTCATTATTCTAATAACATCTTCAGCATGTGGAAAGCTTGTAAGCAAAGGGACTTAACCTCCAAGTGTAAACTATGCTGGCTTGTCTCTTTCTTTACTGTTGTTGAATAAAACACACTCTTTACTTCATAATCAGGAACATTGACAATTGTAATTCCACTCGATTCTTCACATGTCTGCTGAAAATATATTAACCAATAACAAATTGTTTATTTGTACTAAAGACAGCATTAGTCACACTTTGAAAAGGAAAAATCCCTTTGCCTACAATCCACGTGGAAAACCACTAGGGAATCAGTGTCCCTCAAACTGTAGACAAAGAAATTTAAATTAAAAAAATAAATCAACCATACATTTTAAGTATACATTTGTACCAGTATACAAAATCATTCAACATTATATTTATTTATTAATTTAGATAAAACAAAACAAAATAAAAATATTGCAAACATTATTTAATCTCCCATGACAAAAAGATTTTTGTGACATGTTTTAACACACCAATGAAATTAAATACACATCCAATAGAAAACATCATGAAATCATGAAATTACGGAAAAATTATTAGCATTATTTTTAAATAGGTTCATTTGAACATTAAAGCTGCTTCCATCACAGATTTTTTTTTTTTTTAGTACCGTGCCATATTGGCATCTTCTGCCTTTCTCAACACAGACATACATAATTTAGTGTAGTATCAATATTTTCCCCATTCATTATTTTCCTATTTTCAGAAATCAAAACATTACTTCAATTGCAATTTGTTCTCACCATATTCTGATTACAAAAAATCCTTTCCTTTTAAAAAGGTTGTTCGAACTCATTGACATGAATCATCGTGCAATGTCATATTACTTTTCTTTCATTCGTCACCCTGTCAAAGCTGTAGGTAACACCATCTGAAAACAAAAACATTTTATTCAATTCTATGTACAATCAAAAAGACCGCTGAACTCGGACCTCGATGAAGACACCTTACAGTTCAATACACATCACTCCGATAAAAAAAACATGAATATCAAGTGACATGTCACACTAAATTATTCAACTTTCTCAATAATTCTATTCTTTTCTAACAAAGTCTTTAAAAAGCATTTCTATCAGTATGTACGATGTAAAAATAAATAAAAACTCCACAACACAGTCAAAAGTAACAAAAGAAACTATTTACCCTATAAACAATTTATTATTCTCCTTTCAACTACAATTTTCCAAAATGGCCAGAGTCCCCACTTCCACATATATTTTATATAGCGATAGCACTTTGCCCTGCGTTTAACCGGAACACGGCATAACAAATATCTGACCACCTGGGTTGATAATAACTACCTAAGGTCTAAATCCCAAAACATTTTGCTACCAAGGTCAAACATTACCATCTAGTTCTATCAAGAAGCCGCCAAGGCGAATATAAATGACACCAAGGTCTTGACGCCCCCAAGGCTAGTATTTTTAATTCATTGTTGCCATCAAGGCAAATGTAAAATATCATAAAAATGACCACCTAAGTCTATTGCCACCAAGGCTATAAAAATGACCACTTAGGTCTATTGCCACCAAGGCATATATAAATGACCACCTAGGTCTTTTGCCACCAAGGCATATATAACTGACCACCAAGGTCTTAAAGCCACCAAGGCTATATTGCCACCAAGGCAAATGTAAGTAAAAGTTAAAGAATATAGTTACTTTACCGACAACACGTGGAGCACGACCTTCCCACAGCTTGGATATTGAAAGAATGAGGATGTATCACATGACTTTTTTGTACTTCCGCCAAAGATATCAACCAATGAGGTTATAAATCGTAACCAAACTTGATTTCAAGCAACAGGTTGCGAAAATTTATAAATAAACTATATTCATGTTACCGCAGTTTTAATTTTTCGACATGTTGCCTATATAATGTACTCTGTTGTTGGACATCCTGGTACTCAGTCAAGTATGAGCGACAAAATAAAAAAGAATATTAATCAAATATATAATTATATAAAATAAATTCCGGAGTCAAAAGTCGGTTATTTGGAAATGGTATATTTTTTAAAAGTATTAAACAGGAAAATGGCTTATTTGGTTTTTTGACTGGACGTAAATATGGTATACAAATGTCCGCCGTCCGTCCGTCCGTCTGTCTGTCCGGCGTCTACATGTCGCACCGTAACTTGATAATCACTTATTCAATTTCATGAAACTAAATATAGTTGTTTCTTATGATGATCAAACGGTCTATCGAAAACAAGATTTAGACTTTCTGAGTTGAGGGACTTTATAAATAAAACAGGGTGTGTTTTTTTCACATGTTGCGCAAAATCTAGAATTGATTTCTTATTTTTGCTTAAATCTTTACACACTTCTTAGTTATATTAATCAAAATTGTTTTTATATTTTTTGGTGATGATTCAAAATCATTTTTGAGTCAGAGTTTTTCGTTAAAAAATAAAGGGGGGGGGGGGGGGTCACATGTCGCGCCGTATCTCAAAAACGATTTCTGATTATTGCTTAAAACTTTCCCCACTTCTCAGTTATAATAATCTTATGAACTGTATATTTTTTGGTGATGATTCAAAATCTCATTTTTAGAGATAATTAGTTTTTTGGAAAATAAAAGTGGGGAGATCACATGTCGCACAGTATCTCCATAATACCAAGGAGTATTGCTGAAAAATGTACACTCTTCTTGGTTATATTAATCTAGAGATCTGTTTACTTTTTGGTGATGATTAAAAATTTGTTTTAGAGTTATTGAGTGTTTTGTAAAAAAGAGGGGTTTTCACATGTCGCACTGTATCTCAGAAACTAATTATGATTATTACATAAAACATCACACACAAGACGACGAGCATATCATGCGATCGTGGCGCAGCTGTTTATTAATTAATATAAGACACTCTTTCGTAAAACGCTTTAAAAAAGAAAAAAAATGTCGGACCACCTTTCTTTTTTCTTGCACTGATACAAAATAGACAAATTAACTGTTCAATTCATTTATTAAATATAACATGGATTGTCCCCCTTCATAGTCACATGTATAAAAATGCGTTCTGTATTTGTCGAAAAAGATAAATAACAATAATAAAAATAATAAAAAAATAAATGAAACAGTCTACATTATCATATAAAATTACACAAAGTCTATGCTACTTTTCATGAAAAATCTAAGCAGATTATTTTCTGCAATTTTACGATCCAACATGCACACAATTGTGATTACAAATATAAACTTCATCAATACAGAAAACTATCAAATCTAGATCAATTAAATTACAGATGTTGATAATATTTATGCATAAAACATGCAGAACATGGCTAATAATAAAACAAATGAATAAACAAAGGAAAAATAGAACGAATATTTTCTATAGATGAGCTTGAATCTAAACATAGTAAAATGTGTTTTATACTAAACATAAATATTAGATAGGTTAGTGTCTTATTTTATTTTTGAATGACCTATTTTACTAGTATAATGACAAGTTAAATTTAGAATAACCCAAAAGGATTCAAAATCTACAATTTTAAAGCCCGTTATCCATTGGGTACAAACTCGAAGATTTTAATTTGGGCAGGTGGTGGTTCACTGTTGGGTATTTAACATTTGTGTTTATTAGTTTGATCGCAACCTCGCTTTGGTCTTTTCGAAATACGTCGGCAAGATTGCAGCAGACGAAAATTGGACGAGAAAATAATCTTCTTAAAAAAGTTGAAATAACACCTGAAATAGGTTTGATAAAGGGCTATAAGTTTATTTTGATATACGATAAAGACGGATTGATATCGATTTAATCCCGATGTCTTGAAATTTTAGTTAAAAACGACATTTAAAAACATACAAAAATTTAATGTGCAAATGAATGTCGAATTTAAGTAAACGGTCACAGCCAAAAATAAATCAAACCAAGATTGTGTTAGACATTATATTTTTATGCAATTTGAAAATGTGAAGGAATTTATAACTGTTATTGCCGTACTTTAGTGATATAAGGGGTTTTCAAATCAACCAAATATTTTCACAATGAAATTTTGAAATAGCTTATTGTCAGCATATAAATTGATGCAGTCGATAACTTAGTTCATCTAAATACAGGACAAAAATGAGCAAAAAGTTGAGTGTTTCGACTCTATTTATTGACAAACTTGTAATGACAAACTTCCGGTTAACGGTGGGCATAAAAACCGGAACCGGCTTTGATAAACTCGTATGTTTCGGATTTGCACAAATGGCAAAACAATCATTTTAGTAAGTATTAATTGATTCTTAGTTTATATATCCTGAGAATAACACGAAAGAGCAAACTATAGGCATATAATCGGAGAGAGATTTGTGAAATACGTATGTTTTTGGATATTCACTTTTAATATTTTATATATATATATAAGGTAAAGCACATGTATTTGAATGAAGATAACACATACACTTTAAGTTTCAGATCATGTATAGGAGGTCCGGCAGAAAAAGGGTGCCGACAAGCAGGGCAAATAATGGAGGCGCAGCGGCTGCTGCAAAGAAGTCGAAACAGCAACAGGAAGAGGCGACTGCTAATATTGCAGATAGATTACCTAGAACAAGTGGAACACCACCTGTACAGCTCGGCTCAAACACAGTGACAACTAATGTACTACCACACAGTCCAATAATGATCCCAGCAACACTGCCAGCAGAAACAATTTACCCTGCTCCAGGTAATACAACATTACACCAACCCCTAATTAACACAGGTTATGCCTTACCCATTGAAACGGTTAAGGCGTCAGATGACATAGCGCGAAACGTATCGCAAAATGTCAAACAAAAAGTATAATAAATGGGGAATATGTAGATATGGGCAGTTTGTTAAATAATTCACAAAACATAACAGGAGTGAATCAAACACTTACATTTAATCAGGGACAGATTATATTACAACCTAAGCAACAGGATACAAGAATTAACACAATAGGTATATGGACGGATGCCTTTTTAATATATATCAGTATTTATTGTACTATACATACATCTCAGTTCCAAGAACTGTTGAAGTATATGCAAACTGTCAGGTTAGGGGCTAAACGCTATGCAGGTTTAGGATGGAAATTGTATGATGAACAGTTTAGACTACGTAGATCACAGGAGCCTGCTGGATCCTGGTCTGTCATAGACACTGAGCTATGGTTATTGTATATGCAACCAGCAGGTCCAATTAATGGGCCAGAGTTCAATATTGCACAAAAACCAACAAACAATTTTCTTAAATGCTATGCATATAATTATAATGGGACGTGCACCCAACAATATTGCACATACAAACATGCTTGTTTAAAATGCAGTGGGGTACATCCGGTTATATATTGCACTAATAGCAAAGTGACTAACTCTAATAATCCTCAGTCACCTGGGATTGTTCAGAGATTCAGATCAGCCCGGCCTCAAGCACCACAAAAAACAGCATCTAATTTTCAACCCTTTGCACCTAGGCAAATGCAAAATAACACAAGATTCCGTTCTCCTGGAGCATTTATGGGACAAAGGCAAAACCCCAGTCAAAATTAAATCTTTAAGAGAATTACTGTCAAATTATGAAAACAAAACTGATGCAGCAATGTTATTATTGGGATTTATAGAGGGGTTTAGATTAAACTATACTGGTCCAAGGATCTCGAGTTTTGCAAGCAATCTCATTTCGGCAGAAGTTCACAAAACTGAAACGAATTTAAAATTACAAAAAGAAGTGCATCTTGGTAGAATGTTGGGCCCCTTTTCAAAAATACCAATTTCAACTTTAAGAATATCTCCTATTGGGGTAGTTTCAAAAAATGACGGTGGATGGCGTCTTATAACTCACTTGTCATATCCTCTAAACTGGAGTGTGAATGATTTCATTGATCCAGAAATTTGTAAAGTAAAGTATTCTTCTTTTGATAAAGTGGTTGGGATGATCTCTGAATTAGGAAATAACGTGCTTTGCGCAAAAATGGACATTAGTCAGGCCTTTAGAATTTTATTGGTTCACCCAGCTGATTTTGACCTTCTGGGAATTTTCTTTGATGGGAAATATTATATTAATAAATGTCTGTGCCTGAAGGCTGTTCTATATCATGTGCCCTCTTTGAAAAATTTGCCACTTTTTTGCATAAAACAGTTGCATTGAAAGCTGGCATTGAGACTTTAGACCACTATTTGGATGACTTTTTCTTTGCTGGTGAAAGTTCAACGGATAATTGTACCATTTTGATGGACACTTTTAATGAAGTATGTAGGCAGCTAGGTGTTCCACTAGCAGAGAATAAAACAGTAGGTCCTACCACATGTATCACATTTTTAGGCCTTGAAATTGACACAGTACTTATGTTGGTTAGAATCCCCCCTGAAAAACTGGATAAACTTAAATTTATGCTTGATCAGGTCTTGTCGAAAAAGAAAATGGCACTGAAGGAACTTGAATCAATTACTGGTTTAATGGCATTTTGTTCAAGGGCCATTATATCAGCCCGTGCTTTTATTCGTCGTTTTTACGATTTGATAGCTTCAGTTAAGAATGGAAAGCCTTATTATACTGTCAGATTGAATTCAGAGGTCAAAGCAGATGCTAGAGTTTGGCTAAATTTTCTAGATCAATTCAATGGTCAGTGTTATTTTCCTGATAGATTTTGGTCGACTAATGAAAGTCTGGAATTATTCACTGATAGTGCAGGTAATGTTTTATTAGGTTGTGGAGCTTATTTTCAAGGTCACTGGGTACAATACCAGTGGCCAAGTAGTTGGGCTGATACTAGCATTTTATTGGATATAACATGTTTGGAGCTTATTCCCATCGTGCTGTCGTTCATGATATGGGGTCGTTCATTTAGAAATAAAAAGATTCTGTTGAGAATAGATAATCAGGCATTAGTAAGCATTGTGAACAAAAGAACATCAAAATCAAAGAGAGTTATGATATTGATAAGACAACTAGTTTTTCTCACTATGAACAATAACATACAATTTAGGGCACAACATATTGAGGGTGAGCATAATGCAATCGCAGATGCTCTTTCTCGATTTCAGGAACAACGTTTTATGGACTTGGTCCCGAATGCAGACAGTTCTCCAGCAGCAATCCCACAAGAATTCCTGTCGATGATTTCAGAACTGAAATGAATCATTTACTTATAAATTCATTAGCACCCAGTACACAGAAAGCATATTTGCATAGCATGGACATATTTGTTAAATTCAGAGAAAATCATGGTTTTTCTGATGTCTGGCCTATTCCGCTTGATGACTTGACATCATTCATTGTTTATATGTTTAGAAAGAAATTGTCCCACTCAACAGTATCTGGCTATATTTCAGGCTTAAGTTGCTTTAATAAAATCAACAATTTAGAAGACAATACACAGAAATTTGTTGTCAGAAAATTGATTGAAGGAATAAAAAGGTTGGGGGGCCCAAATCAAAAGGACACTAGATTACCCATAACGAGAGATATATTGGAAAAATTATTGAGGTCACTGGCGGTGATTTGCAAAAACGGGTATGAGACAAAACTGTTTATGGCTTCATTTTCGCTAGCCTTTCATGGTTTTATGAGAGTAGGTGAAATAACAGTTGATTGTAAAAATAAGCAGATGCATACTGTAAAATTTGAAAATATAAAGCTTTGTGATGCAAGATTAGAGGTTTTATTGACGTCATCTAAAACTGATCAGTTTGGTTCTGGAACAACAATCGTTATTTCTAAGCAGAAAAACAAAAATGTATGTCCAGTACAAATAATGGCTAATTTTATTAAAGTTCGCCCACCTTATCTGGGACCTTTATTTTGTCATTTTGATGGATCCCCCCTTACAAGATACCAGTTTTCAGCATTATTAAAAAGGTCTCTGTCAGTAATTGGTATAGAAAACAATGGATTTAAGTCCCATTCCTTTAGAATTGGCATGGCAACTACATGTGCATTAGAAGGTATTTCTGATGAACAAATTAAAGAAATGGGACGTTGGAAGTCACAGGCCTTTTTGCGTTACATTAGGATTTAAATGCCTGAACATCATATATGTACATTTATTTGTGTAAATATGTTTCTATATTTGCTTATTTTGTAATGCAGTCTTGAGCTGGCATTTAAATAATATTGTATTATGTAAATAAATGGTATGTCCTGCATCAATATAAGCAAGTAATAATTGCTTTCTAAGAATTGCAGGACATGCTACAGTTTGGATCGTTGGATCCTCGATTATTAAGCATGCCTTTGGGGAAGCCAGAGGAAGACCGGGAGGGGTAAACTTGGGGCTGCAGAGGATGGGAGTAAATATTTGGTGGCAGGGAAAATGTGGAGGTAAAGTGCTGGACATGAAACAACAAATAAGAACCATGTTAAAATATGAAGATCCGCCAACTATATTAGTTTTACATATTGGAGGCAATGATATAGGGGAAAAAAGTTCAAAAACTCTTTGTGAACTAATAAGGAAACAGTTCAGTTGGATGCGTCAACTGATGTTGGACACAGTTTTTGTCTGGTCTCAAATTATTCCGAGATCAAGTTGGCGTTACTCTGACAATATTAATGCCATGGAAAAATGTAGAATGAGGGTTAATACCTCTATAGCATCATTTTTAACCAAAACAGATGGTTGTTACCTCCGTTACCCTGATATAAAGGCTAATGAATTATTCTTAATGAAAGATGGAGTGCATTTGACGTCTTTGGGAAATAACATTTTTTTGAATACCCTCCAGGGAGGATTAGAAATGATCATCAGGAATCTTGGCATTAATTTAACCTTCCCCGACTGTAAATAGATACAACTGTTATGTTAACATTTTATATCTGACGTTTCAAGTAAGTTACTAGGAAGTAACTTGAAAGTTAATATATTAAATTGTATTTGGCACAGCTTCGCGCAGCTACACCCCCTCTTTTCAGTGGCGGTTGTCCAATCAGATCAAGTTGTTACCCTGATCTTATCGGACAATTTGGCACATTTCGCTGCGCTGGATTTAACATTCATATATTCAGTGAACAGTAATGATAGCCTCTGATTACCAGGGCTCATCAGTCAACTTCTCGTACCAGACATATTACTTAAATATATTTATATTAGTGGTTTGCCATAATTTGCGGTAGCCACATTATAATTTACATATATATTAAATACAGACATTGATAAATATATTTCAGAGCAAGATTGCCAATTTAAATACATATTATATATCATATATGTTATATTTTATTCAAGATAAAGCTGTGGCCAAATACTGCCAAAACCTTATTATCTATTTGTTATGTTTTGGGCCTCGAGGATAAAAGGATTTAAAATCTACAATTTTAAAGCCCGTTATCCATTGGGTACAAACTCGAAGATTTTAATTTGGGCAGGTGGTGGTTCACTGTTGGGTATTTAACATTTGTGTTTATTAGTTTGATCGCAACCTCGCTTTGGTCTTTTCGAAATACGTCGGCAAGATTGCAGCAGACGAAAATTGGACGAGAAAATAATCTTCTTAAAAAACCCACCACCCTCCCAATGTAAATTAATTTTGTGTTACATGTGTATTTGTTCTGAATGGAAGTAAGAAACCAGATACTGCTTTTAAGTTTATATTTCAGCTTAATTCTGCTAATGGTACTGAGATGGGAGAGTAGGAGACAACTAGTGAACACAATGTAGATGTAAAAGTGGACATTGGCAGAGCACATTTGGCACATTTCGCTGCGCTGGATTTAACATTCATATATTCAGTGAACAGTAATGATAGCCTCTGATTACCAGGGCTCATCAGTCAACTTCTCGTACCAGACATATTACTTAAATATATTTATATTAGTGGTTTGCCATAATTTGCGGTAGCCACATTATAATTTACATATATATTAAATACAGACATTGATAAATATATTTCAGAGCAAGATTGCCAATTTAAATACATATTATATATCATATATGTTATATTTTATTCAAGATAAAGCTGTGGCCAAATACTGCCAAAACCTTATTATCTATTTGTTATGTTTTGGGCCTCGAGGATAATAAATATACTATTGTTCGTACATCAAGAGGTTTATGGTAATCAACTGTTCGCGATCTTGTTTTATATATATACATGTATTTATAAATAGTGACCACAGGCCGAAATCTTTCATCGCATCCACCTGTACTATACAACATAACATCAATGTAAAGCCCCAGTCACATATGTCACGTTTCAAGAGCTATGTTTTACTACGTTTTGAAAGCGTAGCGAAACAGAAATATACGTAACAAAGCGTATTGAAACGTAGTAATCCTCTGTTCAAAATGGGACCTGCCCCGTATGTTTTGAAAATTCGACAACAAACGTACCGAAAATTGAAATGAAGTAGAAACCTAGTAAATACGTTAAAAAAAAACTTTGCGGAACGTAACAAAACGTACTTACTACGTATCGAAACTTATCAATGCGTGGTGGAAACGTGGGTCTACGTACTAATGCGTAGAAAAAAGTGATAAGAACGTAGCACAAACCTAGTAAAACTTATCCTGGTTCCCGGTACTACGTTCCAGGTATTAGCTTTTAGCCATACTCTCTCAAGAGATATTGGTTTATGTGTAACATACATGTTCTTAACATTGCGATCGGGAACCAGTCTAAGTAAAACCTAGCTTTTAAAATAACGCACAGCCAAGATGGATTGAAAATGAATATTATGCATCACAAAATGCACGATAGATCAGAACACAAAATGTATACAAAAGGGAAAATGAATTTCCGCGGGGCGTAAGCTATTTTTCTAAAAAAAAAAAAATCTGTTAAAAGCGTCATGGATTAATTTGCGCTTCTTTTGTGTTCAAATTCATAAGACCAGCCATTTTTTAAATATGCATCAATCGGGAAATTGACGAACCTGTCTTTCATGGTACATGATACATGTACAAACCATAATCATAAACATTAAATTGCGGCTTTATTTTTTTTAATTATTTATTAAAAATTTGAATATATCAGTGTATCTTTAAAAGCTTGAATTGTTTAACATTTTGTTTTGTCGGTTCCATTTAAAACTTACAAATTCTATATGGTACGATTTTTGCTCATTGTCAAAGCCTGTAAGATGACTTGTCGTGACTTTAAATCATGTCACTGGATAAATAGTTCAATTGAATGATTGTCGGTTACTTCCAGTGGCAAATATTTCATACATA
Source organism: Mytilus edulis (assembly GCF_963676685.1). Taxonomy (NCBI): domain Eukaryota; kingdom Metazoa; phylum Mollusca; class Bivalvia; order Mytilida; family Mytilidae; genus Mytilus; species Mytilus edulis. The sequence goes on from NC_092354.1 coordinate 54,641,713, forward strand.
TTCAGGACAAGACCACATAAACAATAACAACAAATGAATTACATATGAGTAAGGCCGTCTGGGATGAATGTCGGGGATAATGTAGACTACCACTGTCAAATTAAGGTATATCAGAGAGGGACAGACATTTAACCGTGCCATAGGCCACCTACGCATCCCTAAATTAGTTGTTGCTAGTGATCGTAACGTGGCATCATATGTAATGTCCCTATTCTAAATAGACGTGGCTGCGTACTTGTACATCCCCCACAACCAAACGGACAGAAGTTTTACTGCTGATCGGAATAAGACTAAGAGTTACAATATTTCTTTTCCTCAGTCACTCTCAGGATGTTTGTTGTATGGTGGATAGTTATTTCATTGGCAATCAATTCATATTTCCTTATTCTAAACTTTCTAAAGTATGTGTAAATATTAGACATGTTACGAAAAGGTATATTCACGACGCTAAGGTTGACAAATTACAATGTAGATGTTGAGAATGTGTCAAAGCACAAAAGAAATTACCTGTGTATACATTGAGTATTATTTAAAAACTACATTGATCCTTTTGGAGGCAATTCCGTATGGAACGAATATTCAATAACACTTTTACCACAAGAAATATAAGAAATAGATAGTAATGCCAAAAAATAGGGGAACGGTCATGTAAATGCAGTAGATGTGTTGGGCAACGTAGATACGGGGATCTTACGTGTGTGAAATTTTCGGCGAGCCCTTAATACACTACCAACAATTTGACTAGCGTTTACATGTACATTAAATGCCGCTATAAAAACAGTACTTTGAGGAAACATTACTAATCAGTACATTAAATGCCGCTATATAAACAGTACTTTTAGGAACATTACTAACCAGTACATTAAATGCCGCTATATAAACAGTACTTTTAGGAAACATCACTAAACAGTACATTAAATGCCGCTATATAAACAGTACTTTGAAGAAACATTACTAATCAGTACATTAAATGCCGCTATATAAACAGTACTTTTAGGAAACATCACTAAACAGTACATTAAATGCCGCTATATAAACAGTACTTTGAAGAAACATCACTAAACAGTACATTAAATGCCGCTATATAAACAGTACTTTTAGGAAACATCACTAAACAGTACATTAAATGCCGCTATATAAACAGTACTTTTAGGAAACATCACTATTCAGTACATAAATTTTTATATCATTTTCAGTAATGTTGAGAAAAAGTTGTTTACAGTACTGAAAATTTCAGTCATTTATCAGTACTGAAAATTTCAGCCATTTTTCAGTACTGAAAATTTCAGCCATTTTTCAGTACTGAAAATTTCAGTCATTTTTCAGTACTGAAAATTTAAATCATTTTCAGTACTTAAACTTTTTGTCATCTTTAAGTACTTCTACACATACAATATAAGGTCAATGTCAGAAAAATAAAAAATGTTTTTATACTGCAACTAGTTGTGTTTATTTTATATAAAATATTGTAACAAAGCTCTATTGTGTACGATGTCAATTTCATCATGGCACACTTTCTCCACAATCAGGGGTCCATGAAGGGATGAAAATAAGTCTTTCGTTTGTGTTACGATTTGAATAGCTATCAACTTATTAATTTATGTTGCAGTATAAAAGCAATATTAGGTCAATGTCAGAAAAATATAAATTTTTTTTGTGCTTGGCGCAAAACTGGGGAAGGGCTCGGTAGAACCTCGTCCTTCCCCAGTTTCTTAGCCTCATACAAAAAATATGTATGAGACTGCGAAACTGGGATAGGGCAAAATTTTACTGCGCCCTTCCTTTCCCCAGTTTTATTCAGAATACTAAAAAGTTTATATCTTTATGACATTGACCTAATATTGTTTTTTTCTTACTGTAACCTAAATTAAAATTGATTTTTAAATCGTAACTGTTATATATTATTAGCATGAATATCAAACTGTTTGTATCCCTTAATGAACCCCTGATTGCGGAGAAAGTATTGCATGATGAAATTGACATTGCATAAAATATAGAAATCAACGACAAATGAAGCCCGCAATGAACGGTGTTTTAATCTTTTGCTGACGACAACTTCCAAATCTACTTAGGACCAGGATTTTTGAAGGTAAAAAGTTACGAAATATATCAAAGTAGTTCACATTTCATTTGGTTAGTATGGTGATCACGAAATCAAAAAACGTGTACAAACTTGGGGCATTTTAGTTGGTTGCAGAACATGTCCGTCCTGGGACAACTCGGACCGTCTAAAAAAGACAGCTAGGACCATCTATAATGACAACTCAGACAAAGACAAAAGGAACATGTTTACTAAGTTTCAAGTTGATTGGACTTCAACTTCATTAAAAACTACCTCGACCACAAACGTTTACCTGAAGTGGGACAGACAGATGGAGGAGTGCACGCACAGACCAGAAAACATAATGCCCATAATTGTAAAATAACAACTTTAGAAAATTATGTATCAAGTATATTGCAGCAAAATAGGCTAGAAAGGGCTAAAAAGAAAAACAGTATCAGCGAATACATTTGTTGACAGAAAATTAGACTTTGAAATAAATAAATAAATAGAAGATTTAAGGAAAAATAACGAGTCTGATGAGAAATATCTAAATTGATACTTCTTTTTTATTCCAATTTTGAGTATATATAAAATTATAACGTAAGCATTAAATTTGCCTCAATGTAGTTACTGCCCTGTAATAAAAGTGAGGTATGTGTATCTGACACAATATAGCTCAAGTTAAATGAAACCCTTTTTCAGACATTTCAAGTATATTTTAAATAATATTAATAATTTTATTATATGAACTTTTCGGAAGTGTTTCACGACTTTTTTTGGGAAAAAATGAATTTTATGAAGAATCTGTTGCCATCTAATAATTTCGAATAGACCCGCAGAGTTTATTTTCAATACATTGTAAGTCAGGTTATGTATTTTGAAACTACCACAGAACAAACCATTTATTTTTGTGATTATCAAGGCCCCCCCCCCCAGAATATTAAACAGTTGCCTCCTTAGAAGGACACTATATGGACAACTAGCTGGATAAATAATAAAACACACGGACAATAACAGTAAGGGTACGACCTTTTGTTATTCTAAGGATGGGAATGGGGCAGCACGATTTTTTGCGGATTTTTTTAATTATTTTTAAAGTCTTAACTTGTCGCTAAGCATGCCTATTGATTCCAGCTCTTACCAGGCCACCATATTTATATTCAAAGACCTTCCTGCCAGCTCACCCTTTTAACCCCAAACATTAATTTTCTACTTATTAAACACGAGTTTAAATTGATTGATTGTTACGTGTTTGCTTTTAACGTCAAGCGACTAATATTTCATATATAGTTTAGACAGGACGCGAAATTTAAAGTCATGTACGAAAAATGTATACAATATTATAACAAGTAAGGAGATGTGGTATGACTGCCAATTTGGCAACTATCAACTGGAGATCAATGAAGTAGTATTGTCAATTATAACCAACCGTGCGGCCTTTGACAAAAAATGACAAATACCCATACTGTATATCAGTTATAAAAGGCCACGACAAAAAAAAAATGTGAAACAATTAAGACGAAATAAACTAACGGCCTAAGGGACGACATCAAAAGTTCAATGGAGGATAACTAGAGGCTCTTAAGAGCCTGTGTTGCGCACCTTGGTTTATGAGTGTATTAAACGAAGGAAAACGATGGATTCATGACAAAAATGTTTTTTGGTGATTGTGATCTGTTCGTAGATCATACTTTACTCATCATTCTTGCTACTTACAATTTTCTCTTATCTGTAATTAACTTGGCTCTTTAGTTACAGAGGAACACATTTTGTAAAAACTTACCCAAATTTACCAAATTAATGAAAATTGTTAAAAATTGACTATAAAGGGCAATAACTCCTAAAGGGGTCAATTGACCATTTCGGTCATGTTGACTTATATGTAGATCTTAATTTGCTGAACATTAATGCTATTTGCAGTTTATCTCTATATATGATAGCATTCAAGATAATAACCAAAAACGGCTAAATTTCTTTAAAAATTACCAATTGGGGGACAGCAACCAACCAACCAGTTGTACAATTCATATGAAAATTTTAGAGCAGATATTATTAGTTACATAGTGTGCTGGTGACCTAATACGGTATATATGGGGTCAGTAAATTCCATATGGGGTGAGAGCGAAGCTCGAATCCCCATATGGAATTTACTGACCCCATATATACCGTATTACGTCACTAGCACACTATGTAACGAATTTATCTTACCGACTATCTTAACGTGTGAAATTAAGACTAGTGATTCTCAAAATGAGCAAGTCTTCAATACTGTTAGCATTAAGAAATACTTCCAATGATCCTACAAAAACAGATTCCAGCAATAACGACTTGTAAGGTTAAAATGTGTTTTATGAATTTATTTCAATCTTCATCAAATTTCTTCGTCTGTTGGAACTTTTAAGTTTTTTTCTCAGTACCGTTTTGTTTTTATAAAGTGACATAACATCATTACTAACCGTGTATGAAATAAGCCCCGCCCCCTTCTTACCTTATATGGAATATAAAGGGACGTAACTCCACTACTAACCGTGTATGAGATAAGCCCCGCCTCCCTACTAACCTAATATCAAATATACACGGTTTGCACGCGGACGCTTTTAACCAATCATATTCTTGGAAATGTATAGGAGGTAAGATAAATAAAAATATACTTTAATAATGATTTTGGCTCAGTTTTGTTGAATTTGGTCCAGTAGTTTCAGAGGAGAAGATTTTTGTAAAAAAAATTACGAAAAATTGGTAAAAAAATGACTATTAAGTGCAATAACTCCTTAAGGGATCAACTTACCATTTCAATCATGTTGATTTTTTTGTAGATCTTACTTTGGTGAACATAATGGCTGTTTACAGTTGATCTCTATCTATAATAATTTTCAAGATAATAACAGAAAACGGACAAAATTTCCTTAAAATTACCAATTCAGGGACAGTAACCCAGTAACCGATTCATCTGAAAATTTCAGGGCAGATAGATCTTGACCTAGTTAACAATTTTACCCCTTGTCAGATTTGCTCTAAATGCTTTGGTTTCAGAGTGATAAGCCAAAATATACATTTAACCCCTATGTTCTATTTTTAGCCATGGAGGCCATCTTGGTTAGTTTGGTTAGTTTGGCGGGTCACCGGACACAATTTTTAAACTAGATTCCCCAATGATGATTGTGGCTAAGTTTGGTTAAATTTGGCCCAGCAGTTTCAGAGGAGAAAATTTGTTTATAAGTTAACGATGACGGACGCTAAAAATTCGGATTTGTGGACATTTTTTTCCTGTCGACAGGAATACATAACTTTTTTGTATTAAAAGATAAACAGATAAACATAATCTGTTTTATGTTGAATTATTTGTAAATTCTGTTTTATATATAAAATGTTCTTTAAATGTGTGTAATTTGTTGTTTTTTTTCTTCAAATCATCCATATTTTTTTAACGAAAGTTTACTTTTGAACACTATTTTTATTTGTTTTTTTAAACTGAAAAAAGTTTTAAATGTCTGAATATCTATATTATTTCTTTTTATTAAACATAATTTGGCTAATTTATAAACTCTGCACTTTCCCTCTTTTTTGCCAAATTGAGTCCTGTTACCAGGAAATGGTAAACATATGGGGCTAAGGGAAGTAATATTTTTTTGTTAAGCTCATGTGGCTCTATTGAACTAATAAAGTTTAAGTCCGCAGTCACACTAGGCAACGATCGCACTACGATCTGTGAAAAAAATGCAAATGTTGACGATCGTAGTGCGATCTTGAAGATCACAGTAAGGTCGTATCACGGTCGTGGTGAGGTCTTCAAGTTCGTGATGAGCGTATACAACTTTGAACATGTTCAAAGCAATCGTGGTGGAATCAGGTATTAGTGAGTTCGCACTAAGGTCGTGGTAAGATCGCAAAGGTCGCTGTTTCATTATAGCGAGAGCGTAGTGAAAGCGTGATTCTATTCGGAGAGACCAGTACCATAGTGTGGAAACGGAACTGTACGGTTTTCTAATAATTTGGTCATTCGGGAGACTGTCAAAAGGGGCCCCGACATTTGCAAAATAACAAGTTAAGTTGCTTGATGAAAATTTGATGAACTCTTATGTTACTATATATAGCTATGTAATTTTTCTGCTTCAAGTTTTGGTAGCTAAAATATTCTTATAAAGAACCAATAAAATAATAAGAAAGCTATGTGCATCCAAACGTTTTCCTTAGAATGATGGAGCTCCATGTGAAACGATCAAATTTGTCACACAACAGCGATCAAAAATGTATAAAAAAAAACATCGAAAAATGTCAAAAAAAAACATCGAAAAATCAATATTTGCTACCTGAATTTTCACATGTACCTTTTCTGATAGTCGTACCCGTCTGAAAGTTTTGAAGTCATTGTTCCAGTAGAAATTCAAATATATTCATTTTCTCCATGTCGGATATTTTTATTGACTGTACAATCGCTTGCAAGTTTACTGTACAATCACTCTGAGCCTTCTTGAACAATATCTATGAGAAGAACATAAACCGTGTACTATCTCTTCTGCCACATTCATGATTAGTTTATGTTTTCCATGATACTTCTGTCATATAAATATTTATTAAAACTACTGTAATCCAATGCTGCAACACATGTCTGGAATGATTTTATCTCCTTTTCTGTTACAATTTATTATCTTACCTCCTATACATTTCCAAGAATATGATTGGTTAAAAGCGTCCGCGTGCAAACCGTGTATATTTGATATTAGGTTAGTAGGGAGGCGGGGCTTATCTCATACACGGTTAGTAGTGGAGTTACGTCCCTTTATATTCCATATAAGGTAAGAAGGGGGCGGGGCTTATTTCATACACGGTTAGTAATGATGTTATGTCACTTTATAAAAACAAAACGGTACTGAGAAAAAAACTTAAAAGTTCCAACAGACGAAGAAATTTGATGAAGATTGAAATAAATTCATAAAACACATTTTAACCTTACAAGTCGTTATTGCTGGAATCTGTTTTTGTAGGATCATTGGAAGTATTTCTTAATGCTAACAGTATTGAAGACTTGCTCATTTTGAGAATCACTAGTCTTAATTTCACACGTTAAGATAGTCGGTAAGATAAATTCGTTACATAGTGTGCTAGTGACGTAATACGGTATATATGGGGTCAGTAAATTCCATATGGGGATTCGAGCTTCGCTCTCACCCCATATGGAATTTACTGACCCCATATATACCGTATTAGGTCACTAGCACACTATGTAACTAATAATATCAGTTAGTTATTTTGTATTGTTATCAATTTTTTATACCTAAATTACACACTCAAAAGTTGAGTCTGCCTGAGCGGATCCGGCATGAGGGGAGAGGGAGTGTTGGTGATTGAAACCCCATTCAAGTTTTTCGATTTTTTTTTTATTTTGTGGAATTTCAGGGTGTTCCGTGGTTTAGATCCCGCACCTGATCTGATATCGTCATTGATAGTATTAAATGATGATCCGATCATTCAACTGATTTTTTTTTATAGTTTGGTCTTGTGTTGTGATAGGTTGTTTTTTTTAGAAATGAGCGCACAAAGACATTTTTAACCCCGCCAAATTCTGTATGTACCTGTTTTAAGTCAAAAGCCCGTAGTTCAGTGTTTGTCGTTTTTTCGTGTATGTCATACATATGTTTTTCGTAAATTGTTTTATTATGAATTAGACCGTCAGTTTGTGTATTAATTCTTATTTTTCATGTCGGAACCTGTTATTGCCGACTATATTTGCTTAAATCCATTTATTTTTTTAACTTTGAAAATCCTATCACATCTCCTTATTTTTATATTGAAGATATAAATATGGTTTGATAAAATGTTGTTCTCACTAAAAAAAAACTTTTTCGTTAATTTGTCGGATTCTATAGTTGGGAATATTGAAAAGTTCCCGATATAAAAAAAATCATATTGTTTTCTCTGTCTTTCAGATAACAAGGCCTCTCCAATCCTTGATAAAATATAATTTTACTGGAGCTTTTTCTTCCAGTAGTTATAGCTTGTAGTAAACAGAAATCTCATTGGAAATTATACCACATCTTCTTATTTTAATATCGTGTTTATTGACATATAATACGTGTCTTTTCTTGGATCCGTGGTTAGCTACCACCATTTCACATTCGAATTCCTTTATCAAGTTACAATATCCCGATCCTATGATGAAAAATTCTTTGTTTTATTGTTCAAATATGTATTTATTATTTTTTTTAAATTGCTGGTCAAAAACATATTAAGTAAAATTCGAAATATGCTAATTACCCTTGCAGAGCATCTAGTCACCTTTTTTTATATATAAAAATTTATTTTGTACGAGGATTATTTTCATTTTTATTTTAGATTAGATTCTTAACATATTTTGTACTGTCCTTTTCTTTTTGTCTTGTATACTTATTCAGTGATTGTTTGTTTATGTGTTCAATGTTTTGTACATGAATAAGCCGTTAGTTTTCTCGTTTTACATTGTTATTTCGGGGCCTTTTAAGTTTTATAGCTGACTATGCGGTATGGACTTTGCTCATTGTTGACGGCCGTGCGATGACCTATTGTTGGTAATTTCTGTCATTTTGGTCTCTTGTGGAGAGTTGTCTATTTGGCAATCATACCACATCTTCTTTTTTTATATCTATTGTATACATTTTGTTTTTGTCTCTGATATAGTCACCTTAAAAGGGTTCCTTGATAGGATCTTAATTGTTAAAATGACTGGTTTTGTGCTTATTTTCATTTCAAATACCATATATGAATATAATAGGACAGACAAGGAATATGGAACGCCATAGCTGTGTCACAGTGGAAAAATGGACAAAAATTGATTTTAATACTTTTTGGACATTTTGGTAAAGATTTTGTAAAACCAGTGATTTTGTTATATTTGCAATATTTTACTAGCGATTTTGATATTTTTATTGTGCAAGATAATTTCATGTTTTAATTTTTTTTTTTAAATGGCGACATTTTACTTCAAAATGATCTATTATTCCTGAGACTACTATAACACATGTTATAGTAGTCTCAGATTATTCGTATTTGACAAGCCAAGGCTTTAATCCCATAAATAAGTCTGTATGTTCTATAATTGTTAATTATTATATACATGTATGTGTTAATTTTTCTGTTATCCCTTATTTGAACTTTCTCACTCATTTAGAGAAACATTTGTCAAGTACAAGTAGTTTTGGTTTGTTATTTAAACTATGTTGTTATTTTGATGTGGCAGATTGGATTTAGTATTACACTGAGCAGTTCCAACTCTGTACATTTGTATTCCATGCTGAACTTATTAAATTATACATCGTGCTAACCAGAGTCGTCTTTTGTTACAAGAGCTAGTTCCAGAGTCAGAGTCCGTATTGTTTATTGTGTGTGTGTGGTTCCAGACCAACACATTTCCCAGTCACAGATACACCCAGAATCTATTTGTGATAGCTGTCTCCCGTTGTTCATATTTAGTATATGCTGTGAACATTTAATTATTAGTATTTTCAGCGTTTTTTTTCTCGATTATGAGTGCCCTTTTTATTATGTTCACATGGTTCAGTAGTATAACAATTATGTTGAGCAATAACATCATACTGATCAGTAGAATAATCATTATATTGTGCAGATCTGGTATTATATTCAGCACTTTAATCAATATACTTTTGTCTTTATATTCAGTACTTTTGAAAATATCTTCAACATATTATTATATTATGTAGATTTCTCATTATGTTGATTACAGAAACCGAAATATTCAGTGGTCAAACACACTATTTATACGCCCGTCGTCTTTAGACGGGACGTATTATAGTATACCGTTGTCCGTCCGTCTGTCCGTCCGTCGTCCACACTTCGGACAATAACTCAAAAACGCTTTCACCAATTTCCATGAAACTTAAGTGAATTGTTTATATCTATTGACATAAAAAAAAGGGGGTCCGTCGTCCACACTTCGGACAATAACTCAAAAACGCGTTCACCAATGTCCATGAAACTTTGGTGAATTGTTTATATCTATTGATGTAAGCTCCCTTTCAATTTTTATAAATTTCAGATTTTAAGTTTTGGATTTATGGGGCTTTATCCATAAAAAAGGGGGATTTTTAATACTTCGGACAATAACTCAAAAAGGCTTTCACCAATGTCCATGAAACTTTGGTGAATTGTTTATATCTGTTGATGTAAGCTCCCTTTCAATTTTTATAAATTTAAGATTTTACATTTCCGTGTTATGAATTTTTATGCTTAAAAAAGGGGGGATTTTCCAATTTTGGGACAATAACTAACACTTTCAAAAACAAGTTAAAAGAGCAACGGGCGTATCATGCACTAAAGCGCAGCACTTAATTATCAGTACTGTTATCATTATGTTGAGTGAAATAAATATTATGTTCTGTAGACTGATCATTATGTTCAGTAAAATAAATATTATGTTCAGTTCAAACAACTTTATGATCAGTGGTCAAAATGTTTTATGTTTGGTTCAAAAAAATTATACTAGGTGGTTAATCAATTACTTTCAGTGCTTTTTTTCATTATGTGGTGGTGGTAGACTTCCGAAAATAACCGAAAACATGTATAATTTTTTCGGGTTTATTTTCATACTGTCAACATGTCGTCTGCTATACAACGTGCTCTTGCAGAACTTAATCTGCAAATCTTTCAAATTAAAAAGTTTAAAGATGATAGGATAGAAGATGACACTTTTCAGCAACTTACTGATCAAGACTTGATCAGACTAGGTGTTGAAACTATTGGTGATAGAATAAAGATTGAGGGAAGCGATGAGGATGACTCTGTGACCATATGACACAAACATTAGCAACTATAGGTCATCATAATGCCCCCAATAATTAGAAAAAGCCCCCGCATAGTCAGCTATAAAAGAGGGAGGAAAGATACTAGAGGGAGTGTCCCCGAAATGCTGTGTGATAGACAGTGTTATTAATTAATTATTAGCGCCCTTGGTAAAACTTCAAATTTCATAATTAATGTATTTCATTGTTAAATAATTAACATGAAGCTTATATAAGTATATATTTGTTAATTGCATAGCTTTTGCTATTTGAATTCGTTGGTTAAAGATATTCATTTATATTGTAAAGTTTAATATTTGCATCGTCGCAAAATCTTTGGTTACCCTCTTTGTATACATTCAGTGAGAAACTTATATATTTTATAGATCATCCAGACACCAAATTAGGAAATTGATAATTCTTGTCTATCCTTTTTAGTGATGCGTTTTGTTATATTGATTTAGCCATGTGATTATGGATGTTCCAAATTGAGTTTTCTCTTATACCCCAGTCCCACTAAGCCACGATTGCACTACGATTTGTGGAAAAAATGCAAATTTTGATGATCGTGTAGGTCGCAGTAAGGTCGTACCACGGTTGTGGTGAGATCTTCAAGATCGTGAAGAGCGTGGCCAACTTTGAACATGTTCAAAACAATCGTGGTGCGGTCGTGGCGAAATTAGGTCGTGTTAGAAGCGTAGTGAAAGCGCACTAAGATCGAAGTAAGATCGCAAAGGTCGCTGTACAAATACGTTGCGAGAGCGTAGCGAAAGCGTGTTTCTATTCGGAGAGATTGCGCTACGATCTCACAGCGATGTTATCAGTTCAGTATTTTTGTGATTTTACTCTCTACTCTGTTACCGGCCACAAAAGAGCTCATCAACCAGAGAATTAAGTTAATAAACACAAAGCTGTAATAAATTCCAGTAATTTTAAGTTTTGGAAGCTCTTTGGTATTGTATGAGGTACTTTAAATGAAAATAAAAGTTACAAGTAACATATCATATTAGTTTAAACGAGTAAACACTAGGGACTATATTCGTGAACAACGAAGCGAAGAAGAACAGACAATTGTGGTCTCGGTCGTATATTGGTATGACGTTGTCGTCGTCGTCGTCCAAAAACATATGGTGTTTTCGCACTTTAATAATAATAATAATAATAATAATAATAATAATAATAATAATAAATTCTTTATTTAAAGAGGGTAACTCAATTAGAAATAGTCTAATTTTCATTGAGGCCCTCAAACAAAATACATGCATACAGTTAACATTCATACATTACTACATTAATTTACAATATATATTACTAGTATATACACAATTCAATCATTGAAATATACAAAGGGTAATAAATGACAATATTTGATATAGTTTTGTTAAAGGAAAACTTAGTTGACTTGCATATAATTTTCAAGAAAATGATTATAACTATGTTTCTTGAATAATTCCACATTAGGACATTTTTTTATTTTGAGTGGTAAATTATTCCATACTTTGGTTGCAGAATAATGAAAAGATTTTTTATAAAAATTTGTATTTGGTCTTGGAACAAAAAGATCATTATTAGAGACAGATCGTAAGTTGTGGCGTTGCACATCATCAATATTTAGTATTGCTAAGTAATCAGGTGTTAGCCCATTTACAATTTTATACATTCGAATTGATTGTTGGTATTTTATTCTTTTGGTAAAAGATAGCCATTTTAAAGAAGAAAACATGAAATTAGTTGGAATAGAAATATCGCATTCCAGTATAATTCTTGCTACTCTTTTTTGAAGTTTTATGATTCTATCTGAATCTTTTTGTAATAAATTTCCCTAAACTGAACTACAATAGTCTATATATGGTAGAATAACTTAAGTATAAGTAAATAGAAACCTGTGAAATTTAAACACAAGATTTATGACCATAAAAGGAAGGTTGGGATTGATTTTGGGAGTTCTGGTCCCAACAGTTTAGGAATTAGGGACAAAAAGGACCCAAAATAGCATTTTACTTGGTTTTCGCACAAGAACTTTCAGTGAACAGAATTCTATTAAATTTTAACATAAGGTAAATGACCACAAAAAGGAGGTTGGGATTGATTTTGAGAGTTTTGGTCCCAACAGTTTAGGAATTAGGGGCCAAAAACGGTCCAAAACAAGCATTTTTCTTAGTTTTTGCACAATATCTTTAGTATAAGAAAATAGAAATCTATGAAATTTTCACACAAGGTTTATGACGACAAAAGAAAGGTTGGGATTGATTTTGGGAGTTTTTGTTTTCGTATCAAGCTGCGCCCTGCGGAGCATCTGGTTCTTTTAGTGGCCCAAAAGCGTGGAATTCATTATCCAGTGAAATAAAAAAATAAAAAAGTATATCTACTTTCAAATACTCTTACAAGTCATTATATTTTTTTAAGTGTCAAATGTATGAGTTAAGCCACAATGTATTATACTATAGGTGTTTTTTATACGACCTCAAACATATTTTTGGATCGTATAATGGTATGATGTCGTTGTCGTCTGCGTCGTCCGAAGCCCAATTGGTTTCCGGACAGTTTCTTTAGTTTAAAAAAATAGATCTTAATGATTTTTTTTCTGAAGGGTCAGCACCACATAAGGAAGGTTGGGATCGATTTTGGGGATGGGTGTCCAACCGTTTTGGAATAAGAAGCCCAAAACAAGGATTTTTCTAGTTTAAGGATAATAACTTGTGTATAAGTATTTCATTTGCTCTGAAATTGTACCACAATGTTAAAAACCACAAGTAGAAGGTTTGGATTCGTTTACGGGGTTATGGGTCAAAAGTTTAGGAATGAAGGGCCAAAAAGGGACAAAAAGCAGGCATTTTTCTAGTTTCAAGACAATAAATTGTGTGTAATTGTATTGACCTCTCTAAAATTGTACCACAATGTTCCACATAACAAAGGGGAGGCTAGGATTAAGTTTTGGAATAATTGCCCAAATAAGTAGGAATTAGTGGGGCCAAAAAAGGGCAAAAAAGAAGCATGTTTCTAGTTTCCAAACACAAATTGTTTAGGTGAATGAATCTCTCTGAAATTGTAATACAAGGTTCCATACTACAAGGGAAATGATGGGATTGAGTTGAAGGGTTATTGCTTAAAAAGGGGGTTTCAATAAGTTTTTTTTTAGGGGGGGTTAAATTTTTTAAGGGATTCCTTTTTTTCAAAATTTTTTTGAAATTCGAATTTTGAAAAATTTCAAGAAGAAGCCTTCAATTGCACAGTATTGTACAGTAGATTTGTTAGATCTCTGGCCACATTTATTTTGTGACAAAAACCTTTATTATGACAAAAATTCGATCACAATCCAAATTCAGACAGTATCAAGCTTGAATATTGTGACCAAATTTGTTCCAACCGTTCAGGGTTGGACCACTGCGGTCGTATAAAGATGTGCCCTGCGGAGCACCTGGTTGTTGTTGTAATTATAGTTTGTTTATTTAGATCTATTGTTTACATTTGTATATTAGTAAATTATTCATTTATGTAGTTGATATTGTATGTAGAGAGCCTTATTGAAATTTGGTTTAATCCTAATGAGTTTTTATTATTATTATTATTATAACTCGCAACTCAACTTTTAAAACTCGCAACAAGACTTTTGTAACTCGCAACTCGACTTTTGTAACTCGCAACTCGACTTTCGCTACTCACAACTCGATACTCGCAACTCGACTTGGCGGATTAAGGGGGGGGGGGGGGGGGGAGGATGGGCAGTCAGCGGGCCCCCACTTATGAAAATTACTGGATCCGCCACTGGATGTTGCCATCAAAACTGTGTCACTTAATAATTTGTCTCCGGGTATATTATTATGCAATCTGTAACTTTACTACAATGGTTCTTTTATGGTTGCCATGGTAAGGGTTGTTTTGTTTTAAGGGGACAATAACTTGATGGGTTTTTTTTGGGGGGGGGGGGGGGAGTTGACGAATAGATCTAATCATTTTGATCTGTTGCTACGAAAGTTTATATTTTACTACAGCAAAGCTTCATTTTTACTTTTTTATACGCCCGTCAAAATTTTGACGGGACGTATTATGTTATACAAATGTCCGGTGTCCGTCCGTCTGTCCGTCTGTCCGGCGTAAACATGTCGCGCCGTAACTTGAGAACGACTCATCCAAATTTCACGAAACTTATTGTACTGGTTTCTTATGATAGTCAAATGATCTGTATACTTTTCGGTCAAAATAAGATTAAAACTTTTTGAGTTACGGCACTTTGTAACTAAAATAAGGGTGTGGTTTTTTTTCACATGTCGCACGGCACTGTATATCCAGAGGTGTGCCTGAGACAAAGGTTTTATATACATACTAATATGTGAAAACTGTTGTTTCTTATTTGTGTTTGTAACTATGTGTTGTTTATTATATTTGTAAACGAATATTATATTACAATGATATTATATTATGCTCTTCTTCTTCTTCTTCTTCTTCTTCTTCTTCTTCTTCTTCTTCTTCTTCTATATCAAAAACAATTTTTGATTATTGCTTAAAACTTTACACACTTCTTAGTTATATTAATTTTAAGATCTGTATACTTTTTGGTGATGATTCAAAATTTCATTTTTCAGTTATTTAGTATTTTGTAAAAAAGGGGGAGGGTATTTTTACATGTCACGCCGTATCTCAAAATCAATTTATGATTATTGCTTAAAATTTTACACACTTCTTTGTTATATTGAACTTAAGATCTGTATACTTTTTGGTGATGATTTAAAATTTCATTTTTCAGTTATTTAGTATTTTGTAAAAAAGGGGGAGGGTATTTTTACATGCATGTCACGCCGTATCTCAAAATCAAAATTTATGATTATTGCTTAAAACTTTACATACTTCTTTGTAACATTAATCTTAAGATCTGTATACTTTTTGGTTTTGATTCAAAATTTTATTTTAGTGATATTTAGTTTTTTTGGGTTCATATGTCCCTCTGTATCTCAAAAACAATATATGGTTGTTGCTTAAAACTTTCTCAAAAATTATTTATGATGATTGCATTAAACTATCACACAAGACGACAGGCGTATCATGTGCTCATGGCGCAGCTGTTTGTTTTAATTTGTACACAATTTAGTTTCTGCATTTTAAGTTGCAAAGAGTTAATTTTCCTCATGCTCTGGGCATGTTGGGCAAAATAATTTCTTTCAAGTCTTATCAGCCTATAGTAAAGTTTTAAAATATCCATTTAAAAGAATTGGTTGTCATATTTGTTTTAGCCCACTTTGCTATATTCATAAATTTTTATCCGTTATCATTGTCCGTTAACTTATCTAAAATTGTAAAAACTGTTTTCCTCTGCATACTATTAAATGAGCTTAATTATTTTACCAAACTAGGGAACAAGAAATCTTCATAGGGATACATAGATTGAACATTTTCTAAATGGATCCACAGAACTCTGTGTCTCACCTGCAGTTGCTGCTGTTAGTGTAAAAGTGTGATGTTGACTATAAAAGTGAGTATATTTATCAGTAAAATACAGAATTTAAAAAATAATATATGTGCATGTATCATACTCCATCCATGAACTATGGATAATTAAAACAATGTTATAGCAATAACTAAAAAATATTCATAGATCTAATTTTAAGGGTTAACTTATTATAGCTCTTCATCTTTTATATACGCTTTGGATTTTAAATATTTTGGCCAAGAGCATCACTGAAGAGACAAGTGTTGTCGAAATGCGCATCTGGTGCAGAAAAATTTGTACCGTTAATGTTATTATTAATTTTTTTATCTTGTTCTAGTTTATCATGGAGACTGCAATGATAAATTATAAATCACAAAAAATCCTTAATCTCACCATTGCACATGTCAGAAATGCTAAATATATGGACTCATCTTTAAATTCCTTAATAATAACCCTGATTGGTAAGGTTACCGTAGTATTTGATGATTATTTAAGAAAATTGTACCCTGAATTTTATTTTTAGATTTCAGCAACAGAATGAAGAATTCCAAGAGTCTAATACGGTTTATTAAACATGATTTTATCATTGAATCAACATCCTACAAGAATATAACATACAAATAAGTAATTATGTGCAGGGAAGAACATTTAAACAATGCCTGTGATATGCGAAAGATACAGATAACAATCCTACGGCGTTAGCTATTTGTATTGAGCTTGATATTTCATATGGTAATTGACTTTAACTGGAGTCTTCATACCTTGTGGCTTATACATTATGTACATGTATAACGAAAGTCTGTATTATGTCTGTTGGCCTTGACCTCATTTTCATTGTCATGCAACTGCTTGAAAACAAATTTCTATTTTTATTATGTTAATTTCTCACTTACCTATTAGTGAACTACCGAATTGGACTATTTACCGGGTTTGTAATAACATGAGCAACAGGATGGGTGCTACATTTATATGTGGAACAGGATCAGCATACCCTTCAGGAGCACCCGAGATCAAACCCATGGTGGGATTCGTGTTGCTTAGTCATTAGTTTTCTATGTGTCTTGTGAACTATTATTTGTCTAATTTGCACAGGTCATTAGTCAATGTTAAATTTAGTTTTTTTGTCTATTTCATTTAGCAATACTAGTAGATAATACTAGATATAGTGTATGAAATGATTTTATGATTTAAATGTCTTGTCTAGCAGGGGTCATCTGACACGTCACCTTGACTTTATTTTTTCATGGTTCATTGGTCAATATGTTATTTTCATTGTTTTGGCTGTTTCTTGTATGAGATAAGCAATAGAAAAACTATATTACGTGTGTATAATGATTGTCAGCTATACATGTCTTTCTGGCTTAAATTGGTTTATCTCACATTGACTTCATTTTCATGGATCTTTGACAATGTGTGATGTATGTGACACCTGTACTAAAACGCTTTCCTTGGTCTATCAGCATAAAATCAATTCGTGAATATAAAAGCAGGCGACACGTTTCAGCTTGAGCATTCTCCTTGCATCTTATAAGTTGTATTTGTCTGAGACATTATTGGTAAGAGCTTACAGGACTGACTTTAATTGTCGAGGACCAAGAAATTTGAACAACAAGAAAGAAATAAAGAAAGGTTGTATAAAACATGCTCACGACCAAAAAAAAAGTCATATTTACTTTCTATAATATTATCTACAATATGTTCAGTTACTGTTAAATTCTTGTGAAGACTCGATTCGTGTTCATTTCCAATTAAAAAAAAATCATGTGATAGATCGATTCACTTTGCGTTCATAGGTAGAAAATTTGTCTGTAGTTTAGATCTTTTACACTAACCGTGATTTTGAAAGTGCTTTAGGTCAAGGACAAAAAAAATCATTTTTTTGCAATTGAACACTCTTTTACTTGTAACGTAAAAGATGAAGAAAACCGAATAAGACTCCAATTAGTAATAGACTGAAATATCTTTTGTAGAAGTGTTACTGTTTTGTGGAGATTTAACTAACATTTCTTTTCATATTTAGAATTATGTATTTTAATTGGATTCTGCCTTACTACCCTAAAAATTAGTCCAGGTTTTCATTCAAAATCTACTGCTGTCAAAATTCTTATGCTATATTAAAACCACACAAAGAACAATACGAAGCAAAGTTCTATTTTCTTGCCGTTGAATAGAAAATATCAGTGTTGGTAAAAATAAGGAATGTTGTTATAATTTTCAATGATACAACTATAATAATTTACCAAAGTTTTAGGTAGATATACGCAATTGTAGTCGACTGTACGACCTTCATAGAGTGAGTAAAAGTCGCTATAAAAGGTTTAAACATGTGAAATATGAATATGAAACAATGCATATCAGAATATTAACTGCCTAATGTACATGTATAACAAAACAATTTACAAACAATACATATGACCGAAATGAACCAACCACAACCACTAGACTACAGGTTCCTGACTTGATCCAAGGTTAATGTTATAAAAATATCTTGAAACGTGTGCTTATTCTTTTAAATTACTTTTAAATTATTACTGATAAAAAACTGTCATGGTATCAAAAGAATCTTTTCTATCTATAGGAGAAACGTGAACTATATTAAAGACGTCATTGCATTTCAAGTGCTACAAGAAAGTATGAAAGAGCAACAGTTTTAATATAGACGACTGCATATATATAATCTACATATTTAGTTCTATTAATAAAACAAGGAGATGTGGTATGCCTCCTAACTAACAACAACAGAACAAGGATACTATATAAATAACCATAATGTTCAACGTCAGACGTCGACAAAATCGGTTTAACCCGCCATATTTATATGCACCTCTGTCCCAAGTCGGACAAAGTCATGTTATAGATATGTCTTTGTGTAGTTATACATTTAGTTTGATGAACGATATTTTGACATTGTGCTTTACATCTAGATGACATCTATTTTTTTTCTCGGAGCTATTCAGAACTTCTTGTATGGTGCTGACTGCTTAATATTGAAAAACTGTATTGGTGACCCCTGTCTGATAGTTTTGTATTTGTTGCTAATGTGATTGAATTTGACTGTTTTTATGACAGCTCCTTTTCCACCTTTCACATAAATCAACAATGAAAACATCATTGCGCATGGAAAGCTGTAAAAGTCATCTTGATAACTAGCGAAACTAATCGTCAGGAAAAAAAACCCGCACTGGTTTACGCCAAAAACATTGAATAACACCAATTATGACATACAACAAATAACGACAATCAAAAATGAGAAGTCGTGGCTTGAAACAGGCACCTAAAGAATGTGGTCATAAAGTTCATCAAAAGAATCCTCTTTAATGTATTAATGTGTTGAAATGAAAGAATACATATAGCCATGGAGTTTTAAAATAAAATTCTTGTTTTTATCCCAAACCAACTTATGATATTTGTTGATGATTAATTTTTATTGATTGTTGATTGCTTTATGTCCAGTGGCAAATATTTCACGATGGTTCTGGACGAGAACAAGTTAACAATAAATACAACAGGTACTAGTAGGTCTTGTAATAATAGAGGCCCATCCCGATGATGATCAGGGGGAATTTCGACTTCCACTGGAAAATAAAGGTATATAAGTAAGGGACAGAAATTTTGCCATGCAACAAGAAGAGTTGTTGCAAGGGTTCTTAACGTGCAGAGATCTTGTCACTCTCTTTACTCGAGGCATTGGATTAAACCTCGATATATGCATTCTGACAGGACGTAGCTGCAAACTTGATACATCTTTCACAGCCAGACGGACGCCCCACTTTAACCAGCTTTTTACTGCCGGTCGGAACAGGACCAAGTGAGCATATTTCTATTCCCAACTCACCCTTGGGGCTTATGATATTTGTGATAGGGCTCCTTGTGATAGCATAACCGAGTTTTTTTTATTAGGTCTTGAATTTGACTACAAATTTCTGTACTTAAAAATGATTGAATTTTCAGTACTGTAAAATGACTTAAATTTTCAGTACTGAAAAATGACTGAAATTTTCAGTACTGAAAAATGACTGAAATTTTCAGTACTGAAAAATGGCTGAAATTTTCAGTACTGAAAAATGGCTGAAATTTTCAGTACTGAAAAAGGGCTGAAATTTTCAGTACTGAAAAATGACTGTAATTTTCAGTACTGAAAAATGACTGTAATTTTCAGTACTGTAATCAACTTTTTCCCAACATTACTGAAAATGGTATAAAAATTAATGTACTGAATAGTGATGTTTCCTAAAAGTACTGTTTATATAGCGGCATTTAATGTACTGATTTGTAATGTTTCCTTAAAGTACTGTTTATATAGCGGCATTTAATGTACTGATTAGTAATGTTTCCTAAAAGTACTGTTTTTATAGCGGCATTTAATGTACATGTAAACGCTAGTCAAATTGTTGGTAGTGTAGGTCTTTCAAATAATCCGAAGTGTTATAATCTATATTTTATACCTACTCGTGAATATATATGTAGCGGTAATTTTTATATAGTTATGAACAGCAAAAGAAGGAGTGTATGCCATCTACATTTTTATTTTTTTTAAAACACCTTAAACAGGATTATTATACAATTTCAACTTGAAACGTGTTGCATTATAGTTTTAGGAAATAAACTCCCGGCCATAAATCTTCTAAGACATGCATTTTCTTCCTTTATTCCCTTCCAATTATTCTTAATTTACATAGTTTCAGTTCGATTTTTATTTTCTTAATAAGGGGTTTGTGATTGATTGATTGATTGTTGGTTGCTTTACATCAGTGGCAAATATTTCATGCATGTTCAGAACGGTAAGATGTTTGTGTAATATTTGACTCACTACTCACTACTCACTGGTTGAACATCCCTGCAGCGTTTCAAATGCAGACTAAACTAATAAAAGGTCCGGACAGAGTAGGGCGATAAAAAAGGCAGGAAATATATTACAAAATCGTTATAACGACCGCAATACTTTTCATTGGCTTGTTTTAAGGCAGGGGCCTGCAGTTCAGTGGTGGTCGATAGCTACTGTCTGTCATATTGGTTCATCGTAAATGGTTACCCCCTACAGACGCCATCAACTAAGAGCTAAACCAAAAGTAGAAAGAAGAAAATGTAAACAAATGAATTGGCGTATATCAGAGTGTCGGATATATGTCGATCATGCTATAAGGCGCTTGAAAACTTTCAGTCATTGGAAGCTTAAATAAACATCCAAGAAAAAAATCAACCAGACTGTAGAGTTTTGTGTGGGATTAGTGGAGCGACAGAATGAACTTTTCCAAGAACTGTAATGCAACAGTAAAACGAATATCTAATAAGTTTACTATGTATTATATATTATCAATCTGGAATCGAATGAACTTGTATAACTTACAGCCCCCCTTTTTCTAACCCACCCACTCCTGCATGTGCACACCTTTCATGTCTTATGATAGCCAGCAATATCACAAAAGCAATTACCATATAGGATGTCACATTATGCTGTTTTAGATAAATGCGATTTGAATTTACCAAGAGGCACATTGGTACAGGATTTAAGTTTACCTATTTAAATCTATAATCAATGTTTTGACACCGTCCCCAAATTTAAAGTATAATTTGTCAACCTCAGCGTCGAGAATATACCTTGGCCGTACGGTGACCTATAGTTGTTAATGTCTGTGTCATTTTTATCTTTTGTGGATAGTTGTCTCATTGGCAATCATACAGTGGAGATCACTTCTAACCTCTCATTAGAACTGTCAGAATATTCTGTCATAGAACTGTTCTAACCTGTCCTAGAACAGTTCTAGCTAGAACAGTTCTACCCTAGAACTGTTCTAGGTAGAACTGCCAGGATCAGTTCTAGGTAGAACTGACTAAATCAGTTCTAGGTAGAACTGTCAGGATCAGTTCTAGGGTAGAACTGTCTAAAACTGTTCTAGGTATAACTGACCAAATCAGTTCTAACCGTAGAACTGTCAGCAGAACTGACTAAATCAGTCAGGACTGTAGAACAGTTCTAAATGACGTCACTGCAGAAAGGGCAATTTAGAATTTAGAAGAAAAATCAGTTCGAATTACTTTACTATATATAATAGCAGATGTTTCTATATTTTTTACTGATCAAAAGTTACATGTAGAAATATCGAAGTGGATAGGAGGTTATCCAACTCATCGGAGAAATATTCTTATGAGATTGCAAATGAAACATCATTGTTTACGTTTCTTCGTTCCCCGTTTTTAACAGTCTCTTCGTAAATATAACTCTGCATTTAATTCAAGTAAATTTAATCTTAATTTACCTTGTTTGCCTTGGATTTACATTCATGATTTAAGATTCTGTTTTGACAAATGTTCAAACGAAAATTGTACAGTGGATGAATTATGGGATATCATAGTAATGAACACAGTGTTGTTAAACGCAAGAAAACTATGTACATTTGCACTGAGGTCTTAGATTTGCATTATCTCGTTGCCAACCTTATCCGTAACGATAATGAATAATATCTGGGAGTCTGGAACGTCAGAAAAATATACTCGATCTGAACATGAATAAAATATTTGCCACTGGACGTAAGGCTACAAACAAAACCAATCATTTTCCTTCTTCAAATTATATTAACAGTAAAGTCAGTATACCTTTCCAAGAAGATAACTTCTCATACATGTACATCTCATTTTAAAATAAAGTATATGAATCAGTGATGTGAGTGTTGGATGATGCCGTTAAATAGTTTTGTTTAAAAAAAACCCATCATGAACTACTGACTTAAAAGTCACTTTTTGTGACGGTTCATTATTTAATAATTTAAGTTTGGATGTAACGGGTCTTCGGTCGTTATTGTGTTATCAGCGCCTATAGACATAAGTTAGTCATGTGACCGTAATGTCATCAACGTTTTTTCGTGGTTTGGCAAGGTTTAAAATGGAATTTCGAATTAAATTATAAGAAATGACTTATCATTTTTTTCTGTCTATTCGAAATAACATAAAAAATGTGGTGCACACTAGCTATTAAAAAACCCGCTTCGCACATTTTTACATTAAAAAAGCAAAATGATCAGTTTTGGCTGATGCACATAGCCAGAAATGAGTAGTGGTTTTGCTAATTAATATTCATAATATGTAAATGAGAATTGTACCACGTGATAGTAGTTTGAACTGGACTGGCTTGATAGGCTTGATATCATTAAAATCTTTAAAACACGGATATTATAAGTTGCCCGTCACAGAGTCCTTACTTACAATCACTTTGATATTTCCGTAAAGTTGTCAGGCGGTCAAAATCAAAACAATGAACGTGAATTTAGTGATTTTTTCGTGCTTTCGTGAGTTTATTCTTCTTGAAATAGTGACATTTTAATTTTACGTGGGAACCTAGAGTTCAACGACTACACATACAAGGTTTGGACTTGCTTATTCTTTGGAAATTCAAGTTTCAAAATCCACCCCGGCAACATGTTTTTGTAATGACCTTGTAATCCAATTTTCAACACGAAGTTGGAAAATTTGACGTTTCAGCCATTTTAGCCTGTATTTTACACTGCAATGTTAAAGGCCTCTCGCTTCGATATTTAAAATAGCTCAGGAACCTGTATTTTTGCAACAACAGTCATAATGTTTCGTTTAAATGGTGTATATTGTTGTGTATATTCATTTTCTGCCCCGGCAACCTGTCTATCACTTAAATTAAAATTAAAAAAGGCATTTTTTTCAAAATTCCCTATCATTTTTAGTAATTTCCGTGACCCGTATCCGATTTCTTTAGTATAATATTCAAATAAGCAAAGTGGCGTTGATTTCTGGATATGAGTCATATATGGTCAGATTTGGTTGATGCTGTCAAATATGGTCAGTTTTGATTGATGCAGACACATATTTTTGTTACATGAGTCAGTCTGAGGTATGACAACTACTGATGTTTGTGCAATTTCCAATATTGTAGTTATTTATATATACTACAGTAAAAAAAAATATAACTGAAGTACTGTGCAACTATATAGACTCACACAACAAAAAAGCAGAAATGGTCAGTTTTGGTTGATGTGGTCAAAAGATTTTATTATACAACTCAGTCTGAAGTATGAAAACTACTGATATTTGTTTACGATTCACTACTTTGAATAAAAAGAGGATATACTGGCACTATAAATTCATGCGAACAAAATTTTGAGGTCATTGTTTTCCAATATTGCTGTAACTTGTATAGTACAGTCCCTCTTGACCTAAAATTATAACTGAATTACTGTGCAGCTTTATAGATTTGCAGAAAGAAAGATCAAATAAGGTCAGTTAAGATAGATGCTGTCAAAAGATTTTATTACACGACTCAGTCTGAAGTATGAAAACTACTGATATTTGTTTACGATTCAATACGTTGAATAAAAAGAGGACATGCTGGCACTATAAATTCATGCGAACAAAATTTTTAGGTCATTGTTTTCCAATGTTGCTGTAACTTGTATATTACAGTCCCTCTTGACCTAAAATTATAACTGAATTACTGTATAGCTATATAGATTTGCAGAACGAAAGAGCAAATAAGGTCAGTTTAGATTGATGCGGTCAAAAGATTTTATTACACGACTCAGTCTGAAGTATGAAAACTACTGATATTTGTTTACGATTCAATACTTTGAATAAAAAGAGGACATGCTGGCACTATAAATTCATGCGAACAAAATTTTGAGGTCATTGTTATCCAATATTGCTATAACTTGTATAGATTACAGTCCCTCTTGACCTCAAATTATAACTGAATTACTGTACAGCTATATAGATTTGCAGAAAGAAAGAGCAAATAAGGTCAGTTTAGATTAATGCGGTCAAAAGATTTTATTACATGACTCAGTCTGAAGTATGAAAACTACTGATATTTGTTTAGGATTCAATACTTTGAATAAAAAGAGGACATGCTGGCACTATAAATTCATGCGAACAAAATTTTGAGGTCATTGTTTTCCAATATTGCTGTAACTTGTATATTACAGTCCCTCTTGACCTCAAATTATAAATTGCTGTACAGCTATATAGATTTGCAGAAAGAAAGAGCAAATACGGTCAGTTTAGATTGATGCGGTCAAAAGATTTTATTACACGACTCAGTCTGAAGTATGAAAACTACTGATATTTGTTTACGATTCAATACTTTGAATAAAAAGAGGATATGCTGGCACTTTAAATTCCTGCGAACAAAATTTTGAGGTCATTGTTTTCTAATATTGCTATAACTTGTATATATTAGGTGCAGAAAAATTGGTACCGTTAATGTTATAACAGTCCCTCTTGACCTAAAATTACAACTGAATTACTGTACAGCTATATAGATTTGCAGAACGAAAGAGCAAATAAGGTCAGTTTAGATTGATGCGGTCAAAAGATTTTATTACACGACTCAGTCTGAAGTATGAAAACTACTGATATTTGTTTACGATTCAATACTTTGAATAAAAAGAAGACATTCTGGCACTATAAATTCATGCGTACAAAATTTTGAGGTCATTGTTTTCCAATATGGCTATAACTAGTATATATTGCAGTCCCTCTTGACCTAAAATTATAACTGAATTACTGTACAGCACCCTTTTTATGGACGATCAATGCATTTGAATGAGGACAATAAATTTTAGTTGGACCCCCCACCCCCTTTTTTTTTAAACTGCTGGATCCGTCCCTGGTGGTTTGTGCCGGAATAACATTAATACATTAAGGTCAGATAATTTTGTTATGTAAAACGAGTCATCCTGACTCCCCGAATGACAAATGTAAAATAAATGAAATAATAATTTATAAATCAATTCTAGCCGTAGAATTTATAAATCAATTCTAGCCGTAGAATTTATAAATCAATTCTGGCCGTAGAATTTGTAATCAATTCTAACCGCAGAACTGTTCTAGAAGTAGAACTGACCAAAGATTTGGTCAGTTCTAGGTAGAACTGTCTAAAACTGTTCTAGGGTAGAACTGTCAGGATCAGTTCTAGGTAGAACTGTCCAAATCAGTTCTAGGTAGAACTGACCAAATCAGTTCTAGCTAGAACAGTTCTAACCTAGAACTGACAAAAAGGTGTCAGGCTGACAGTTCTACGTACTGTCCTAAAACAGTTCTCCTGACAGATTCTGACAGATTTAATGAGAGGTTAGAAGTGATCTCCACTGTACCACATCTTCTTTTTTTATCTTTTCGTAACATGTCTAAAATAGTACGAAAACGCGTGAAGTATCATATCATAGTAGCCTAAATATGTTTTAGTCATGATTTTGCGTGTAATATTTGCCACTGATAACCAATAAATCTGTGACAGCCTATTTACTGTGCCTTGACCTTCAGTAATCAGGTATGCTCCAAGACAAAGTTCAACATCCTGACACAGATTCATGACGACCTTAATAATATTTTAAGTACACAAAAGTTCTACCTACATTTGAACTTCACGTACCTGAAAGATATGTCAGGCTCTTGTTTTTTTCTTCTATTTTTCCGTTTTGTTTTTTAATCAAACTGGTAGTTTTCTCGATTACATTTATTATTTCTCAAATCCCAAACCATGTAGCAAGCTATAAAGGTCATCAGCATGACAAACAAGTACACCGGAGGATCGGGATTTTTTTCTAGTCTTTTCTTAGTTGTAGTAGCGGCCTTGCACTGTGTTCTCCTCTTTCCGGAGGTTGTTGTCTCTTTTACAAAAAGTTACACTCCCGTTTCCATTATATGTCCATGCTGTATTCATACAGAACACAAATCCTACCACACACGTTGAAAATCTCAATTGATTAAAGTTCCACATTTTAAAGATGGTATTTGACTTGTCTTTTATAAAGCAGCATATATGATTTCCTGTATTACACCCATGCATTAAGGAACATACAGCTTTTGAATTGTCCTCTGATTTGATTGTTTTTATGTAAAGTAAATTCTACGTAGAAAATCTTTTAAGGTATTATACAGGACTATGAAAATAAGAGGGTGCAGTATGATTGTCAATGAGACATCTCTACACTAGAGACCACATAACACAGACATTAACAACTATAGGTCCCCGTACGGCCTTCAAGAATGGAAAAATGCGTACCGCATACTCAGCTATGTCTTTCTGAAATGTCATGACTACAGGGAAGTGCTATAGCCTAATTGATATAAGTGTAGACGGTATTCAATTTTGCTGTATGTTCCTAATTTAGAGGCAAAAGATACCAAGAGACATATCAAACTCATAAATCGATATCAAACTGAAACTGGTAAATAAAAACGAGGAAAATACAAACAGTAAGCATTTACGATATGTGTAGATGAGACTAGGTTTGTTTGATATTATCCATTGTTTTTGTTTATCCTGGACTGTTTGTATCGTACACCTTGTGTACATGTACTTCAATTGATTGAATATATAGTTTTACACTACACGTGTCAGTGCAATATCATTTTTTAATACACATGTACATTTTTTGAGGAATTATCGGTTGATAATCTTTGGGAAATAGTTAACGTTACGATATCCTTGATCTATGATAGTCTAGTCTAGTCAATACAATGTCTTTTCTGCATGTGGAAGACATTGTTGGTCTTTTGTGGTTTGGTTGCTGTGTCAATGATATACATGTATTAGCTGTATTCTTTGACGAATATATCTTATCATGATATGCAAAATAAAACAAAAAAACTAACAAACAAACACACATAGTAATGTTACATTCGACTTTTTTACATGGAACTTTAATAGCAGCTGCTAAATGTTATACAGCGTGATTATTGTATTGTATATTTTCTAGTTGTTGGAAGTCATTCTTATGATGGAGGTAAAAAAATAACTCTGCTGGTAGGCTATCAGTCCCCAAGGATATTATCAGCTCAGACGTCAGTACTTCGGTACTGGCATGATTTATAACAAGCCTTTCTTATGTTGTTCTTGAGAATGTGTTTTTGAAATTACAAAAAAAACAAAGGTTTAAACTTCCTCACGCAAAGTTGACCTTGGGAAGATTTGGCCTTTTTAAAGGCATGTTTTGTCATATAGCTGTTCAACTGTTTCGGTACTTATACATCCTCGGATTTCAAATATTTGACATTGAGCGTTCCTGGTGAAGGTAAATAAAAAAAAAAGCCCTTCGGTCGCATGACATTAATAAACGTGTGGTTTTCTATTTTTATATAGCACTGGGCCAATACCTCTGGTTATGGACTATCATTTCCCGCGGCCATCATCAGCTCAGTAGTCAGTTCTTAGGTTCTGACATGATTTATAACAAACCTTTCTAAAATTGTCCGTTGATTAATTTGAAATTATAAAGACTCTTAAGTTTCAACTCCCTCAGGCAAAGTTGGCTTTATTTGGATATGTTTTTTAGGTATGTTTTGTCATATAGCTTTTCAGCTGTTTCGGTACTTGTTCGTCCTCGGTTTTCAATGTTTTAGCTTTCAGCGGTCCTGATGAAGGCAAATCCAGAAAAGCGCGGCGAACGCATGAAATTAATAAACGTGTTGTTTTCAATTTTTTTATGCCGATGTTTATACGCTGTTTTATATATTTGATCATTAATAACATCGTCAGGAGACCAAAGGAGGTACACAAATAGGTTCGTTATGAACCATAACTCCATTAAAAAGTTGGTCTTGATTCACTTTCGATACCACGTGTTTTATTCCTAGTAGGAAAAATAATGATCAAGAGCAAATTTAAGGAAGACAAGAGCTAATTTATCAAAATTACACATTGTTAACAATCCTTAAGCCTTTTCATTTTTTTTATTCACTTATTCAACATTTATATAATATTACTAATAACCACTAACTCTTATATATATATAGGTTATAACATGGCATTTTTCATATCAGACCCCTCATCATGCTCATCAGCCCTAGGTCATGAAAAACTGTGGATTTTCTTATCCCAGGCATAGATTACCTTAGCCGAATTTTTGGAATTTTGGATCCGCAATGCTCTTCAACTTCGTACTTGTTTGGCTATATAAATATTTTGATATGAGCGTCACTGATGAGTCTTATGTACACGAAACGGGTGTCTGGCGTACTAAATTATAATCCTGGTACCTTTGATAACTACCCGAGAGCCGACAGGCTTAAGGGATGATTTTGACCATGGGCTAATAAGGGGTCTGATATGAAAAATGACATGTTATGTTCTTTTTATCATATACTTAAACAGAAGACATACAGACACAAACTATTTTAAAAACTTTGAAAAACATGCTTTTGTTGTTATGTTTCTTTCCCATTTTTCAATAACATATTTTCCTAATTCTTAATTTTTTTTTGTATCCAACTTTGTTGTGTTTCCCACAAAAAAACGTACCAGTGAGGTATATTTTCCGGAATTTGCCGAATGACGTCGAAATGTCATCTGATAACGTTACAGCAAAGCATGCGATAATAACCCGAAGCAGTTGATAATAACCGGAAGCAGTTGATATGAAACGGAAGCAATTGATATAAACTAGAAGCAGTTGATAACAAAAGTCATATCACACGGCTAAGGCAGTTCTTCAAATTTAATGAATACATATATGTACAAATAAGTTTTATCATGGGGTACAATTATACCATTATTTTCTATAAGTATATGCTAAATATATATATCATTACTAATGTTAACGAGGACAGTACAAGGTACCAGTAATCGATGTTTTAAAGTATTAAACAAATGTAAAGATTTCAATAAATATATGAATCTTAAAAAACAATAAAAAAAAATTTATACATTCTTCACTAATCAAATATCTCTTCAGGTAAGTTATAAAAGGTTTTAAAATGTTTTTCGATAGTCTTATAAGGTCAACATTATTGTTTAATTGTTAACGTAATTCCTTTGTTTGAAAATACAAAATCTTGTATATGAAATTATAAAATGAAATTGACAAACACTAACTCTTACATTTTCATCTGTGTATGATTTAATTAAACCAAACATAATCGACGTTATTAATTTTGTGAAAAGCT
Organism: Mytilus edulis; assembly: GCF_963676685.1. NCBI lineage: Eukaryota > Metazoa > Mollusca > Bivalvia > Mytilida > Mytilidae > Mytilus > Mytilus edulis. The sequence goes on from NC_092354.1 coordinate 54,671,861, forward strand.
AAGGTTGATGCGAAAGAACTAAAGCGAAAAAGTATCAGATGTAAGCTATGCTTGTTTTTTAATAAAGCACCGATGACGATAATTATTGAAAAATATGTTCAATTCTAATTTGACGTGCTTCTTTCGCTTAATTGTGAATAAACCCATGCTCTATATTCAATAAAATTTGTTTGCATATCCGTATATTGACTTTTGCTGAATAATGGATTTATCAAATTATGATGCATCTAATATATTTCATTAGCTTAAAACACTTCCAAACTCTTTAATGATGTTGTAAGTAATTCATTTATTATGACTGTAATGTGTTGAAAATGGAAATTAACATATTTGACCTAGATACGATAGCCTTTGTATGCTGGCTGTTCAAACTCCTCCGTCTGAAAAGTCACATAGCCAGTCGTTTGCTTTTTTACAGACATAAAAGTAAAGTTAATGGAAGGGCTTACACAAACACTGTACACTTATATACATCAGACATAGATATTTCCTTAATTGTCCTAATCAGAATCGAAATAATTGATGGAAGCAATCTATATTGTAGTTTTACCATGGGTAGGCATACTATTCATGTTATTTTAGCCTTCACTATCGCTCGGGCAAAAATAAACACGAATATAATGCCTACCCATGTTAAAACTATAACAGAGCTTGCATCAATTATTTCTTAAACGTGGATACCTATATAAATCTGTTAAAACAATTTTCAAGTTGATGATACAACACATTTTATATAACTTGCTTTTAAGTACAATGTTGAATTATTAACAAATGAAATGAAATAGAAAAAAACATATATATCAAGAATAATCTCCCTTGGCACTAGTCTATCATATTTATGGTTATGCGTTTATTGGAGGAAACATGTAGTAATGTGTGCAATATATGGTGTTTCTTTTGAAGAGATATCATTGCGCACCACATTATGTAAATGAAACGGAACTAAAATCACATATCCCACAATCTGGTTTAAACCTGTCTCCAAGTACTATACACTGAACGATAAAGGGTGCTGAATCATTCGAGTTGATGAAAAATGTGTGTAATTTTAAAGCAGTCCTAAACGGATTTTTTTATATAATTAAAAATATAACAATATCTGGACGCCTATATTTTCGTCTCTTCCAAAAATAACGCAAACTCAATATTAAGCATAAGCATGGATGATAAATGCACATATACATTGTACCTTAAGGGCACAGTGACATGCTTATAAATTTATTGATGAAGGAAGATAAGCAACACATGATATGAGGTCTTCTCATTTAATTGTATAGACACAGGACTGCTTCTGTTATGTAACATGAAGCAATATGCATTTAAATAAGTTGAAATACTGGTTATAATTCAGGTTTGATCACTTGAGTAATACATAACTTTCACAATTCATTTCCTGTGCTATACTTTTCATGTTTGTTTTCTATTTCCCAAAAGATTTTTCATAGCACAAACCTGAATTTTGAAGGAGCATTTGTTCGATGATCTGAAACAAATTATCAACTTGATTTCTTTTTATCACACCATTTGCACAATTATCAAATCCTACACATCGATGATTACAGCGACGTAAAACCCTTCTCAAATAACGTGGAACTGTCTTAATATACTCTTTGATAGACATTTTCGAGACTACAAGATCATCGATTCGGGTAAAAATAATGATCGTAAACTGGAACATTTCCTCTCCAAAGGTACTAACAAGACGTCGAACTGTATTTTCTTCTTCGGTCGTGAATCTACCAATTCTAATAACAAGTAGAAAAACGTTCGGACCAGGTGATGCAATTCTTACACATTCAGTAAGTGCGTCGATAACTTTTGAGTCTTCCATGCTAGTATCGAATAATCCAGGAGTATCAACAACTAAAATGCGCTGTCCATGCCTTATAACTGTTCCTTTTGTGCACTTGTCTGTTTCGGAACTACCGGAAGAAACAGATACAAACAATTGACGATCTAAAATAGTATTTGCGGTTGCACTTTTTCCAGAACCTGTTCTACCTATCAATGTCATTCGAATATCATCTGCATAATGTTTGACAGTGTCTAAAATATAAACATTGATATCATAAACTCAACAACATATTCTAAATAAACTTATTTTTCTCGACATTATTATACAAGATTTGAATTATTGTAATTTTAGGAAAAAGCTACAGACAAATATATGTATATATATTTGAGATCTTATTACTGTCATACTTGTAAGTGTATGGTCCCATTATTTGCATAAATCAAAGCACTGCAATAATATCTGAATTAACAGTATTATTGTGAATTTAAATTTCTACACAGTGTATTAAGTGCATTTCAAACCCCTTGATTTTGTTTTGTTCCAATACCTTTAATATATCCTGAGATTTCTGCAAACGTGTTTCCAATTCAAAAATTTAAAAAAACAAAATGTTTGATTAATTATTCTTCTACCAGGTCTACAATAACTTACTGCAAATAGACTGCATATATAAACATAACAACAGCATCGTATATATATATGCTAATAAAATACTGTCATATGCTGAGTTTGATTGCAAATTGAGATATATTATATCATGACGATAAAATAAAGTCAGTTATCACGTATTTGTTACAAATACGTTGGGTTTTGCATATGCGATAACCCAAAAATTGCCCGGGGCAAAAAAAAAGATTATTAGTTATTGTGGCCTAATTCCAAATGACGTGACGTCATTGTGCAATAACCTCAAAATTGCCCGAGGAAAATAAGAGGTTATTGGTTATTGTGCCCTGATTCCAAATGACATTCCGTACTTAACGACTATTTTTAACACTTTTGTGATAAAGATTTTATCAGTTATGTTTCATTCAACTGTTATTATTGATTTGTTTTGCTCTCAATTTTGCAAAACTTAATATGTGATAAATAGGTTACATGTCTTTTCCATATTAGCCCTGGTATCATCCCTCGAGGCCGATATGGGAGTCTCGGGATGATAACAAGGCCAATATGGAAAACGGCATGCTATAATCTGTACTTACTTCTTAATACTTCTGGAATCAAAATATATTTAGCATAATATCAAAAGAAATACTGGCGTTCTAAATTAAAATACTGGTACCTTTGATAACTATTTAAACCACTGGTTCGATGTCACTACTGGTGTACGTTTCATCCCCGAGGGTATCACCAGACCAGTAGTAAAGGCTTCGGGGTTGACATGAATATCAATAATGTGGTCGTTTTTTTTTTTATTAATTTCCTATTTATAAAACTTTGAATTTATCGAAAAAGTAAGGTTTTTCTTATCCCAGGCACAGATTACTTTAGTCGTATTTGGCACAATTTTTTGGAATTTTGGACCCCAAATGCTCTTCAATTTTGTACTTGAGCGTCACTGATGAGTCTTATGTAGACGGAACGCGCGTCTGGCGTACTAAATTATAATCCCGGTACCTTTGATAACTATATAAGCAAGACATTTTTTGTTTAATTTGTACAAAAAGACCAAGAACAAAACACAAACAACATAGAAAGTGGAAAGCTGGACTGCTTTACATGTTGCAATTGTCGTTTTGCTCATGTTAGTAAAAATACTGTAGCAAATTTGATATTCCACATTTTGAAAAAAGGACGTATCCGTAATCATCTGTAAAACTGTTATTATATAACGGCTAACCGTAGCGATATTGTGTGTAAAACTTACGAAGGCATGATTGAGACTTCATCAATTGGAATCTTGGTTCTCTTGGTTCAAAAGCTTCATTGCTTCATTATCAAGGAAATGCAGATAGGAGATACAAGCCTTTGACTATTGTAGCAACTTGGAGACATATACTCCCAGTATACACACTCAAGCCCTATGACTACAATTCACGTTATGATTTTATAACTATATAATGGTATTTCTGTTTTAATTCGTATAATTTTTTTTTAAGAACAAAGAATAAATTGTTAGGATTCACTTTACATCATATGAATAAAGATTTTGTTATTTCATTAAATATCTATTGAGTTTCATTTTTTTCTCACTTTTTCAAAATTTGGTGTTTTTTGTTTTTTTTTATTTTTGATGCGCATATCTGTTTCTGCTCCACCGTCTATTTGTTTTTAATCGACATATGGAGTGTTAATAGGGTTATATATGGCAGTTTAAACAAGTGACTTTACCACATATCCATCCATCGGATCGCAAGTGAAGGGGATAAAAGGCACATTTTCACAACTACTCCAAATATAAGCACAGCAATTGAAAAGCAATTGTTTGTTCTTCCCTCTCCGGAATACGAACATATGCTATTAAGATATAGAAACAAGACGTTGTTTTGTCTTTCGCTTTGTTTGTTGCGTTTTATGTATTACTGTTTGTATGTTTGTCGTATTCTTTTGAAGTCAAAACGTTGTCAGTTAATTTTTAAATAACCCTTGCTATCTTTCTACCATCTGTTGCTGTCACATCAAATGGTGCTAAGAGATAATAACAATCAAAAACAAGGAGTAAACAAAGACTCACAAAACCAAAGGACATTTACATGAACAGTTATAAATAATAATTAAGAAACAACACGAACTCCACTAAAAATTATAATATGAAAAAATAAAATTCGTTACAGGTAGCCCAATATAATGTCTTATGCTAGCATGTTTGTAGCAACTTATGGTTGCGTTTAATAAACACCGCAATTTTTATACGTGTGCATGTAAAAAAAAACATTTCGTGCTAAACCACTCGACAACCTAGGCTTAGACAATAAAGCTTTTGGTTGCCTGGTGATACCTTTCCTTTTATCATTTGATTAACAAAAACCGGATCACTAGTAAAACTATTTTGTAAAAGGTCTTACACAACTTTACTAAACATTAACTCCTTTTCGGTCTCTTTTTGAATTTTCATTCTATAAACTGTCGTACATCAAGTATCATTCTGGAATTGCACTCGCAGTCCATTTAGATCTTTTGTCAGACAGTACAGTTGTAATAATTTAACTGCACACATCAGCATCAACTAAACTGTTCTAAATAAGCAGAACTGACTTGATCAGAATTTTGTTTAATTAACAGTTCTGAATTAATCGCAGAAGATAAGAATGCAATATGGCTAATATCAAACACCAGTGAACAATTTTGTGTTCCAAAATTACTGATTATGCTGATGTCAAAATGTCCGTATAAAACTAAAATTAATTTACCAGACGGAAAAAGACAAACCTATAGGAATCCGTTAAAGTAACCTTTTTATTGATACATTGGTCATAATTCATATATATTTATAATGTATATATATAGATTCTACCACTGCATCGAGTGTGATACGATATTTATCCACTCAAGAAAGATAAATTTTCAAACTTAAAACGCGAGGCTCGTCGAGCGTTTTAAATATTTAAAATTTAACTGTCGAGAGTGGATAAATATCGTATTACACGAGATTTGGTGGTAGAATCTGTTTCTCTAATGATTTTCAAACAATATGCAGGCAAACGTTTTCCTTCTTTTCGAATGATCTGCAAAAAGATGTGTTCTTTCTATGTGACGTCATCAGGCATGGTCGCCTTTTTTCATGCCGTCACAATAGGAAATTTAGAGGAAAGCAAGGAAATTCGACGTCATAATCCGATTTTAACCAACGAAGAACTGAGATCAAACGAACCACACATTGATTTTTTTTTATACAATGGGTGCAGAAAGGGATAAATTGACGAATAATTAGAAAAGTATATGTATATATAACTATAAAAACGAAACTATATGCACTTTTTAATTTGCTATTCACATTAAGTGTACGAACACACAAAGGTATGTTAAAAAAGGTTACAAGCTTTAATAATTAGTCAAATAAGCCTTTGAAAAAGCCGAAAATACCACCAACTACTGCTCCAATTGTAGCACCTATAGGACCAGCGACTGAACCAACTGATGCACCTGTAAGTGCACCCGTGCATGCACTGTTTAAAGCACCACAAAACGATTTGAGAACACTTTTGTCTTCTTTCTGGATTTTCGTTCGAATCTTTGATCGTAGTTCATTTTCCGAAGGTTCATTTCTTTGATCAGGAATTTGCAGCTGTCGTTCACTATTGTGCTGTTCTGTAATTTCTTCCTGTTGCATTTGTAGTTTTTTTATTTGTTTTTGATTTTGTGTAATGGTGTTGTAAAGAGGTCTAGAAACATGTTCTACTAATTCTGCCTTCTCTTTCTCATATTTCATATTAATTTTTCTTCGTTCAATCTCCATTAATTGCTTAATTTTAGCCTCTGCAGCTTTATACATTGCATTTGAGTAAAACGATCCACCATTCAGACGAACCGTTGCTTTGATCAAATTTATCAAACTCTTTACTTGCAATATTTTCTCTTTACCTATAGCATTGTTGTCGAATGCAATATAACGATTTCCACAGCGATGGATTATGTGTTTAAGCGACTTAGGGACTCGCCTGATGTAATCTTTTATAGAGATGGATGATTTTTCAATATCATCTCGCCGAGTAAAAAGTACTATCATATAGTTCAGTATTTCCTCGCTGAAGTGTTTTATAAACAGATTGACAGTATTTTCTTCTTCTTCTGTGAAGCGACCAACACTCACAACCAATATAAAGGCATGCGGTCCAGGGGATGTCATACCAACACACTTTACCACTTCTTGTAAAACTCTTTTATTTGTCATATCAGTGTCAAACATGCCTGGTGTATCGACTACTAAAACACTATTTCTGCTGTGGCATGTTGCACCTATTTGACATTTTTTCGTCAAAGATGTACCGGATGGACAAGATCGAAATTTATCAAAACCAAGTATTGTGTTTCCAGTTGCACTCTTACCAGATCCAGTGCGTCCAATTAGAACAATCCTTATTTCATTTTCTATTGAACTGACGTCTGAAAGAAATATTGTTTATCATATATTTACTTAATAGTTATCAAAAGTACTAGGATTATAATTTAGTACGCCAGACGCGCGTTTCGTCTTCATAAGACTCATCAGTGACGCTCATAACAAAATATTTATAAACATAAAGTTGGAGAGCATGTTAACATGTTCACCTAATGTTGATAAAACAAGGGAAAGAACAACAATAACACAGCTGGTGACTATACATTTTTTTCGAATATTATTGAAAAGTTTTTTGGTATATTTAACAGAAGAAACGTACCGAACTGAACAGTAAACTACATGTATAAAGGGACAAACAATTACTAGTGTAAAACCATTAAAATAAAAAAACAACGGCCAATATTTATATACTGTACAAAAAGATATCCAACGCTGCAATTTTCACAAAGTTCACGTCTTTGTCGCACATATACATAGATAACATCATACATGCTTTTATCAAGGTTGAATATGTCCGAAGTCCGTTAAAAAAATAAAAAAGGCCAGTATTTCCATTAGAAAAAAAAAACGGACTTTGCAAAGTCTAAAACAAAATGAAACTACAGCTGCTTGCTTCATTATCTTTAGAACAAAAGAAACAGTCTAAAATACTGAAAAAGTCAAAAATCAATATTTATAGATTTTGGGAACACGAATTCAAAAATCTCTTGTTAAGTTTTGATAAAGGTAGCAAAACACAGGTAGAAGTTTAGTTTCGCATTATGGCCATTGTGAATGTTTTAAGTATGAAAGTTTCTGTACAATAAAATAGATTTTTAGATATTTGAGGAATGATATAGTCTTCTTAGTGATTAAAGAAGATAAAGGGGGTGTTTAAAAATTATGAGTGTCAATTTTTTTTCCTAACTGTGTATTGCTAACAAAAGTATGGTACAACTATCCAATTAAGTTCAAATGAAATGAATGTAAGGAATGCTAGGCAAACGTAATGCATTCAACAATGAGAAAAACTCATACCATGTAATCGGCTACTATATAAATGGCATTGACTGATGATTATACGTAGTCGTTATTGTTTCTTAGGCACAAATTTACGAACACATACTTCTCCTCGAGTTCAATTACTTTCTAATCATAAAAGAAAGTTTAATGTATGATATAAAATTAAGTTACCCAACAAATTTATCGACGGCTAACTGTACACATCTAGTAAGTTTGTCTTATGGGTTACAGACTTTAATTGTATTATTCACTGATGTTTCGCGGTTGTCTCGATTTCAGAATATTTGAAATACATTTGTTATAAAATCGTTTATGTGTTAAGAAAAAAGAAACTTAAGTATTTCCAAATTCGTATAACCTAATATACATGCTATAATATGATGATAAAACAAGGTTCGAACTAACGCACAGCTTGTTAAGAGGACACAGAGCTATACACCAACAAAGATAAAAAGTATATCCAAATCCCGTCAAGGGGAGATACAGTCCAATATTTTAAATGATTTCAAAATGTTTATAACAGGATATTTCAATAAAACAAAACCAGTGTGTTCATGCCAGCACTGGCTATTGTTGTTGTATCAAAATCGTTATAAATACGAATGACTTGAATATATAAGATTAAGAATATTGATGGCGCGTAGTTCTAGTGAAAAATTGATGATCGATTAACTTCAACAACAGAACTAACAAAAAAGACTGTGCCTTGAGATACCTTTCTGTAAAACAAATACATGGGTCAAACCATGTTGAATCTCACAGACAAAACTCAAAATTGAATTCCATTTTTAGAAAAAAAAACACTTCAGTTTAGCAAATATCATGTACAGATAGTTAAACCGGGTGTATGGATGTTTACAAATTTAATGTTATACCAGTGTACATTACATTAGATGATGGTAAACATGTTTACTGTACATGGCGTTTGATGTGAACACGGCCTTATTTAGAGATGACATAAACTATGAAATTAAATTTGCTGATACCATACAAAATGGCGTCTCTGACAAGCAATAGTCCATTTTCAGTTTTAGTTAATATTTACAAAACTGCCGGATATATAGTTAAATGTAAAAAGAAAATATAATTTTTACAATTACAAATCGTTTTGCTACTGATAAAAATAAAAATAAAAAAAATATGTGTTCAAAATGTTCAATAAAAATCCAAAATTCCCCAACAAGCTAGTTAATTGTATAATCACATATTTGCAAGTCTTTTTTCAGTAGATATCAGGCCTTTTATGTTGATATCAGTTATCATTAAAATTATCATAAGTTATAACTGGGTATTGGTCTATCTACAGTTTGAATTTTCAAAATACCGAGAGTGATCTACCCCACGTCTCATAGCTGTAATCTTCAAATTTTCGGAACATTGTGTTTGTTGTCATTGCTACTCATCTTCGTATTCGTCTTCACTTGCGGTTTTATATGTTACGTCAAACGCGTTTTGCATACGAAATTTGGTACCAATTTGAAAGTTGTAGGTCATAAATCCTACATTTCATTACAGTACAAAATGTCTGGGTCATAAAGGTACATCTGGGGTATTCCAAAGCACCACTATACTTAGGATTACAGGGTTACTAAAGATTGTACACAAGTAAAACAGTGGTGAAAATTCGATTGGTTAACTCTAAATTGGTTATCTTCTTATATGCAATTGAACGTTATGTGAAGTTGTGTATATAGAACTAGACAGGATAAAACTTACTAATGCCAAATATTTCTTAATTGAACCAAAGATACATTATGCAATTGTTGGGGGAAAGTGCACATTTAAGAAATACTTATAGGGGATATATATAAATGGAGGTTAAACTATGATTCTCGTCATTAGTCATAGTCAGAAGTGATCACTCTTTCAAAAGACATCAATGCATTAGTTTTTTTCTATCTTTTGAATAAAACGTGTATTTACCTCCTATTTTTCTTGACTGACGTGATGAGTGTTTCCTCTTGTCTAAATGACCTGCAATGAAATATTATTTCAGTAACGATCAGGGTAAGGTTAACAAAAGTCAGAAGGATAAGCTAACAAACTATCTTCTGAAAATAACCTTTCAAATTAAAATGATAAACTTTGTATAAAACCCAAATTAAAAAAAATGTCATTCTCTGACTTTATACTTTATTTGATACAGCAAATATTTCGATGCATTTATGGTTGAGATTATATAAACCTGTGATGAAATTTAGACTCAAATTGAATAATCATACTCAAACTCAGTTTTGATTATTGTGGTTGTCATTTCGGGTAGTAATACATATAACATTTAGTGGTGTTGGTAGCTAAGTACTGTAAATAGTTTTTCTACAGTCATCCATAGCCTGAAAACCCTTATGTTGTAAAATCTAACCCCATTCATGTTTGTTCGTACGAATAAGTACTTGATTAGCTAGGGTTTTTAGTTTCCATACAGACAGTCAGTGGTTCGCGTTAGACTATGTTTTCCTCAACCAACAAAAACGGACTCTTTATATAAGACTGAAATTAGCATTGAAAATTGTCTATCAAATATCAAAGATTTGGAATCTTGATAATTTTAGACATTTGATTTATACACTTTGAACGAAATAAAATTCACCTTGACATCCATATTTTGAATTTGTATTCATCCTGTTTACAATAACTTCACTTTTTCTATCAAATACTATAATAAACACCACAATTCAAATGATGAAATTAAGATTTACATTTTGAAAGTACAGGCGTTCGAAGTTTTCTATTTTTAGTAATATCCGAACTATCTTATATTTCCCGCCTACATATATCAAGACATAATGTACAATTTTAGATTGGAAGACTAAAACAATATTTCAAACTTCCATGAATAATTCATGTTTAGTATACAATATCATGGTTAGTAGTAATTTCCGAGAAACAGACCTTTTAAAGAGATAAACATTGATGTTTAAAACAAACTTTAATAAAACAAATCACAAAGTTGACAATTAACTCAACAATGTTAACGCTTTTGAAGTAAGCAATAACCTCTAGAATGCTTATTTGAATTTAGGGATATGCAACATTGAATCATGGTTTAGTTTAAAATACAAATGAAAAGCTAATGCTTGCGCCAATGTTGGATTAAATATAAATAAAATATGAATTGGACAGTATCTCAACAAGAACAAATACTTTTTCGTGAGCTGTATGAACGTGTTTGATACAACTGCCATTAATCTTAAACCAACATATCTATATAAGTGCGCATTCAAAAGAATGTACAGGTATTGCTTTTAGAGACGGGGTAGGGGAATCAACTTGGTTGTATCATGAAATAGAATTTCATATATTGTTTTTTTTTGCGATAAACTGCAAACATTATGTTATGTCTTTGTCAAGAGTGTTAAAACAAATGTAGTTTTGCTGCATTGCCTCTTACTTGATTTGCTTATGTTTTCAAAGGAAAATAGTTGAATTTTATTACTGGCGGATGCATTTGATTTTAAGTGACATCAACGAACGCTTATTAATCAATAGTCAAATGAAACTTCAATTAACAAAAATATGATGCATACATTTTTTTTATTTAAAAAAATCGTCGGTTTATATTATGAAACTTGTATACATACATTTTTTTTCTGAAGAAAATACTTTACTTTTTTCAATTTAAAAGTTTTTATCATTTTAATAAGCTTGCTTACCTTCGATTATGCTTGATTTTTGACAATGTTGACAAGCGGTTAATTTCGGTATCAAAACTCGATCATTAGTTGTCTGCCATTTTTGCACAAAAACACTGACATAGTAAAATATTTTTTGACGAAAACATAATCTGGATACGTGAACAAAAATTAAATCGTTCACAGAGGACTTAGTTTATGATATATGCATGCATTGGTTCAATAATTAGATTAATATTATTTTCACCAGTTTTTCCGAGTCATATGACTTTAGATATGTCATTTGTATTTATTTACTCTTAATAGTAAAAATAAAGAAAAGGTTAATACAGATAGTCTTGTTTAGCTTTAGAACAACATACTTTGTTAAGAGGTAGCGTATACAATTTTATAGGTTTACCAAGATGGTTTACAATAAAAACTAGAGAATTGTATATAAGCAACTATTGGTCCGTCAAGAGTAAGGCAAATGTGTTTTATTTTTAAAAAATTGCTTTTCTTTTTTGGAATCTTAATATACTTATATTTAAGTTTGTTTTCAGTAGAAAGCGAGTCTATATTGATTTGAATTTTCTTTGCAATCATTATGATTGTAACTATTTGAAATAATCTATTTAAATAGATATAGGAAGATGTGGTGTGAGTGCCAATGAGACAACTCTCCATCCAAATAACAATTTATAAAAGTAAACCATTATAGGTCAATATACGGCCTTCAAAAGCATATTTAGTTAAAAAAAAATCATAACCTTAATAATGTTCTACCTCAGAAAAAGTCTTATAGGTGATATCTGCCAAACTTTCAGAATGTTCGATCCTCTCCTCCTTCTTTATCTGTTTATTTTCAAATTAATTTGATTTGAGATTTACGAATTATTTTTTGACGACGAATAGCGGATCTGGTATACTAACTTGTAATGCAAGTATTTATAATGTGTTAATTCCCATAAAGTCATAGATTCTCGTCAAAAGTCAGAAAGAACACTTTCTCAAAGGGCAACAAGCCATTTGTTGTGATATTTTGTTTGAATAAATTTACCTTCATCAATTCTCGCATGACGAAACTGTTGCCTTGTTTTTTCTAATTCATCTGCAACGAAACATTATTTCAGTCACGGTCGAGTTCAGGTTAGAAAACAATAAGAAAAACAAGCTAACAAATCATCTCATGAAATAGGCTGTAAAAGTAATATGCTTGTACAGAACCAAATTCAAAAAGATGTAATTCTCTGATAGTTAACAAGTTTTTAAACACAAATGATTCGCTGCGTTAGTGATCAAGACTTTATCAACATGTAATGCTATTAAATGTAAACTCAGATTGAATTTTACATTGAAATACTGCAACTAAGTTCTGCTTTATATGGTTATCAGTTAGGGTATTGCTACATGAACCAAGTATATTTTGGGGACGATGGTAGCTCAGTAGTCAAAATAGATCTACAACTATTACTAGCCAAGAAACACTGATGTTGTATGTTCTAATCCCACCAGTATTTAGTGCGTTTGAATACGTTCTTTATTTACTATGAGGATAGCTTGCATGCAGACAGTCCGAGATACCAATGATTTCCTACAACCTAAAAAAAATGGACTCTTACGATATAGACGAAAAGGCGGAAAACAGCAATAAACACCAACAATAAAGACTAATAGTCTATTTGAAATCATGACATTGCAAGACAGTTGATGTAAACGCAAAGAAAGCAATAAAAAAAAAAAAAAAAAAAGCAAAAACCCGTCGAAACAACATCTGTTACAAATATTTAACAATACTTTTAGATATCTGGATGATATATTGGCTCTCAAAAATGACGACTTCAGTATGTATACTAAAGACATTTATCCTGTTGAACTAACGTTGAATAAATTAAATACTATTAATGAACACTTCTCTTTTTCTCGATCTTGATATCTTGATCATTAACGGGAAATTTATAATAGAAGAGATGATTTTTCATTTCTTATAGTTAATTATCCATTTTTAAATGGTGACGTTCCCTTGTCATTATCTTATGGTGTTTATATATCTCAACTTGTAGGATTCGCTCGCGTTTTCACAACGTATCAGATTTTGGCGAGATATTTTTTTGTATTACTGAAAAAAATATTACACCTGGGTTTTCAATATCTCAAACTGATCAAAATATGTTCTAAATTTTATCATCGGTACAAGGACATCATTCGTAAATTTTGTTCAACATGCAGACACGTTATACGTTCAGGTATTTCACACCAATTCTTATGGTAATATTCTTTACAAAGAACAAAAATGTCAGTATTCACCGCAAAAGCTAACAAAACCTGTAAGCAGACTTATTATGAAGGGATATAGTTACGATACTGTTGTCAGGTCATTAAATATTGCATATTTTGGCTTTAATATTGATTCACTTATAGGGTCTTTGCATCGAAATTTAACATATATATTCTAAACCCAGTTGTTGGCTTTTGTTCTTCTCATATATTTTATGATGGTATAAAACTAAACATCCGTAACGGGAGGGATTGTTTTTGATATTCATATGATGAAGACATAATCTTTCAATCAGATTTATTGCGGTCTGGAGCTGTAGTGTCATTAACTGCTAGTAGTCTTTTGTTAATTTATATAATATTCTCATTTTGTTTAGATTCTTTTGTTACCAATTGTGAAATCGGACTCGGACTTCCCATAAACTAAGTTTTACTATGCGTATTGTTGTGCGTTTGTTTTTCTACATTAGCTAGATGTATAGGGGGATGGTTGAAATATCAAAACACATGTGTAACCCCGCCGCATTTTTGCGCCTTTCCAAAGTCAGGAGCCTCGGACCTTTGTTAGTGTTTTATGATTTATAAATCAGAGTTTAGTATGACTTTAATCATCACTGAAATATTAAAAGATTTGTTTAGGAGCCAGCTCCTCTGGGTGCGGGAGCTTCTCGCTGCATTGCAGACCCATCGGTGATCTTCGGCTGTTGTCTGCTCTATCATCGGGATGTTTTCTCTTTGGCACATTCCCGATTTCCATTCTCAATTTTAAACATGACTATCATGAGCACTTGAACAATAAAAATATAGTTTCCCCCTCTGACGTCTTTTTAACAGCAGAATTACATGTAATAAGATTCAAAAAATAACTACATGTAATTAAAAAATAAAAACAAAATAAGTGATTTAATAGCCATTATGTGGATATAAAATACTCATAATTTTGTATAAGTTGGCAATAATCTTAGAACCGTTCCATTTGTTGATAATCCAATATTCTGTCATGATGCATAGCGTTGCAATGTATCTTCTAATTTTTAACAATAATCAATTGAAATTTGAATTATATAAAACGCTTCGCTATTCACAGTATTTATATTTTGGTGTGTTCGTGATTTCATTTGTTTTTTTTTGTTTGCTGTGCAAACATGTATTCATTGTATATACTTTAATGAAACAGGACAGGTGTTACACTGTGAGGAAGATTTGATAACCCTTCTGGAGTATATAAAATCAGTCGGAATTGTTTATCGTATCGCATTGTTGTTGTTCTATGCATTGTCGTTCAAGACTAACATGACTTATGAGTTTGTGTATTCCTTGTGGCCTCTCTTTTACTTTCTATAGCGGCAAAGTAACAACCGATGAATATATAACAAAACCCTAGACGCAACAAGTAAGTACATTGTCATAGTTTTCTGTTAACTTGTGTTTGTTTCATTTGTATTTAACTTATCTGATCACGCTTATTTAAATATTTACCGTAATACTGGTTGTTCCATGATAAAGTGTTTGCTGGCTCATTCACAGATTCTTAAATTTAAAAAAAAAGACAAATGCAAACTTGAACATGTTCTACGATGGATATCGTTTGTAGATATGGTAGACATGCTTTTGTCGTAACTGGGTTCATATATAGATAAGACTGTCGACTATCCTATTTGGATTGTTTAAACAAGTCGGTTGACATTGTGACATGGAGAAATGATTCATTGGCAATCAAACCTTATCAATTTATTTCAATATTCTTGCTTTAACACCTAAAATCACGCCAGTCTGTTCAGGATACATCTCTTTGGCAATGAAAAATAAATTTGATCAGCTGAAAGATGTCTTACTAAAAGAAATACAATATTGACTGTATTGACCTTATACGATATATATGGGGTCAGTAAATTTCAAATGACCATTACTTGTTGATCTATACAAATAACAAAGGTGAGCAAAAGTAACAACGAGCTTGCTTTCAATGAAATCTTTATTTTTTTTACTCCTTCATCATTCATTTCGCCATCTGTTGTCGATGCGATACGTTTCAGATTTTTATTAACACTGTAATATTTTCTTGAAGGAACGTAACACCACTACTTACCGTGTATCAAATTGAACCTGGTCTTATAACATAGTTTTAAATGAATACGTTTTAAACATAGTCGCTTTTAACCGTGCAATATCACGAACAAGAGATTATCGAAATATTAACGTCTCAATGTATGCTCTGTTTTATGATGTTTTTCTCGGCATTCAATTGATGAGTAAGTATATTCCAGTTATATATTATTGTATGTTTTGATGTGTTAGTGTTAGTGTTAGTCATCAAAATCATTTATAATAAATGATTGTTCTAATACTATTTGTTACTAAGGGAGGTTCATTGACTGATAAAGATTGTCTCACTCCAGTCATAATTCACTTTTGCTGAGTCCCGACATGTATATAATCAACCATATCAATATGTACAATGAAAATGACGTCAAACATATACAATATAACAACATGATGTTCTTCTCTGTTGTTTAATGTAAACATAGTTCCATTGACTGTTTTTAATACAACTTTTGTACGTATGTGCGTAAACTATCTAAAGATTTAAGAAGATGTGGTATGAGAGCCAATGAGACAACTCTCCCTCCAAGTCACGGTTAGTAAAAGCAGACACATGTACACTATTAAATGTATCTAAATATGTACTCTTGTCTTAAAAGTCCATAGTAAAGCAATACTTCAACATTCTTTTTTTAACAATTAAAAAACACCGAATGATAAATCAGCAAATACTCCTTATAAACAAAAATAAAGGTTTTTTTCTGCCCATTTGGTCTGATTTTTGTCCCTTTAACCTATTCCCTATTTCGATTCTCAATGTTATGTAGTTTTGAATATATTTCATTGATTAATAAGGTATATATGCAGGGCCCATGGGAATAGTCTTTTTCAAATGAATCGAGATATTTATATGTATCACACGTAATACAAGTATAACCAATTGTGCCCGTATCGGGTTTGCACACTTTTAATACGTTGTTTCCTTTTTTTGGTATTCACTAAAATTTCCTAATTGTTTACACTTATTACATTTGACAAATCCTTTGACTCCTGGCCTGTTTTATCTTTCATTGTCTATATGATCCCGATATAACGTTTGCATAATGCGTATTAAACTTGTTGAACTTGAAACATGAAATAGGAATACTTGATAGAAATTCACATCATTTACGCTAGTATGTGAAAGTATTATTATGGATTAGAGGAATTCATATGAGTAATTTCTTTATTTTACTGATAAAATGTTGTGAGCACTTGCACAATAAAAATATAGTTTTCCCCTCTGACGTCTTTTAAACAATACAATTGCATGAAATAAGATTGAGAAAAAAATAACTACATGTGCTTAAAAAAAAGAAAAGTGATTAAAGTTAGCCATTATATGGATAAAAAAAACTTTAACTTTTTTATGAGTTGGCAATAAACTTACAACCGTTCCATTTTTTTGTTCTATGCATTGTCGTTTGTTCAAGACTAACATGACTAATGAGTTTGTGTATTCCTTTGGGCCTCTATTTTACTTTCTATATCAGCAAAGTGACAACCGATGAATATATAACAAAACCCTAGACTCAACAAGTATGTACATTGTCATAGTTGTCTGTTAATTTTTGTTTGTTTCATTTGTATTTAACTTATCTGATCACGCTTATTTAAATATTTACCGTAATACTGGTTGTTCCATGATGAAGTTTTTGCTGGCTCATTCCCAGATTCTTAAATTGAAAAAAAAAAGTAAAATGCAAACTTGAACATGTTCTACGGTGGATATCGTATGTAGATTTGGTCCAATTGTGCCCGTGTCGGGTTTGCATACTTTTAATTCGTTGTTTCCTTTTTTTGGCATTCATTAAAATTTCATAATTGTTTACACTTATTACATTTGACAAATTCTCTGATACCTGACCTGTTTTATCTTTCATTGTCTATATGATCCCGATATAAAGTTTGCGTAATGCGTATTAAGCTTGTTGACTTTGAAAAATGAAATAGGAATACATGATAGAAATTCACAACGTTTACGCTAATATGTTAAAGTATTATTATGGATTAGAGGAATTCATATGAGGAATAACTTTATTTTACTGATAAAATGTTGTAAGCACTTGCACAATAAAAAATAAAGTGTTACCCTCTGACGTCTTTTAAACAATAAAATTGCATGAAATAAGATAGAGAATAAAATAACTACATGTATTTAAAAAACAAAAAAAAGTGATTTAAGTTAGCCATTATGTAGATAAAAAAACTCCAATTTTTTTATGAGTTGGCAATAAACTTACAACCGTTCCATTTTTTGATAAAACCATTATTCTGTCAAGATGCATAGCATGTCAATGTATGTTCTAGATATTAACAATAATAAATTGAAATTTAGATTATATGAAACGCTTTGCGGTTCGCTGTATTTATAAATTGGCGTATTCCTGATTTCATTTTTTTTTTCGTTTGCTGTGCAAACATGTATTCATTTGATCTACTTTTAACGTAACACGACTGGTGTTACATTGTGAGGAAGATTTGATAACCCTTCTGGACTATATAAATTAAGTCGGCATTGTTATTCGTATCGCCTTGTTGTTGTTCTATGCATTGTCGTTTGTTCAAGACTAACATGACTAATGAGTTTGTGTATTCCTTTGGGCCTCTATTTTACTTTCTATATCGGCAAAGTGACAACCGATGAATATATAACAAAACCCTAGACTCAACGAGTATGTACATTGTCATGGTTTTCTGTTAATTTTTGTTTGTTTCATTTGTATTTAACTTATCTGATCACTCTCATTTAAATATTCACCGTAATACTGGTTGTTCCATGATGAAGTGTTTGCTGACTCATTCCCAGATTCTTAAATTGAAAAAAAGACAAATGCAAACTTGAACATGTTCTACGGTGGATATCGTATGTAGATTTGGTCCAATTGTGCCCGTGTCGGGTTTGCATACTTTAAATTCGTTGTTTCCTTTTTTTTGGCAATCATTAAAGATTCCTAATTGTTTACACTTATTACATTTGACAAATTCTCTGATACCTGACCTGTTTTATCTTTCATTGTCTATAGGATCCCGATATAACGTTTGCGTATTGCGTATTAGGCTTGTTGACTTTGAAAAATGAAATAGGTATACTAAATAGAAATTCACAACATTTACGCTAATATGTTTAAGTATTATTATGGATTAGAGGAATTCATATGAGGAATAACTTTATTTTACTGATAAAATGTTGTGAGCACTTGCGCAATAAAAACAAAGTTTTCCCCTCTGACGTCTTTTAAACAATACAATTGCATGAACTAAGATTGAGAAAAAAATAACTACATGTATTTAAAAAACAAAAAAAAAGTGATTTAAGTTAGCCATTATGTGGATGAAAAAAAACTCCAATTTTTGTTATGAGTTTGCAATAAACTTACAACCGTTCCATTTTTTGATAAACCAATATTCTGTCAAGATGCATAGCATGTCAATGTATGTTCTAGATATTAACAATAATAAATTGATATTTAGATTATATGAAACGCTTTACAGTTCGCTGTATTTATAAATTGGCGTATTCCTGATTTCATTTTTTTTCCGTTTGCTGTGCAAACATGTATTCATTTGATCTACTTTTGACGTAACACGACTGGTGTTACATTGTGAGAAAGATTTGATAACCCTTCTGGAGTATATAAAATCAGTCGGCATTGTTTATCCTATCGCCCTGTTGTTGTTCTATGCATTATTGTTTGTTCAAGACTAACATGACTAATGAGTTTGTGTATTCCTTTGGGCCTCTATTTTACTTTCTATATCGGCAAAGTGACAACCGATGAATATATAACAAAACCCTAGACTCAACAAGTATGTACATTGTCATAGTTTTCTGTTAATTTTTGTTTGTTTCATTTGTATTTTACTTATCTGATCACGCTTATTTAAATATTTACCGCAATACTGGTTGTTCCATGATGAAGTGTTTGCTTGCTCATTCCCAGATTCTTAAATTAAAAAAAAAAGACAAATGCAAACTTGAACATGTTTAACGGTGGATATCGTATGTAGATTTGGTCCAATTGTGATCGTGTCGGGTTTCACACTTTAAATTCGTTGTTTCCTTTTTTTTGGCATTCATTAAAATTTCCTAATTGTTTACACTTATTACATTTGACAAATTCTCTGATACCTGACCTGTTTTATCTTTCATTGTCTATAGGATCCTGATATAACGTTTACGTAATGCGTATTAAGCTTGTTGACTTTGAAAAATGAAATAGGAATACTTGATAGAAATTCACAACATTTACGCTAATATGTTAAAGTATTATTATGGATTAGAGGAATTCATATGAGGAATAACTTTATTTTACTGATAAAATGTTGTGAGCACTTGCACAATAAAAATAAAGTTTTCCCCTCTGACGTCTTTTAAACAATAAAATTGCATGAAATAAGATAGAGAAAAAAATAACTACATGTATTTAAAAAACAAAAAAAGTGATTTAAGTTAGCCATTATGTAGATAAAAAAATCTCCAACTTTTTTATGAGTTGGCAATAAACATACAACCGTTCCATTTTTTGATAAACCAATATTCTGTCAAGATGAAAAGGATGGCAATGTATGTTCTAAATATTAACAATAATAAATTGAAATTTAGATTATATAAAACGCTTTGCAGTTCGCTGAATTTATAAATTGGCGTATTCCTGATTTCATTTTTCTTTTCGTTTGCTGTGCAAACATGTATTCATTTGATATACTTTAAAGTAACATGACTGTTGTTACATTGTGAGGAAGATTTGATAACCCTTCTGGAGTATATAAAACCAGTCGGAATTGTTTATCGTATCGCCTTGTTGTTGCTCTATGCATTGTCGTTTGTTAAAGACTAACATGACTAATGAGTTTGTGTATTCCTTTGGGCCTCTATTTTACTTTCTATATCGGCAAAGTGACAACCGATAAATATATAACAAAACCCTAGACTCAACAAGTATGTACATTGTCATAGTTTTCTGTTAATTTTTGTTTGTTTCATTTGTATCTAACTTATCTGATCACGCTTATTTAAATATTTACCATAATACTGGTTGTTCCATGATGAAGTGTTTGCTGGCTCAATCCCAGATTCTTAAAATGATAAAAAGACAAATGCAAACTTGAACATGTTCTACGGTGGATATCGTATGTAGATTTGGTCCAATTGTGCCCGTATCGGGCTTGCACACTTTTAATTCGTTGTTTTCTTTTTTGGCATTCATTAAAATTTCCTAATTGTTTACACTTATTACATTTGACAAATTCTCTGATACCTGACCTGTTTTATCTTTCATTGTCTATAGGATCCCGATATAACGTTTGCGTAATGCGTATTAAGCTTGTTGACTTTGAAAAATGAAATAGGAATACTTGATAGAAATTCACAACATTTATGCTAATATGTCAAAGTATTATTAAGGATTAGAGGAATTCATATGAGGAATAACTTTATTTTACTGATAAAATGTTGTGAGCACTTGCACAATAAAAATAAAGTTTTCCCCTCTGACGTCTTTTAAACAATAAAAATGCATGAAATCAGATAGAGAAAAAATAACTACATGTATTTAAAAAACAAAAAAAAAAGAGATTTAAGTTAGCCATTATGTAGATAAAAAAATCTCCAACTTTTTTATGAGTTGGCAATAAACCTACAACCGTTCCATTTTTTGATAAACCAATATTCTGCATAGCATCGCAATGTATGTTCTAGATATTAACAATAATAAATTGAAATTTAGATTATATGAAACGCTTTGCAGTTCGCTGTATTAATAAATGGGCGTATTCCTGATTTCATTTTTTTTCGTTTGCTGTGCAAACATGTATTCATTTGATCTACTTTTAACGTAACACGACTGGTGTTACATTGTGAGGAAGATTTGATAACCCTTCTGGAGTATATAAAATCAGTCAGAATTGTTTATCGTATCGCCTTGTTGTTGTTCTATGCATTGTCGTTTGTTCAAGACTAACATTACTAATGAGTTTGTGTATTCCTTTGGGCCTCCATTTTACTTTCTATATCGGCAAAGTGACAACCGATGAATATATAACAAAACATTAGACTCAACAAGTATGTATATTGTCATAGTTTTCTGTTAATTTTTGTTTGTTTCATTTGTATTTAACTGATCTGATCACGCTTATTTAAATATTTACCGTAATACTGGTTGTTCCATGATGAAGTGTTTGCTGGCTCATTCCCAGATTCTTAAATTGAAAAAAAGACAAATGCAAACTTGAACATGTTCTACGGTGGATATCGTTTGTAGATTTGGTCCAATTGTGCCCGTGTCGGGCTTGCATACTTTTAATTCGTTGTTTCCTTTTTTTGGCATTCATTTAAATTTCCTAATTGTTTACTCTAATTACATTTGACAAATTCTCTGATACCTGACCTGTTTTATCTTTCATTGTCTATAGGATCCCGATATAACGTTTGCATAATGCGTATTAAGCTTGTTGACTTTTAAAAAATGAAATAGGAATACTTGATAGAAATTCACAACATTTACGCTAATATGTTAACGTATTATTATGGATTAGAGGAATTCATATGAGGAATAACTTTATTTTACTGATAAAATTTTGTGAGCATTTGCACAATAAAAATATAGTTTTCCCCTCTGACGTCTTTTAAACAATAAAATTGCATGAAATAAGATTCAGTAAAAAAAAAACTACATGTATTTAATAAAAAAAAAAAAAAAAGTGATTTAAGTTAGCCATTATGTGGATAAAAAAAACTTTAACTTTTTTATGAGTTGGCAATAAACTTACAACCGTTCCATTTTTTGATAAACCAATATTATATCAAGATGCATAGCATTGCAATGTATGTTCTAGATATTAACAATAATAAATTGAAATTTAGATTATATAAAACGCTTTGCAGTTCGCTGAATTTATATATAGGCGTATTTCTGATTTCATTTTTTTTTTGTTTGCTGTTAAAACATGTATTCATTTCATATACTTATAACGTAGCACGACTGGTGTTACACTGTGAGGAAGATTTGATAACCATTCTGGAGTATATAAAATCAGTCGGAATTGTTTACCGTATCGCATTGTTGTTGTTCTATGCATTGTCGTTTGTTCAAGACTAACATGACTAATGAGTTTGTGTTTTCCTTTGGGCCTCTATTTTACTTTCTATATCGGCAAAGTGACAACCGATGAATATATAACAAAACCCTAGACTCAACAAGTATGTACATTGTCATAGTTTTCTGTTAATTTTTGTTTGTTTCATTTGTATTTAACTTATCTGATCACACGTATTTGAATATTTACCGTAATACTGGTTGTTCCATGATAATGTGTTTGCTGGCTCATTCCCCGATTCTTAAATTGAAATGAAGACAAATGCAAACTTGAACATGTTCTACGGTGGATATCGTTTGTAGATTTGGTAGACATGCTTTTGTCATAACTGGGTTTATATATAGATAAGACTGTCGAGTGTCCTATTTGGATTGTTTAAACAAGTCGGTTGATGCCTTTAATGGCGTTCAGATCGATGTGAGCCAAGGCTCAGTGTTTAAGGCAGTACTTTGCCTTATTGATGAGTACATTTTGCACATTGTGACATGGAGAAATGATTCATTGACAATCGTACCTAATCATTTGATTTCAATAGTCTTGCTTAAACACCTAAAATCACGCCAGTTTTTTTCAGGATACATCTCTTTGGCAATGATCAGCTGAAAAATGTCTCATTAAAACAAAAATACAAGTTTGACTGTATTGACCTTATACGATATATATGGGGTCATTAAATTTCATATGACCATTGATTGTGGGTCTATACAAATAACAAAGGTGAGCAAAAGTAACAACGAGCTTGCTTTCAATGATTTCTTTATTTGTTTTACTCCTTCATCATTCATTTCGCCATCTGTTGTCGATGCGATACGTTTCAGAGTTTTATTCACACTGTAATATTTTCTTAAAGGAACGTAACACCACTACTAACCTTGAATGAAATTGAACCTGGTCTTATAACATAATTTTAAATGAACACGTTTTAAATATAGTCGCTTTTAACCGTGCAATACCCCGAACAAGATATTATCAGTGATATTAAAGTCCAAAGTCTTAATGTATGCTCTGTTTTATGGTGCTGTTCTCGGCATTCAATTGCTGAGCAAGCATATTCCAGTTAGATATTATTGTATGTTTTAATGTGTCAGTGTTAGTCATCAACATCGTTTATAATAAATGATTGTCATAATATTATTTTGTTCATTAGGGAGGCTCATTGACTGATAAGGATTGTCCCGCTCCAGTTATGATTCACATTTGCTCAGTCCCGACATGCATATTATCATCGATATCAATATGTACAATGAAAATGACGTCAAATAATTACACTATAACAACATGATTTTCTTCTCTTTTGTTTGATGTAAGCATAGTTCCATTGACTTTTTGAAAACAACCTTTGAACGTATGTGCGTAAACTATCTAAAGATGTAAGAAGATGTGGTATGAGAGCCAATGAGACAACTCTTCCTCCAAGTCAAGGTTAGTAAAAGCAGACAAATGTACACTATTAAATGTATCTAAATATGTACTCTTTTCCTACAAGTCCATAGTAAAGCAATATTTTAACATTTTTAAAAAAAAATTTAATAATTAAAAAAACAGCGAATGATAAATCAGCCAATACTCCTTATAAACAAAAATAAAAGTTTTTTTCTGCCATTTGGTCTGAATTTTGTCCCTTTAACCTATTCCTTATTTCCATTCTCAATGTTATGTAGTTTTTAAATATATTTCATTGATTAATAAGGTATATATGCAGGGCCCATGGGAATAGTCTTTTTCAAATGGATTGGGATATTAATATGCATAACAAGTAGTACACGTATTACAAATTTTGATCGTGTTGGGTTTGCATACTTTTAATTTGTTGTTTCCTTTTTTTAGCATTCAATAAATTTCCTAATTCTTTACATTTATTACATTTGACAAATCTTCTGACTCCTAACCTGTGTTATCTTTCATTGTCTATAGGATCCCGATATTACGTTGGCATAATGCGTATTAAGCTTGTTGACATTGAAAAACGAAATAAGAAGACTTGATAGAAATTCACAACATTTACGCTAGTATGTTAAAGTATTATTATGGGTTAGAGGAATTCATATGAGGAATAACTTTATGTAACTGATTAAATGTTGTGAGCACTTGTACAGTTAAAATATAGTTTTCCCCTCTGACATGTCTGACGTCTTTTAAACAGTAAAATTACATGCAATAAGATTGAGAAAAAATAACTACACATGTAATAAAAAAAAAAAGTGATTTAAGTTAGCCATTATGAGGATAAAAAATACTCCGATTTTTTATAAGTTGGCAATAAACTTACAACCGTTTCAGTTTTTGATAAACAAATATTCTGTCAAGATGCATAGCATGGCAATGTATGTTCTAGATGTTAACAATAATCAATTGAAATTAAGATTGTATAAAACGCTTTGCAGTTCGCTGAATTTATATATTGGCGTATTTCTGATTTCATTTGTTTTTTGTTTGCTGTTAAAACATGTATTCATTTTATATACTTTTAACGTAGCACGACTGGTGTTACACTGTGAGGAAGATTTGATAACCATTCTGGAGTATATAAAATCAGTCGGAATTGTTTACCGTATCGCAATGTTGTTGTTCTATGCATTGTCGTTTGTTCAAGAATAACATGACTAATGAGTTTGTGTTTTCCTTTGGGCCTCTATTTTACTTTCTATATCGGCAAAGTAACAACCGATGAATATATAACAAAACCCTAGACTCAACAAGTATGTACATTGTCATAGATTTCTGTTTATTTTTGTTTGTTTCATTTGTATTTAACTTATCTGATCACGCTTATTTAAATATTTACCGTAATACTGGTTGTTCCATGATAAAGTGTTTGCTGGCTCATTCCCAGATTCTTAAATTGAAAAAAAAAGACAAATGCAAACTTGAACATGTTCTACGGTGGATATCGTTCGTAGATTTGGTAGACATGCTTTTGTCGTAACTGGGTTTATATATAGATGAGACTGTCGACTTTCCTATTTGGATTATTTAAACAAGTCGGTTGATACCTTTCATGGTGTTCAGTTCGGTGTGAGCCAAGGCTCAGTGTTTAAGGCAGTACTTTGCCCTATTGATGAGTACATTTTGCACATTGTGACATGGAGAAATGATTCATTGACAATCATACCTAAAAATTTTATTTCAATATTCTTGCTTTAACACCTAAAATCAAGCCAGTCTTTTCAGAATACATCTCTTTGGCAATGAAAAATAAATTGAATCAGTTGAAAGATGTCTCATTAAAACAAAAATACAAGTTTGACTGTATTGACCTAATACGATATATATGGGGTCAGTAAATTGTATATAACCATTCATTTTTGGTCTAAACAAATGACAAATGTAAACAATGATAACAACGAGCTAACTTTCAATGAAATCTTTATCTTTTTTTCACTTCTTTATCATTTATTTCGCCATCTGTTGTCGATGCGATACGTTTCAGATTTCTATTCACACTGTAATATTTTCTTAAAGGAATGTACACCACTACTAACCGTGTATCAAATTGAATCAGGTCTTATAACATAATTTTAAATGAACACGTTTTTAAACATAGTCGCTTGTAACAGTGCAATACTACGAACAAAAGATTATCAGTGATATTACAGTTTTAATGTATACTCTGTATTATGGTGTTTTTCTGGAATTCAATTGCTGAGCAAGTATATTCCAGTTAGATATTATTGTATGTTTTAATGTGTTAGTGTTAGTCATCAACATCATTTATAATAATTGATTGTCAATATTATTTTGTTACTAAGGGAGGCTCATAGACTGATAAGGACTGTCTCGCTCCAGTCATGATTCACATTTGCTCAGTCCCGACATGCATATAATCATCCATATCAATATGTACAATGAAAATGACGTCAAATAATTACACTATAACAACATGATGTTCTTCTCTTTTGTTTGATGTAAGCATAGTCTCATTGATTTTTCTGAATACAACCTTTGAACATATGCGCGTAAACTATCTAAAGATGTAAGAAGATGTGATATGAAAGCCAACGGACAACTCTCCCGCCATAGCACGGTTAGTAAAAGCAAAAAAATGTACACTATTAGATATATCTAAATATGGACTCTTTTCTTTAAAGTCTATAGTTTAGCAATACTTCAATTTTTTTTAATTTTTCAACAATTAAAAAAGAACGAATGATAAATCAGCCAATATTCAATATAAACAAAGCTAGATGTTTTTTTCTGCTCTTTGGTCTGACGGTTGTCCCTTCAACCTATTCCCTATTTCCATTCTCAATGTTATGTCGTTTTTGTATATTGTATTGCTTAATAAGGTATTAATGGGAATAGTCTTTTGTCAAAGAATCGATATATATATATATGTATAACACGTATAACCAATTGTGATCGTGTCTGGTTTGCAAACTTTCGATTCGTTGTTTCCTTTTTCTAGCATTCATTAAAATTTCCAACTTATTAAATTTGACAAACCCTTTGACTTCTTATCTGTTTTATCTTTCATTGGCTACAGGATTCCGATATAATGTTTTTGTAATGCCTATTAAGCTTGTTGACTTTGACATACGAAATAGGAATAATTGTTAGATGAATACTACATTTTCGCAAGCATGTAAGAAAATTATTACGGGTTAGAGGAATTCATGTGATGAATAACTATGTGTAACGGACAAAAATTCCTTTGCGGTTCAAAACAGATTTTTTTTGGCAAAATGTATTTATAGAATGTGCGTATTAATTAAGTACTCCAACATTACTCATGTTATTGATACATTACGATCAAGAGTTGAAAGAGTTCAAATGGACCTTTAAAAGTATAGCAACATTATGAAGAAAGGTCAAGCATTTGCATAAGGAAGTTGAAAATGATTTGTACAAATAATATCATTTTTTGGTTATATTTTATTTAGCATATGCATTTCAGTATATTTGTTCTACTCCATATATTGGAGACCAAATCGGATCACATGAATATCTTTTAATGTTTTAGTTTGATTTTACCCTTTTGTTCTTTATTTGTGTATTATTTCACCCATCCAACAACAAGGCTACTTTATATGTTGTTGGAGAAAAAAGAAGTAGCAACTGATCGGTACAAAACAAAACGTTGTTAAGTTCTTTTTTTTTTTTAAATTTTGTATATTTTACCGTAGTTTTGACTGTCCCATGCTAACTCGTTTCCTTGGTCATTTCCATAGACTTAAAACAAAAGACAAAAATGAATGTGTAGAGCTCTAGAGCACTAAAAATTACACAACGCTTCTCATATAACGTTTTTTGAACAACGGAATTTATTAGAGTAAGGAAAACTACTAAATTAAAAAAATATGAAAATTGTGATCGTGTTCAAGCATTATGTGGTATATATGTGAATAATAGATATTGCTAATTTGGCAATAATTAAAAAACAAAACCACTAAACTCTGAGGAAAATTCAAAACAGAAAGTCCCTAATCAACTGGCAAAATCAAATTTATGGCTTGTTTGGCAATATTTGTTCTAGATGATAACACTAGTTCATTGAAATTAAAATAAGAGAAACTTTGTATTCATTTTCAATTAACTAATCTAACAAGATGACTGGTGTCACATTAGAAGATAATTTGAATAACCTTCCGGAGCAGCTAAAATCATTCGTGATTGTTTATGTTTTCAATCATTTTTCGGTTTAATTTTGCACTACATTGTTGTTTGTAGAAGACTAACGAACTTGTATTTCCTATTTGTATCTCTCGCCTCTCTGTGTCTTTCAATAATGTCAAAGTTACTTTCGATAACTAAACAACAAATCCAAAGAAACAAAAACATGTACACTGCTATGGTTAGTTTCCTGTTGATCGTTGCTACATGTATGTAGTTCCTTCACCTTTCGGACAATTGGTTTATGCTTATTCAAATGACTTACCATAATTTGGGCTGTTCCATGATAACTGGTTTGCTTGCTCATTTTCAGATACTTTATTTTAATAGACAAATATAAATGTTTTAAAAGTCTTGAACAACAAAAATCAAGCAATTCTTTCCAAGGGGTGTCTTTTTTAAAACGAAAACAATTGACTCAGCGAAAAGATGTCTCGATATATAAACACATGGAAAACAAGTATTGCAACACCAACTTGAAATTCAAATTAAAAAAAACACTCTTTATTTTTGTGTGATATAATTTGTTGAAATAGAACTAGTTTAACATTATTCAAATCTTACCTCAGTTTAATCAATAAATATCGACTCGATAAGTTAATATCTGCACATGCAGCTATTGTACCCGTAAACAGCAAAACAGGTGTTTTTATCCTCATTGTTTTCAACACTTCAAATAACCAAGTTTATAAAATTATGTTATTGACACCTTGGAATTGGTCATCCACAACTCTTATCTGCAGCAAGATGGCAGATTATCAGCACGAGAGCAGCAGGTATGTCACTTTGACAATTGCACGTATTGTTGGTCATCACTATTCCACTATAAGTCGTTTTGAGAATAAAAAAATCAGGCAACAAACGATGTAAAACACCTTCCGAGATCAAGAAGACCCCGTATAACATCTGCTAGGGAAAATCAAAGATAATGAAGGTTGGTAAGAAGGAAATCCATTGCAAACAATACAATCCTAAAAACAGAGTGGTGGCCATACAGAAGCCTTTAAACAAAAACTGTTCGAGATCGACTTATCGCTACTGAATATCGTGCGATAAGACCATTTCGTGGAACTTTGCTTACGAACAGACACACTGTTGTCCGTATCCATTGTAGTGCAGAGCTAGCCAAAGTGGGAAATTACCATCGTGGAGGAAGATCCGTTGTTCCAATGGAGTTCTGTGTATCTTCCTTGGCTCGATCGTACCCCGGATTTGAACCATATCGAGCATATATGGGACACTATTGAGCGTAAAGTGCGCAAAAGGATACCCCAGTTCAAACACGTCATGAAATAAACAACGCCCTTCATCAGTAACGGTTCCTGCTACCTAAGCAACAAATTAGTCGTCTTATGGCAGGAATCAGAAGACATTAAGAGGCGGTGCACAAAGTACAAATTTTGCGTATAACGATCAACCATGATGTAAACAATCATTTTAAGATTTATTTTGAAATGTCTTACATTGTAAAGTTCGACTACAGTAAAAGTTTAAAATGCTTTTTTTTTGTACAAAAAACACTTCATTTTGTTATCAAAATTGTGATTTAGATAAAAACTTTTTTTTATTTTTTTTTTCCTTCGTTTTCATGCCAATATTATCATTAACTAGGTTTCAATATTATTTTTCAATTATTTTATCATATTCCATCCCAAATAAGAGGCTGATTTTTCAAGTTAAAAAATCAAGGTGTTGCAATACTTTTTTCCATGTGTATATAAAACAACATATGGCGTAATTGATCATGTGATGTGATCTTTGGATATTACATACTTAGTATCTGATTTAATTTTTATTATCAGTAAAACTGCGTGCTAGTGACCTAAAAAGTAATGTAAGAGGTCTGTTAATTCCATATGAGCATTGGTCAATTTAAAAATGAATGCCCACAATTACAACTTGTAAGCTTAAAATGAGTTTTCCGCATTTGTTTTTATCATTCGTCAATAATCTCGACAACTGTTGTCAGAGCAAAACGCTCCTGATTTTTCTCTAATTAACGGACTTTACACCACTGCTAAACGTGTAAAATAGGACAAATTATAAGTTTATATTTTGTTTAATTTTTTACTGTAAATTGAAGGCATACCTGGCTGCACAATTCATAAAACAGTCGAACTATTAATGTATCTCATTCTTTGATCTAATGACTGCATTGTTAGGCTTTATATTCGATTATGTAATATTGTTATTATATTTGACTTTTGAAATTGAACGCAGTGAATAAAGACTATTTATCAGAAAAAAGATTTTACTCTTTTCAGGCCTTTTTACCTTTTTTTAAATTTTGACGATTTGCATCCTATTGTATTATTTTGATTTCAATCGATAATTACTTTTAAATCCATTTGATTCTAGAGGCTTGTTTCTGTGAGTTCATAGTAGGACATGATAATATACTTTGTCATGGATAGATGCATTTATTATCATGAGTATTATATTCAATCTTTAAAAAACAATTAAAAAAAATTAATGCTACTTTTAATGTCTTACCGTTATATTGGCTGTATGAATATGATCCACTAGCTAAATTGTTTCCACGTCCTTGAAGTAATAAGAATGACCTTATATTGATAATAGCAGTAACATTTTTTTCTTGGTCGATATTTTTTGTTGTTAAAGCTTGTTTTTTTTTTTTTCGTTTTAATGGGGTTTTTTTTTTAAAATTTGAAGCAATAAGCTTTGGATAAGTTTCTTTTGTTAGTTTCAGTTTGCACTATCATCAGCAAGGGAGTATCAATGATGTATGTGTTATACTGGTTTGTTGCAATTCCATTTCTATGAAATTATATTTCATTTATATTTCAGTTATATATTATTATATTTTTCAAATAAATGAGTGTTAGTCATCCGAATCGTTTACAAAAAATAATTGTTGTAATATTTAAAACTTTTTCGAAACATGCAGATGCAATATCTACTTGAACATGAACAAAATATGGCAACATGATTTATCTTGCATTTTGTATTATATAATATAACGTGATATCATGTTCCTGTATTTAAATTTGGAAGGCACTTGGAGTTACCATATATTTACACTAGTATATGGATGAGCATTGCTTTCTGAAAAAAAGCAATCCTTTAACCGATTTTCATTTTTTACCAATAATAAGGATTAGCAAAAGGTCCCTTTTATAAAAAAAATGCTTTGTTTTTTAGATAGTATTTAAACATGTTCAAGTGCCTTATATATTTTTACAAGAAGGATCAATTAGAATTGTCTTTTTCAAATGCATACTTAGAAATTATGAGCATAAAAGTCAAAAAGTAATATAACATAAATACTTAACTCTGAGAAAAAATCTGACGCCCACACGCGTAACAAGGAATGTGATTTTTTTAATTAGATTGATGGTTTTTGTGTTTTTGTATATAGATGCATTACATTATAACTATTCTTTTTTCACTGCCTGTTAATTTTCTTAGATGTTTGTGAGATTATGAACTTGACAAAGATGCATCAATACATTTTCATTAATGTATTAATACAGCTCTTTTCCGTCTTTTCAAACCAGTAAGATCGGAACCTTTACATGTACATGAGGAAAAGAGGAAATGTCTTCTTGTTCACTTCACCAATAGAGGAATTGATGCAATAAACATCTGGAACGTTCTACATCCCAAAGAGGTAACATCTTAAATTCCTATCTATTTTCAAAATCAGTCTGTTCATATTGTATCCTACGTGAATGATTGACCAAAGTCCGTTTTCAGTGACAAAGAGGCCGTGAAATGTCTATTATCTCTTCATGACAAGCATTTTGTTGTTCCGGCGGACAAAGCTTCAAATAATATTGTCTTTGTACGTAAATCGTATTACTATAAATGTCTTAGGAAAAAAGAATTAGGAATGAATGAGCACTCAGGTAATCCCATATACAAAGTCATCATTTGACAAAGATTATATTTTGGTAAATCACAAGTCCTTCATGGTTTAAATGAACATTATATTGAACAACAAATCAGAGGACATACCTTGTTTGTATTGGATACCTGAACTTCACACCATTTCGTACAAACAACGGTACAGTGCATGTTCCACTAAAAAATTGTCCATTAGATTTACTACAATTCTGTCCATAGCGAAATAAGGTCTTAAGAAATACTGTGAAACTGTTTACTCGAGTAGTATGCTGTTTACTAGCGTAGTGGCGTTAATCATATGTGGATTTTTAAAAATACGAAAACAACTTCTAAATTATTTCAAATTTAGGTCTCTTTCTAAAAATAGTTCCATCAAAACTTTTGATTTTCAACCCTGTATAGATGTACTACCATTCCCCATGTGAAATTAAAAAATTGCCTGAAAAAAATACTCCACAATGCCTTTCAGCATAAAAATAAAAGCATATGGTTTAAATTTATTACTTTGGGATATCATAATAAAATTGAGAATGGAAATGGGGAATGTGTCAAAGAGACAACAACCCGACCAAATAAAAAACAACAGCAGAGGGTCACCAACAGGTCTCCAATGTAGCGAGAAATTCCCGCACCCGGAGGCGTCCTTCAGCTGGCCCCTATACAAATATATACTAGTCCAGTGATAATGCACATTTTGTTAACGGTGAATAAAAGGGTACACGATGCTACACAGAGGACTAAGTGATCAGTATGCTGGATTTTTTTGAATTTGTTGAATTTGGAAGTAGACTTTTTCAACGAATTGTCGGCATTCCTATGGGAACGAACTGTGCGCCTCTCCTTGTTGACCTCTTTTTATTTTCATATGAATCGAAGTTTTTTCAGACACTTGTCAATAGCGAAAAGATAAAAGAAGCCAGATTATTAAATTTCAATTTTAGATACATTAGTGATGTACTTTCCATTAACAATTTGAACTTTTCTTATTGGGTTCCATTAATATCCGACAGAACTAGAAATTAAAGAAAAAACAAATACGGCTTCTTCCGCGTTATTTTTATACTTATATCTCGAATTTAACATACACAGTCATCTCAGTACCAGAATCTGTTACAAACAAGACGATTTTAATTTTGAAATTATAAATTTACCCAACTGAGTAGCAATATATCAACTTAATCTGCATATGGGATATACATTTCCCAACTTATTCGATGTTCAAGAGCTTGCAGCTCCTACTCAGACTTTGTAAAACGTCATTAGTGTCTGGAAGAAAGTTGATGAACCAGGGGTATGTAAAAAAAAGCCTCGTTTTTTTTTCTCAACAAAGTTCATCTGAAGGTACCAAGACCGTGTTGATAAATATTCCGTATCCATCTTCGGATTTCAAATGTTTGGCCTTGAGCGTTCCTGATGAAGGTAAATCCAGGAAAGTGCTTTGGACGCAAATAATTATTTAACGTGTTGTTTCCAATTCTTCACAAATAATACCTGATGATCTTGATGAACAGATTCTGCGTACTGACGTTGTTTATAATCTTAACCTCGTGATATATTGTTCTTTTATTTGTCTTGCTTGAACTATTATCATTACTTTAACTGTTTGGTCTGTTTTATGTGATATTCATTGAACGTGGCTCGTTACTTATACATCCCGTCAATGTGGTTTTTTATTATCTTTCATTTTTGCTAGGTGGGATTTGATATGCGTCTTTTCGGTTTCCTTGTTTCTTATAACGTGAATATGTACACTTAAAGATCCCGGGATTGTTCTATTATATGTGTTGATAGTATTGTTCTGTTATCAAGTTAATAATAGTTTGAACGAAAAATGAAAAAAATATTTCATTCAAGTAGTAGTAATAACGATATATGGATTCTTATAAATTCTAAAGAACTGCTGGATAAGTTTTAATCTCGGACTTTTTCGGTAATTGATTCTAACATAACTTTTAATTTTATAGCTCTGCAAAAGATAATCGTTTAATAAACTGAATGTGACTTTTCACTTTGTAATACTGGTTATTTCAAGTATACTGTCAAGTTTTGTCATAATCAGTTCAATGGTTTGAGAAAAATCTAGTATAATGAAAGACGACATCTACAGCGATTCGAGCAACATTTTTTCGACAAATCCAAACCAAGCCGCATCAAGACAGAATATAGTTTGGACCAATGAATGTTCAAATATTTACCTTATCTGCGTACAAACAGTTTAATATGATACACAAGATGATTTGAGGAACTGTTCAGGCCAATATATAAAAATTATGGGGTAACTTTCACTCATGAATGGTAGAAATGTTATTAGAAATGAGTAATTGAAATATTTTAGCAGAATAAACTATCAATATAAAAGTTTACTGTCTCCATGAAGGTTTCAATAAGTCCTTACGTAAAAAATAAATTTACGCCGCGTTTCAGAGGGGGACATAAAAGGCTTCTCTTTTAGTGAATTATTTGTCATTACAGCATTAAGAAAATTTTTACTGACTTATAACTATATATTTATTCAATGTTTTCCTAGGAAAATGTTCTATCATAGCAGAATATAAGAAATAAGGAGAAAAAGACCCCCCCCCGGAAAAGAAATAGACTTAGTATGGCTTGTTCTGTCAACTGAAAATTCATGGTAGAGTCCTATTTCAAGAAAATTTTCCCATAAAATCTGTTTTGGAGACTTAATCTACTCAGAATATTTCGTTTTTTTTAATATTTCACTTAAATAGCGAGAAATTTTAACACATGAGAATACTCACAATGTCAAACGTGCATGTACAGCGTTCCATATTAGGTGTAATACCACCATTGATTTCCCCCATTATTCTTTGTTAAAGGAGTAGGTCCTGTAAGGACCGATTTTGGCCTCAAATTTCAGGTTCATCTGACGAAAGATTTTGACCACTTTTTAAACACTAAAGTGTCTATTTTATTTGAATTAATTAGTTTATGTGAAAGATTTTAACAGATTTAGTTCTTAAAAACGATCCGATTCAAGCTCAAATATGAAAAATCTACCTAATATACCAAAAAATGTCACTTTTCAGATGGTTTTTGGTAAAAATGAAAGTGGCCGCATCCGTGTTCATCCTCAACCTTTATATATGTTATGTATTATCATAAAATACAACTTACATTTCAATATTGAGGATGAACACGAATGCGGCCACTTTCGTTTTACACGAAAACCGTCTAAAATTTAACTAAAATGCTAGAATTATGAGGATTTCAGTAATTTAGCATGACTTAATGGTGCTAGTACCGGGTATATGTGCATTGTATTGTCAAAAACAGCCCATATTTATGTAGCAGAAGCATTCTACTGTCCAATACATAACTAAAGGTTTACATTTTAACAATTTTGTAAAACTGCTATATTTAGTGGCCAAAAAGGGGTCTTACTGAACCTACTCCTTTGCACTTTTCAAAAAAATGTGCAGAATTTATCTTTGATACAGATAAAGAAATAATTTGCATGAGTAAAGTTTTATCCTGTCCAGTACTATAGAAAAGATTCCAAATCACATGTCATTGCATATAAGAAAATAACCATCACTGGACGTTAACATAGCAAATGTGTCCTTTTAATCTAACTGTGTAAAAGGTTTAGTAACCATGTAACATCAAGATTACAAAATATTCTATAGAAATCCCCAATAGAAAAATAATGGTGTTTTGAAATATGTCTATGACACAAATGTTTTACTGCAAGAAAAGATTGTAAATTCTTATTGCGATAAGACGTGTCACGGTACTTGTCTATCCCAAATTCATGTATTTGGTTTTGATGTTATATTTGTTATTCTCGTGGGAGTTTGTCTGTTGCTGGGTCCGTTTCTGTGTGTGTTACATTGTAGTGTTATGTCGTTGTTCTCCTCTTATATTTAATACGTTTCCCTCAGTTTTAGTTTGTTACCCCAATTTTGTTTTTTGTCCATGGATTTATGAGTTTGAACATCGGTATACTACTGTTGCCTTTATTAATAACCTACAAATGTCAAACTCAAGGGAATATTTCTTTTCGACCTACTTTGGTATACAACCGGATGTGACTTACCACGATTTGGTAGTATTACACCTGCATACCACCATTCTCCATGTGGAATTGTAATTGTTTTGAATAGACATTGAACGACAAAATTTCTTTTTAGAGATGTTTGCAAATTTCTTACGCCCAATACGCGACACAATGTATGTGTTTTTTTTTTAATTTGATAGATGCATTTTGTGTTTTTTGTATTTGTTTGTTTGTCTTGAGATTTTAACACAGTGATGACTGCTGTAACCATATTTTAACTATTTTACTGATTGTGTCTGTTTTGTTCACTCATCGTTGTAAAAATAACGGAATTTGATGCGGCTGTCATAAAAGTGAGATGTTTAGCTCTATACAAACCTGGTTTAATCCATCATTTTCTACATTTGAAAATGTCTGTACCCAGTCAGGAATATGACAGTTGTTGTTCGTTTGATATGTTTTATCCTTTAATTTTACCTTTTGATTAGCGACTTCCCGTTTTAAATTTTCCTCGGAGTTCAGTATTTTTGTGATTTTACTTTTTACAAAGCGAAAAATTCCTGATTAAATGACAAATTCAAAAGGATGTGCCGAAATTTGATTTTTTATATTTTTTAGATAAATGATCAGAGTTCAAGAAAAGACAAATGGCATTCAAATATTTTTTCCACTTTAGAAAATAAACACATTACATAATTTAAAATTTCTCCTTTTTGGCAGTTTCGTAAATTATTATTAGACCAGAGTGAGCAAATATATGATTTTTTTTAGGTATTAACATATTTTGCAGTTTACAGTACTACAAAATTATCTTATCAATAAATAGTAACATGATGATAAACATTGATATTTTCAGCTTTAACTGCTACAATTGCCTAATTTTCAGCTGTATTTTGACCATAAATTGATATTTGTAGATATCCGTTTATAAAGAGACAACCATTGAATATTTAAAAAAAAATTGCAGACAGTATTTGTCATGAAGGTATTATATATGCAAAATGTCAGGTCAATATGATAACATTGCATTTGGAGCCTATCGCATAGTTTTCTGAAATACTTGCTCTTAAGAATAGTTAACTCATTTGCACAAATAAAATCATTTTTTGGTAATATTTCATTTAGCATATGCATTTAAATATATTCTTTCTACCTCCTATATAAGATACCAAATCGGATCACATGAATATCTTTAAATGTTTTAGTTTGATTTTACTCTTTTGTTCTTTGTCGAAACAAAATAACAGAAATATTAAGTAAATACTTAAAAACTTTCATGGATATATGCTTTCTTGCTTATTTTCAATTTGAATTGTAATGGCTCCTTATCATTTTTATTAAGTTCCTTTTGTTTTTGAATTTTATATATTTTACCGTAATGTTGACTGTCCCATGCTGACGCGTTTCCTTGGTCATTTCCATATACTTTAAACAAAAGACAAAAAATAATATGTAGAGCTCTAGAGCATAAAAAAAAACCACAAAGCTATATGACATTTTTTGAACAATGGAATTCATTGGAGTAAGAAAAAAATTATAAAAACTGTGATCATGCTCAACCATTATGTGGTATATGTGAATAATAGTTTGCAATAATTGAAAAACAAAACCACTTAACTCTGAGGAATATTCAAAACAGAAAGTCCCTAATCAACTGGCAAAATCAAATTTATGGCTTGTTTGGCAATATTTGTTCTAGATGATAACACTAGTTCATTGAAATTAAAATAAGAGAAACTTTGTATTCATTTTCAATTGACTAATCTAACAAGATGACTGGTGTCACATTAGAAGATAATTTGAATAACCTTCCGGAGCAGCTAAAATCATTCGTGATTGTTTATGTTTTCAATCATTTTTCGGTTTTAATTTTGCACTACATTGTTGTTTGTAGAAGACTAACGAACTTGTATTTCCTATTTGTATCTCTCGCCTCTCTGTTTCTTTCAATAATGTCAAAGTTACTTTCGATAACTAAACAACAAATCCAAAGAAACAAAAACATGTACACTGCCATGGTTAGTTTTCTTTTGATCGTTGCTACATGTATGCAGTTCCTTTACCTTTCGGACGATTGGTTTATGCGTATTCTAATGACTTACCATAATCTGGGCTGTTCCATGATAACTCGTTTGCTTGCTCATTTCCAGATACTTTAGTTAAATAGACAAATATAAATGTTTTAACAGTCTTGAACAACAAAAATCAAGCAATTCTTTCCAAGGGGTGTCTTTTTTTAAAACGAAAACAATTGACTCAGCGAAAAGATGTCTCGATATATAAACACATGGAAAAAAGTATTGCAACACCAAATTGAAATTCAAATTAAAAAAAAAACACTCTTTGTGTTTTTGTGATATAATTTGTTGAAATAGAAGTAGTTAAAACATTATTTAATTTTGTAAAAGGAGGCAATAATTGAATCACAAAACCACTGGACTCCGAGGAAAATTCCAAACAGAAAGTCCCTCATCAACTGGCAAAATCACGTAAATGGCTTGTTTGGCAATATGTGTTCTAGATGATAACACTAGTTAAATAAAATTTAAATTATATAAAACTTTGTATTCACTTTAAATTAACTAATAGAGCAAGGCGACTGGTGTCACATGTTGAAGAAGATTTGATTACCCTTCCGGAACACCTAAAATCAGTCGTTATTCTTTATATTTAGGTCTTTCCACTTTTCTGTGGAAAGACCTATTGTTTTTCTTCTGATTATTTTTTTTTTTCTTCCGCCTAATTTTGTTCTTGCGATAAACATTTGTTTCGCAATATGTCGCTTAGATATTTTGTATATGATATCGAACAGTTTATGCGCTTTTGAAATTTACCCTGCGTAAACGAATACTTTTCTTTGTAGGAGTTATCTCCCCAAACACTGTTTTCCTTGTTATGGCATCTCCTTCGCAACCGTTAAAGATTATGACAAATTTATTTTACAAAATTGTTCGTTACATCCTCAGTAATTTTTGGCGTATTTGGATCGAAGCGATTCGAAGAAATTTTATAGGAGTTATCTATCTTTTCGGAATAAATTTGTCGGTATGTTTTTTTAACTCATAAACCGTTAACCGTATAACCCTGGAATGTTTTTATTTGAGTCCCCTGATTCCTAACTTAGAAAATTAGGTCAAGGTCAAAGGTCAAGGTCATATTTTAGATTTTCATATGTCTTTGATTTCCCTATAACTCTTGAACGGTTATAGATACAAAAAAATTAAGCAGTGAAAAATGCTTGGTACTTCAAGGGGCAACTTTTTTTACATTATGACTATATTGATTTTACCATCATGTAAGGGACATAACTCCCATCGATGGTTTTTAAAAGGCCATTTTTAGGCAAAACTCTTAAACAAAAGGTCCTTGACCCATAGGGTCTTTTGCAATGACCTTGTGGAGCAATGACCTTGACGAAGGTTACAAGGTCAAAGGTCAAGGTCATCAAATTATGTGGTTTTGGCACTATCTAAACAGTTTTATGTGTGTTTGAATTTCAACCAACCAACCAACATACCAACCAACCAACCAACCAACCAACCAATCAATCAATCAATCAATCAATCAATCAATCAATCATGATCATGATCAATCAACCAATAATGATCATGATCAATCAATCAATCATGTTTCCGTCTCATGTGTTTCTTATAGGGTTCAACCAACCAACCAACCAACCAATCAACCAATCAATCAATCAATCAATCAATCATGATCATGATCAACCAATCATGTTTCCGTCTCATGTGTTTAATATAGGGTCCAAGATCTTCTTTGTGTCTTTTTCCGTGTTTCAATTGACCCTATCCAATGTGTTTAACCAACCAACCAACCAACCAACCAACCAACTAATCAATCAATCAATCAATCAATCAATCAATCATGATCATGATCAATCAATCATGTTTCCGTCTCATGTGTTTAATATAGGGTCCAAGATCTTCTTTGTTTCTTTTTCCGTGTTTCAATTGACCCTATCCAACGTGTTTAACCAACCAACCAACCAACCAACCAACCAACCAACCAACTAATCAATTAATCAATCAATCAACCAATCAATCAATCATGATCATGATCAATCAATCATGTTTCCGTCTCATGTGTTTAATATAGGGTCCAAGATCTTCTTTGTTTCTTTTTCCGTGTTTCAATTGACCCTATCCAACGTGTTTAACCAACCAACCAACCAACCAACTAATCAATTAATCAATCAATCAACTATTCAATCAATCATGGTCATGATCAATCAATCATGTTTCCGTCTCATGTGTTTAATATAGGGTCCAAGATCTTCTTTGTTTCTTTTTCCGTGTTTCAATTGACCCTATCCAACGTGTTTAACCAACCAACCAATCAACCAACCAACCAACCAACTAACCAACTTATCAATCAATCAATCAATCAATCAATCAATCAATCAATCTGTATGACTGTTTAATCATGACAGTTTATTGAAGGAACAAACTCTCAATTATTCAAGAAAAATTGAAATTTAATATTGTTCTTACGTCACTTCTGAAAAAAAATCCACATGTTCTCTGAAACTACAAGTACAATCGACCTCAAAATTTGCAGTCAGCAGGGCATACATGTACTAAACGTTTATAAAAAAAACTTGGTGCAGATATCTCTCAAAGCTTTTCCTAGAGAAAAGAAATGGCAATGCCGTAAAAATAGCTTGCTAGGTCCGTAAATCTCAGTAAAAACCTACAATAAAATGTCCGCTCCGAGTTTGAAATACTAATCTGTGTTACAAACAGGTGCTGAAAAATGTACATTATCAGAAAATAATCAATAAATGTGTTTTAAAGTTACACCGGATCAATTAAATCCAAAACATGCACTACTTGTGAACTGTCATCAAAATGTCAATTTCCTACAATGACAAAAGAAATTACATTGTGTACATTCCATCTCTATAGATGTTGTCTGTTTAACGTCCCCACCTAAAAAGAAATAAAAAGACTATCTTTTCGTTATTATAAACCCGTGTCACGTGATGTGGCGCGCGCGCTGTACCTAAAATAAAAGAAAAACTTTCCAAACTAAACATGAAACTTCTCCGGTAACAATAATATAGACCCCATACAGAAAGAAACAAACAAACAAACAAACAAACAAACACCCCCCAATTCAATTAATTTTACAGGGGGAAAGACCCCCTACAATTGCTTTTTTAAAGCAATTGATTTATATTTTCACTTATTTTTCGTGTTGGTTTTTCTTTGCAATGCATTGTTTATTGAAGTTTAACGAACTTTGCTATTACCATTTGTATCTCTCGCCTGTTTGTTCATGTTTGTTATTTTCAATTTTGTCAAATTTACACTCGATAAATAAATACCAAATCCAAAGAAACAAGAATATGAACACTGCCATGGTTAGTTTTAAGTTGATCGTTGCTACATGTATGCAGTTCCTTTATCTTTTAATTGATTAGTTTATGCTTACCATAATCTGGGCTGTCCCATGATAACTTGTTTGGTTGCTCATTTCCAGATACTTTAGCTTAATAGACAAAAAAAAAATCTTTCAACACTCTTGAACACCAAAAATCAAGCAAGGCTTTCCAGGGAGTGTCTGTTTAAAAACGAAAACAATTGACACAGTGGGAAGATGTTTCGTTACAAAACAATCAATTAAACTGAATGATTGTGAACTTGTTAGCTTAAAATGAGTTTTCCGCATTTGTTTTAATCATTCATCAATAATCTCGACAATTGTTGTCAGGGCAAACGCTACTAACTTTTCTCTAATAAACGGACTTTACATTACTGCTGATCGTGTATTAAATTGAACCAGACGAGTGGTCTCAGTAATTCCTAATGAAATCACTAGCCAGTCAATACTAAGATTATGAATTAGAACCCCACTTGAGTGGATGCACTCGACTCCAATCTTAATTGACTTAGATTGTCAATTTTCCTATCGAAGGTCGGTGGCTTTCTCTTGGCACTGCGGCTTTCTCTGGGCACTGCCGCTTCCTCCACAAATAAAAACTGGTTGTCACGTGAAAGCGTAAATGCGACGCAAAAAAGTGGCGTTTAACTCAAAAAAATAATCAAATCTATACTGAATGATATGTTGTTTCTTACCATTACACGGATTGGTCCATGGTTTCTGTCGTAACACATTCTCCGGTTTTCTTGAAACTAGAAGAACAAATGTATAGGACTAAATATCAAGCAACTTATTACTACAGTATTTCTGTACACATCGAGACAATTCAATGTACGGTACTCCAAATCAGCTATGATCTAGCCATGTTTGTTATTTTGCACTTGATGTTTTTACATTGAATATTAAAGGAATGACTGTTATACAAAAAAAATATGAGGAAATAAAATATAAAAATTGTGGTGCAAAGTAAATATCCTAAATTTTATTCCTGGATATCAATAAAATGTTTAAGTTTAAAAAAATATTAAGTCGGGTATTTGAACATGTTATTGTACATTTTTTCTTTGGCAGAAATGCTCAGTACTAATCAGACATTATGCTATTAGATAGTCATGTAAATGTCATTCTCAGATTCTGAAATTCTTATAAACATCTTTTCGGATTATATATCAGCGTAAGAAAATATGCACATGTACAGATGTATATATCAATAAAATAAATAGTAAACTAAGTAAACAATTCAATTAATATCATCCTTCCATTGGGACTTTTCGGGATAACTAAATTAGCGTCGTTATTGGCGAAGTCATGAAGGAGGCTTTTGACGTTCCGGCATTGTTCGTTATTAACATTTCTTAGGATTTAATCTTGATCGGAACGTTGTAATGACTTAACGTTCCATCTCCTTTCGATAGGCTTTACCCTATCTTCATTTTGAAATAACTTTTGTATGCTTTGCTCATTGTTGAAGGCAGTATATACGTACGATGACCTATAGTTTCAAATTTCTGTGTCAGTTCGCTTTCCTGTGGAGGTTGTCTCATTGTCAATCTTTACACATCCTCTTTATATTATTTGAAATTGTTGTTACCACAAGTGTCAAGATGGGCACTAATTGGCGAGTTTCTGTGTCGTGCAGAGATTCAAAATGCGGTGTTTGCGGTCAAGACAGTGGGAAACAGAAAATAATGAAAACATTTAAAAATGAAAGAAAATGTCCTGAGAACGCCAATATGCCTTGTAAGACAACAAACATCATTTACTGCGCCAAGTTGTCACGAAACTTATATTGGACACACCGCAAATAGCATCTGTGAAAGGGTGCGCGTTCATAAATAACAAAACAAAACACCCACAATAAAGAACCCCACCAATCAGTGCCCATTTTGACACTTGCGGTAAAAAACAACTGATTTTAATACGGAAAGAGTTATTAGGCCAGGTGCAGAAAGGTTATATCTATAGTTTTCGGAACATATCTTGACTTGTCCATAGGGTATGGATGTGTATTGGCTAAATTTGTAAGAGTGATTGCTGAATTTAGGATATATTTTTGGACTAGTACTATACATAAAACACACAAAAGATTTTACCTTTTTTTTAATGAGCCTTAACGTTACAAAAAACTTATAGAGGAAGATGATTGTGGTATGTGGCCAGGCTATATATACTATTCAAGAGCATTTTAGATCAACCAGAGTTTGGATGTAGTTTATTTTGCTCATTCGTTAGTTTTGGATGTCATGTTTTATAAACTGTTTTTCGTCGTTTTTGGCGTGTTTGCTATATCGTCAAGTTTGTCTTTGACATTTGATTATTGATAATCCCTTAGTACATTTTGCCTTTCATCTGCATGTTTTCATAGGACGAGGAAAACAGTATTTGAAGAAACAAAAAAGCAATGTTTTTGTGTTAAACCTTGATCTTAAATGATAATTACTTATTTTACCAATACAACAAAATATACCATTGTATCCAAAACAGAGTTTGTTCATACTTACTAGGTTCCCCGTTCACATAAACTGTGGGTGTTTTGGACCTCGTTTCTACAAGAAGAAATACAGTTTTTAGTTTTGGGTGAAATGAAGTTTCATTGTTTTTGTGTTTCACGCAAATCCCCAAAAAACAATATTTTCTTGTCGACATCACAGATCACGTTTCTGTTGTGCAATTATTTAATTCAGTGTGAATATAACGGTCGTGTAAATTTATTTTATTATCATTGAAGATGTTTCGTAAGTGTTTTCTTTTA
Source organism: Mytilus edulis (assembly GCF_963676685.1). Taxonomy (NCBI): domain Eukaryota; kingdom Metazoa; phylum Mollusca; class Bivalvia; order Mytilida; family Mytilidae; genus Mytilus; species Mytilus edulis. The sequence goes on from NC_092354.1 coordinate 54,716,375, forward strand.
TCCTTGTCAATTTGAATATAAAAATGATGTGATAGGAATGACAATCATACAACTTACCACTACGAACCACATGACACATAGGTTTAACACTGAAAGATCATCGTACTGTTTTATTTTCAAAAATGAGTAAAACACATATCGCATAATTAGATATTGAACGCAAAACAATTATGTAACATATAAACAAACGACACCCACTGAATTACAGGATCCTGACTTGGCGGGGTAAAGATTCTTTACAGAAACTAGACGTTCAGATACGATACAGGTACATTAATCAATCCTTTGAATGAACATGTACTAAAAGCATATCAATTTAACACTCTAATGATATCTTATTATTCTTATTGGTATACAATGTTATGGGGTTTATTTATCTGAACTTGCATGATTCGCACATGTATGTAACACATATTCTGATTTTAACGAAAGATACTTATGTATTACTGAAAAACAATTAACACGAGGGGTGTCGATGTCACAACTAGTTGAAAAGTTTACTAAATATTAGCATCAGTCCAGTGATAATATTTGTAAATAGAAATTACATGCATAAATCTACGTGTCACCTCCTTTTTTTATAGGAATATTCTATTCAAAGCAAAACATATCAGCTTTTCCCCCAACGGCTGTATTGTAACCACACATTTGAACAGACTTATTCAGAAGTGATATAGTTACGATATTGTTGTCCGATTATTAAAGATGGCATAGTATGGTATTGATACGGCTTCACTCATAAGGTCTTTGCATCGGAAATAAACACATGTGTTCTAAAACAAGTTATTGGGTTATGTTCTTCTCATTGTATGATGGTCTTATACTTAACTCCTAACGGGGGGATTGTGCATTGTTTTAAGGACAACCCTTTGATCAGTTAAATGGGGGTCTGGAACTGGCATGCTAATAACTGCTAGATGTTCCTTATTAATTTATGTATAATTGCCATTCTGCTTAGGTTCTCTTATTACCTATTCTAACATCGGACTTCTTTTGAACTTAGTTTAACTTAGCGTTTTTTTTAGGTATTTTTATTGTTAGATGCATTAAGGGGGTTGAGAGCTCACAAAACATTGTAACCCAATGGTTTATATGTTTATAAAATTTAGATCATTTTTATGTGTTTGTGTTTAGTCAAATTTCACCCAACTAGTTCACATTTCAGTGGATCATCTCCGGTTGCAGGATTGTCTCACTGTGAAACTAACGCATTTGAAGTAACTGTATTAAAACAAAGTCAATTTCGGACTCTCTTTGACACATAATTGTGTGCCCCCCCCCCCCCCCGGTCGGATACAAAACGACAACTTTTAAGCATATACACAGTATAACGAGTTATCTGGAACTTTAACTTTTAACAGCTTCTTCTCAAGAAATGACAAATAGATATAGGAAGATATGGTGTGAGTGCCAATGAGACAACTCTCCATCCAAATAACAATTTAAAAAAGTAAACCATTATAGGTCGATGTACGGCCTTCAACACGGAGCCGTAGCCCACACCGAACAACAAGCTATGAAGGGCTTCAAAATTACTAGTGTGAAACCATTCAAATGGGAAAACCAACGGTCTTATCTATATAAAAAAAAAACGAGAAACGAGAAACACGTATAAATTACATAAAAAAAAAACGACAACTACTGTTCATCAGATTCCTGACTTAGGACAGCTGCAAACATTTGCAGCGGGATTAACGTTTTAATGGTACCAAACCTTCTCCCTTTTTTTTTAAATAATAGCATAACATCACAACATAGAAAAACACGCGATAAATATCAATTGGCAGGCTTACCTCAATCAAAAAACGTAAATTATTACACTATGAATGAATAAATTTGATCTGCGATATCTAAATGCAAATGCACAGATAATAAAATATTAGGGACTAACAAGGCCAAAAAGCAAACAAACAAGTCCAAACAAAGCCATGGTAAGACACATTTGCAGCGGGATTAAACGTTTTAATGGTACCAAACCTTGTCCCTTTTTCTGAAACAATAGCATAACATCACAACATAGAAAAACACACGATAAATATCAATTGGCAGGCTTACCTCAATCAAAATCGTAAATTACTACACTATGAACGAATAAATTTGATATGCGATATCTAAATGCAAATGCACAGAAAATAAAATATTAGGGACTAACATGCAAGGCCAAAAAGCAAACAAACAAGTCTAAACACTGCGAAATATTTAACCCTTCGAAAATTATCACTTTTGATAAAAAAACGGTTTTAATAATACAGGTAAATCTTGAAGTTTATACAAATGTTCAGTTACCCCCAAAAGAGCAAATATCAATAAAAATGAAAACCGTGACCACATACACAAATTCAGTATATGTACAAATTGTCATGAAAGTGAAACGTTCCTTGGGTACAAACTGTAAGAGTTGTTATGCGGACGAATGGATGGACAGAAGGACGAACACACGGACAGAAGGACGGATGGACAGGGGTAAAACCATAGACACCAACTTTCCTTTGTGGTGCATATTCATTTTTGATTTTTGAACGACAAAATATTTGAGATAACATTAGATGTTGTTGAATTTATTAATTAAACAAAGAACAAGTTTACTAGCATATGATATTGTCTTTAACACTATTGTGATAAATTGATACCTTGCATGCATAAGCGTACTTTTTTGTGGGGCATAAATCAATAAAACTTAAGATCTTGTTTATATTTCGGACCTCAGGGACGGATAATTGAATCAGCCCTCTGATTTAAACGATTGGTCAAAGAGACAATTGCTAAAATGTAAATTAAAAAAGAAAAAACATTTGCATATTATTATATTATTTCTGATATAAGAGAAGAAATATTTGCATCTTTTGATTATTCAATATTAGTTTTGGTATCGTATCCCAGAAATTCAGCATATTTAATGAAAATGCCAATTCTGATGTTCAAAAAGCACTAAAATCAAATTGTGTATAGTAATTTTATAAATAACATTGGTTTCTTTTCAATAACATAAGAAATATTGGCATATTGAAGCAAGCTTATTATCTACTATCTGCGGAGCCCTGTTGGTCTCACACAGATTATTAAGTGTCTTTAAAAGTCCTGCGCTGAAGATGTGTAAAGTCTAGCGCTGGAGATGTAAAGTCTAGCGCTAGAGATGTAAAGTCTAGCGCTGGAGATATGCAAAGTCTAGCAATGGAGATATAAAGTCAAGCGCTGGAGATGTATAATCAAGCGCTTGAGATGTAAAGTCAAGCGCTGAAGATGTAAAATCAAGCGCTTGAGATGTAAAGTCTGGCGCTGAAGATATAAAATCAAGCGCTGGAGACGTAAAATTTAGCGCTGGATATGTAAACTCTAGCGCTGGATATGTAAAGTCAAGCGCGGGAGATGTAGAGTTAAGCGCTGGAGATGAAAAGTCTAGCGCTGAAGATGTAAAATCAACCGCCGGAGATGTAAAGTCAAGCGCTTGAGATGTAAATTCCAGCTCTGGAGATGTAAAGTCCAGCGCTGAAGATGTAAAGTCAAGCGCTGGAGATATAAAGTCTAGTGCTGGAGATGTAAAGTCAAGCGCTGGAAATGTAAAGTGTAGCGTTGGAGATGTAAAATCAAGCGCTGGAGATGTAAAGATGTATGATTTTAGTGTCGATCGGAAGTCCAAGATGACCGCCACTGTCGAACATAGTTTAACATTGAACCCTATTGGAAAAAATGCAAACTATTTCTGCTGAGAAACCGTTTTATTTTAAACCAAGTGAACGATTACATGCTCTCTAGAGCCTCTGGTTTAGAAACCATATTACAAAATGAATTCAATATATGTATGAATGATCAAATGAAGGTTCTTGATAAATTTTATGATTTTGGTGTCGACTGTAAATCCAAGAGGGCTTCCATGGTCAATTACAATTTAACATAGAACCATATAGGGGAAAAAATGTACAAACAACTTTTACAAAGAAACTTTGACAAATCGATTCCAGTTTATGGATAAATGATCAGATAATAGTCCTTAATAATTTTAATGAATTCGGTGCTGATTGGAGAACCAAGATGGTCGCCACAGGCCGAGACAGTTTAACAAAGAACCATAAGGGAAACATGTGAACTGCTCTCTTTGAGCATCCGTATGGTACAATGAATCTACTTTATGCAGGAATGATCAAATGATGGTCCTGAATTTGGTAATTTTATGATTTTTATGGGAACTGCAAATCCAACATGGATTCTATGGCCTACAAATATAGTTTAACATTGAACCCTAATAAGAAAAACATACTAACTACTTCTTTAACAAGGCTCGCTAGAGCCTCTGGTTTAAATGCACATATCTCACGAAATTTTTGACCTGGGACCACCAAATTTGATGTCAATATAACTTGAGGCATAAGCTTGTCAGTCGGTCACATATCGGCTGACCTTGACCTGATTGTCATGGTCCAGTGACCAGCGTCAAGTTATCATGATTAGGTCAGTTTCTCAGTAACAAGGTATGGAAGGCCAATAATATAAGGAGTGTGAAATGCATTGTTAGGTGTACATGTCAGTCTGACATATGTCAACTGACTTTGACCTCACAATCAAGTTTTTGTGATTATGCCAGTTTCATCGGCAGTAACTAGGTATGGTAGGTCCATATTTGCTGTATGAATTTGTCATAAGGTGTACATGTCTGTCTAACATGTGTCGACTAGGTCAGTTTGACCTCAGTGTCGGTGACCAGGGTCAAGTTTTCGTGGTAAGGTTAGACTCTTAGTAACTAGATATGATAGGTCCAAAATATGTAGTTTGCGAATGTGTTGTAAGGTACTGACATTAAGGTCATTGTCATAGTCCAGTGACCAGGATCAAGTGTCCGTGAATAAGTCAGTTTCTCAGTAATTAGGTATGGTAGGTCAATAATATTTGGTGTGTTAATTCCTTGTAAGGTGTACATGTCGCAGTTTGACAGGTGTCAACTGATAATGACCTCATTCTCACAATCCATTTACTTTGGTCAAGTTTTCGTATTTTGATGCATTTAATTATCCAGTTTGGGATTTCTGATAAGCTTATATCTGTGTCCACGTCCATATTAAGGCGAGACATCTTCGTGAGTCTGTAAAAGTCAAATCTCCAATTCTTTGTGTAAAATGGAGGATTAAATTCCTGTTTTATGATTTTGTCTCGCCTGGATCAAAGTCACTTAAGGCGAGAAAAAGGTATTGTTTTTTATTGTCCCAGTATTTTATTGATCTAATAGGCAATAACACGCGTCTTTCCGCCATCCCTTTCTGTGTTTCTCCTCTGAAGTCCTTTGGCGATTGGTAAATTTGGTATGGAAGATTTCTCAATGAACAGAAGAATATATTGCATTTGCGTCGCGATTTTTGTTTTTTCTTGCCAAATATCAAACTGTCTTTTTTTTTGCCAAACAAACCGTTTCCGTGTATGATTCTTCTTTGTAGTCCTTCGATGGATTGGTCTGATATTTGGTATGCAAGTTTGCCCTGATGAACAGGAAAGAAACTGCTGCATTTTTTTGTGATCATCGGACTTTATTCAGACTGATCAGACATTGTTCATTTCAAAAAACCTTTTCCGTATCTTTCGACCAATAGGTCTGATATTTTGTATGCAAGTTTGTGCTCATGAATAGAACATTTTCAGAGTAATTGTATAATTGATGCATTTATGTAGGTTATATCAATTTTCCTACTGTTGTTGGATTAATTAAACCAATATTTTTAACCCCCTAATGATAATTATCACCCTTCCCTACGGCTATATCTACCTGCTGAGAGCAACCGTAAAAGTTGTCACGAAGTGTCACGTGCAGAGAGCAGAACTTATCAAGCGATAGCAGAACTTATCAAGCGATTCTCAAAACGTTTAAACTGTAATTACTACGCTTGATTTTACATCTCCATCGCTTGACTTTACATCTCTAGCGCTAGACTTTTCATATCTCCAGCGCTAAATTTTACACATCTCCAGCGCTTGACTTTACATCCCCGACGCTAGACTTTACATCCCCGACGCTAGACTTTACATCTTCAGCGCTTGACTTTACATCTCCAGCGCTAGACTTAAGATCTCCAGCGCTGGACTTTAAATTTTCAGCGCTGGACTTTACATCTCCAGCGCTAGACTTTACATCTTCAGCGCTGGACTTTACATCTCCAGCGCTAGACTTTAAATCTCTAGCGCTAGACTTTACATCTCTAGCGCTAGACTTTATATCTTCAGCGTTTGACTTTATATCTCTAGCGCTAGAATTTAGATCTCCAGCGCTAGACTTTACATCTCTAGCGCTAGACTTTACATCTCCAGCACTAGACTTTACACATCTTCGGTGCAGGACTTTAAAAGACACTTTATAATCTGTGTGAGACCAACAGGGCTCCGTAACTATCTTCTCTAATACACATTTTTTGTTTGTTAAATGGAACTCATCCTGATTTATAGAAAGTGTTAAATTCCAAAGGCAGTTCATGATTCCAATTAAAATAGAGAAATACATCCATTATTATTCAACACAAGAAATGTTAAGTATCTTTAATCTCATATTATACACATTGTATACATAATTAATTATCGAAAGGCATTTATAATTACTAGTTGCAAACACGTTTTTTTTTTTGCAATACAAACACTATTTCGTTTTCTTTTTCATGATCTATATCATTATATGTAAAATACAATCTATCCTGATGTACAAAAAATACGTATATCAAATGGCAGTTAATGCTTTCCATTAAAATAAACATAGCATTGTATTCATATTCAACACAAAAAAAAGTAAAAATATCTCCATCCTTATAATAATGTCTGCAGTATATTTTTCCTGAATTCCGCATATTTTATTTAAAATAATATCAAACTATGATGTAGAAAAGGCACTTATATCAAAGGCAGTTTATTATACTGCAATAACACATTGAATAATTTGGATAGACAAAAAAATATTGGCAAATTTAAACAATTCTACGGAAGCGTATTAGCGCCACACAAATTTCTTTTAAATATTTCATCCTATGTTTGCGTTTTAACGAAAATCCTTTGCAATATAACGCGAAACTTTGCGATGTAACGCAAACCTTTGCGAAATAATCGAAAACCTTTGCGAAATAACGCAAACCTTTGCGTTATAACGGAAACATTAGTTTTATCTTATTTCTTATCTAAAATTCAAAGGAAACAACAGTTATTAATGGAGGAGACTGTATATATTAAAATGTATCACCTTTGTACTTATTACAAAGTAAAATGCTGGAATATTTAGAACATATCATTTACTAATAATGGGCAGAATAATAGATACAAGAAGATGTGGTATGAGTGCCAATATGAAAATCTCCATCTCCAACACGGAGCACCCCCCCCCCCCCCCCCCCAAACAAATAAAAATGACATCCATGATACTACTAGCATATATATTACAAAGAAAATTGAGTAAATTGAAGTTATACCGAAGAAAATAAAAAAAATCAACCCAGCTAATATAGCTATAACCGAATATGAATACACTTCCAAAGTAAGCTCTCGTTTGAGGACAGTTTAAATTTGGTTAGAAAAAAAGTTACTCTTTGGCAATATTTGAATAAAATGAAGATGTTTTATTAATAAAATTATGTTCTCTCTATTCAAATTGCTATCCAAGCATCTGAAAAATACTTCACTATATTGAAATGAAAATTCAATGACTTTATATCAAAGAATCTTTATAATATTCTGAGATAAATAAAAAAAAAACACGATTTATTGCATCAAAATAAAAAAAAAATGTTTCTGTATTAATGAATCATTTTAAAACAGAAAAATCATTTTGTCTATTTGACTTGGAAGTTTCACAATTTTAGGACGTTATTTTTTATCTTTCAATTACAATATGCCTATACAAATATTTTCTTGTTAAATTATATACTTTTCTGATGCATAAATCATTCTAAATTTATGTATAATTGCACTTCAAGTATTTCCTTATTCCTATGCATATTTATTATAATTATTTGGCCATGTATTTATGGTTCTTTCCTTATAAACTAGGAAATCACAACCGAAATTAATGACAGACTTACACAAATACAAAACTTAATGAATTATAGAAATTAGGAGCTTTGCGTTATAACGCAAAGGGTTTGCATTATAACGCAAACATAGGAAGAAATATAAAAAAAGTTGTGTGGCGCTAATACGCTTCCGTAGAAAAGTTTAAGAATTCGTATTCAGAAAAAAGTATGTGTACATAATTTTTATAATGAAAACTATCCATTTAACTATGAAAAAAACTGATGTATCATTTTGTTTAGGTTGCATTTGACGTCAAGCGTTAATCTAAAATGAAAAATCATCATTTTACAAATACATTGTTTCCATAACCTAGTTTTTTTTTCATACTTACCAGCTTTCTTTATATCAACAGTGGGTTTTTTGGACCTCGAAACTAGAAAAAAAAGCGAAAAACAGAGAAATTGTTTAGTTTTTGATTTTATGAAATGACGTTTCATGGTTTTCGTGTTTAAGACAAATCTCAAATAAGGTTTTATAAACAAAATGACTATGAATAATACATCATTTTGACTACACTTACTGATATTTTGTGTATTAACATTACACAGAATGGCCCATGGTATCTGTCGTACCCCCTGCTTTCGATTTATTGAAACCACAGGAACAATTTTAAAGGACTAGCTATTATGCAAAAATATTACTACAGTCCATCGAGACAATAAAATGCACAGCATTCCCCAGCAGCAATTATCAAGCCATGTTTGTAATTTTAGGATAGATTTGTTTCACTTTCAATATTTAAAGAATGACAGTAATATTTTGTTTCTTTTATGAAGAAATAAAATGTAAAAAAATAACAAATTGACAACGATATGGCAATTGTAACAGAAACTTCACATTTAAATAAAATTTAACTTATTTTTCTAATCATTATAAAACTGCTATTTGTTTTGGGAGGCTTAAATATGTAGTTTCTGTCACAATTGTCCTACCGTTGTAAAGTTTGAAATACTTTACCAACTTGGATCGGTTAGGGCATTTTTTTGGGACTACTATCACTACAGTTGTTGTAACATTTTAACTTACATCCTGGTATTACTGAAGAAGGATATATATTATCCGAAATATCTAACATTTGTTCATTTTATTGTTATTTTATGGTAATGTTGTACCTTTTTGAATTGTTATATATTATATTTTGTAGTGTACTGTATCATAATAACATGATCCATCGCCCTGTAAGATTAGTCGTTGACTATTTATTCAGTCATTTTATATATATATATATATGTAGGAATCAAATCTGTGGTGGATTCCAAATCTATTGCAGATTCCTAATCTATGGTAAATGTGACGTCAAGCCATCTCTATGGCCTGTTTTAACACCCTAATCTATGGCGGATTTATGGTGTTTCCAAATGACAATTATTTGGCAAAGGTAAAACAACAATGCAGTACATTTTGGACAAATGACTTGTCTTAAGCAAGTGGAAATATACGACAACGGGAGCATAATATCTATAAACATTTGTGAAATAAACATTACATATAAAGGTCAACCAAATCGTGATGGCAACCATAAAATCATAAATGATAAATTCATTTACCGTAATACAGACTTCAGGATGTAAATGATGTGCTCTGTAAAAAATAAACATTTTCAATCTGTGCATAGTACCTGTTTAACCCATTAATTAAAACAACTAATAAGTCCTTTAACAATCAAGAAGGCCAAAAAATTACAAAAAATGAATCGCTCAAACGGGAAGTGTCACTTTGCAATGAAAACAAATCACTTTTTCATCTTTTTATTTATTGTAAACTGTTGGAAGACGTTTGGCGGGAAATTTTTGAGAACATATGGGAATTTTGTTCAAAATTAAATATCGAAAAATTACAAAAATCGGAAACAAGTATAATTTTTGGGGTCATTAATGCAGATGCATCTTATACCCAAATTTTAGATACGGTGCTTTTAATCACGAAATGGGTTATCTGGAAAACTAGAAATATCGCAGATTATAAAAAAAAGGGATAAGTAAATCGGTGATTTTAAATATGATAAAACATGAAATGCAATTTTTGCTAAAAAATCTTAAACCAAATACAAAAAACGAAGTTTTTTCTACTATGTTTGACATTTTTTGTATGTAAATATATATTTTGCGTGGTCAGGTCAGTTCAATGACCTCTTTGATACTGATGGAATAATAATATGTACACTGCTCTCAACTCCCTACATGTAATTTCTATTGTGTATGTAATTCATGTATATCATCTAATTGTAACAAGACATGTTGTACCAACAGGTTCATTTTATAAACAAATATTTACTCACCATATCTTTGAAATAAAACCTTTTTTGAAATCAAAATCATTAATCCATTTTTTTTATGAATGAACTACACATCCCTTTAACAAATCGCTCGTGGTAAATGACCACTCGCCCAGAAATTAAATGTAATTGAAATTAACATAACAAAAGACTTGATGTACGATAAAATTGAAATTGCTTGATAAATACAGGTAGCCTTTGTGAGAAATAAAAGATAAAAAAACACACTTTATTCAAAAAATTATATATGGTGAGAGGTGAAGATAATGATTGCAGGTATATGTACATTTGTACAAGGATAGATAATATTTATAAAGGTTGATGTTGATAATTCATAGTGGGAGTTTTTTTTCTTCTCATTTGCCTTTCTCCGACAAATGAGACTGTAAAAATTGGGGCCCCCTTAGTTGCTCCCCTGTGCAACTGAGGGTTGATGTAACAGGTGATTGTTAATAAAATATGTGGTATATTTAAAATTTACGGGAAATTATTATTTCTAGGCTTTTCATAGTTAAAATTAGCACCTTTTTTCTGACGAAAAGTTTGGAAAAATGACAAGGATGTAGTAAGATTCTCCAATATGGCATTTTTCGCTATATGTTATCAAATTCTGAAAAGAAAAGTAGGGGTTAGTGGGAAAACTTTGTTAATGGCACTACATGGATAAAATTCATGAGGATTCCGAATAACTGGCAAAAATTCAAAAGCAAGAGAAGCGAACATAAGACAGCTGAAAATGCTCTTAAACAACAAACAAGTATTATATTAAATTTTATTTTGTAAAAAAAAAAACATTTAAAAAGTAACGAACGAAAATTAACAGTTTGAATTTTAATATTTATTTCAGTGATATCGTTAATGCTTCTTTTTTTATTTGATGACGATTTTAATCAAATTTGTATTCGGTAATTCTATCTTTCACTTTATAAACTGTGCCAGCCGTAGACAGTAAATCACTTCTTAAACTCCTTTGTTAAAATATTGCGGTACTGAAAATAGAGGTGCCCATATTTATTGCAGGCATCGACCGGTACAGCACATTTTGTCCCTCTTCGGAATAAATGGTTACATCTTCCTTTAAACCATCCGCAAATTGTTGTCAGGGAAATACTTTTATCTTGGAAGGTGTTCAAATCTAATAGATGTAATATGGCGTTAATGAGTTGTGACATTATGTTACTCTTTCCCCCAGATCTGCTACTGATTTGAGTTTGTAACGTCACACTTGCCTTAAATTAGGAATCTGCCATAGATTTGGAACCCGTCGTAGATTTGAGTCATATACATACAAATACATGTATATATATATATATACATATATATAGCTAGTGCAAGTTACGGACTCAAAATAATTAAAATCGTGTTCCCCTTTTTGGTACACAGTTTTGTGACATTTCAGTGTATGTCAAATTTTTGTTGCATCGTTGTTTTTTTTATTTTTTTGCACTTCAGTGTTTCTGTTGTTTCTTTGTTTGTATCTTTTAACTAATGTGTTTCGTTCGGTTTTAGTTTTGTAATCCGGATTTGTTTTCTCCGAATCTTTTTTGAACAGTGACATACTACAGTTGCCTTTATTTTTGTGAATTAGTTGCCTTACGTACACTTATGTGGTTTTTGGACTTCGAAACTAGGAGAGAAACAGAAAACAGAAGAATGGTTTAGTTTTTTAGTTTGTGGGGAAATGCAGTTTCATTGTTTTTTCGTGTTTTACGCGTACCCCAAATAGATATTTTATATACAAATAAGATTTTAATATCGACATCACTGATCACGTTTCTGTTTTGCGCTTATTTAATTCTATCTGATTATGTTTGGAGTGCTGTTTTGCCATCTGCCTAGGGGCGTTTCTTTTTAAATTTTCTCAGATTTCGGTATTTTCTATCTAACGTTTCACTTGTCTGACAGTCGTATTGAGTTCCAATATCTTGATAACAATGTGAGAACACATCAAACACAAATAATAGGTGAAAATGTAAGGAAAAAGGGTTAGGCAGTCGTTATTGTGTCGTTTCGGTTGTGTGTTTTTATTGACGCTGTGTTGAAGACTCAATTGTGGCCTTAGGCTATATTCTGCTCATTGAACTGGTTGTTGTCTGTTTGACACAATCTCCATTTCCATTCTCAGTATAAATGACAGCTTCAAAAGTTTTATTGACACTATCAAGTTTTGGTTGACGGAGACGACAAAGTTTTTCAGATTGATATTAACACAATACACGAGTACAACATGAATAATAGGATATGTCCACTTTTTAAAGCATTATAGATCAACCAGAGTTTGAATGGGGTTCATTTTGTTCATTCGTTAGTTTTGAATGCTATGTTGTGTGAATTGTTTTGTCGTCGTTTTCTGCTTTTTGCCATATCATCGTTAGTTTGTTTTTGACATTAGATACTTGAAATGTCTCTTAGATCTTAAATTTTTCATCTGTATGTTCTCATTCGACGAGGAAAACAGTATTTGAAGAAACAAAGAAGCAATTTTTTTTGTGCTAAACGTTGATCTTAAAAGATAATTACTTCTTTGTTTCCAAAACATAGTGTTTTTTTTAATACCTACCAGGTTGCCCATTGACATAAACTGTGGGTGTTTTGGACCACGATTCTACAAAAAGAAAGACAGAAAACGGAATAATTGTTTAGTTTTCAGTTTTTGGAGAAATGAAGTTTGAATGTATTCGTGTTTACCGCAAATCCCAAATAAACATATTATATAAACAAAAAGATATTAATGTCGACTTCACTGATCACGTGTGCGTTGTGCACTTATCTAATTCAATGTGAATATAACAGTCGTGTAAATTTATCATTGAAGATGTTTCTTAAGTTTTTCTTTTATCCTTGTCTATTTGAATATAAACATGATGTGATAGGAATGACAATCATACAACTCACCACTACGAACCACATGACACATAGGTTTAACACTGCAAGTCATCTTTTCTTTTTCAAAAGCAAGTTAATAACATATCGCACACTTAGGTCGTGTTCACATTGACCTAAACTCGGTGTTGTGTTAGAGTAAGGCCGTGTTTATATTGACCTTAACTCGGTGTTGTGTTAGTGTAACTCACACATAAACTTATCATAGATACGTTCCCATTGATAACACTCAATGTGTACATGTAGTTTAAATCATGTTTTGTCTACATGCAGTCGATAGTCGGTGTAGGCCTTGTGTAGGTTAAGTGTACACAAAACTAGGCATTCAGAACTTTAATTTCCCCATGTATATTTAGAAAGAAAAGATTTTTAAATAGAATTGATACTTATAACACTTGTTACTAAAGTTCTTTACAGAAATATTTGTATAAACTTGATGAACTTATTTGTCATAAAAACACTTATTAACCCCTTATCAAGACTCATCCATCATCATTGCCGAACACATAATTCATTTGAAAAGGTCTTCCCGAATCGACTGGACGTACACAGTGACAGAAATGTTTGCCACTGGTCTTTAATCAAACAACGATTCACTCATAAATGAATTAATGAAAAAGGGTGAGGTTAATTGTTTGTTTGTATAGTATATTATATCCTTTAAAATCAATTATAAATGAAAAAGCATTACCCCCCCCCCCCCCCTTTGCCAAATACTCCTTGGAAAAAAAATACCATTTGAAACAAACAAAAAAAATAGAATCGTAGTGATCCTTAAACCTTTTTTTCGTCTGTAAGCACGCTGATGCAGCCTACGTTTCTAATGCGTAATCAAGACATCTTTAAACTACTGCAAATCATCCAAAATGACTTTCTTAATAGAGCAATAATTTTTCTTCAAAAAAGATTGGTTTTGAGTCCGATTTTTTTTCGCGCGAAAGTTTATATTATTTTTTGTTCGGTAGTACCAATTCAATATTTAACACTATAATGTATGGGGAAACTTTGGATTCAGAATATTTGTTCATTCTAATCATCTGTATGACCCGATTTTTTTTTAATCAAATTGTGGGAAAATCTATTCCCCCTTTTTTTTTTAAAGTCAAATGGTCGTTCCCTAACTGCTAGAAATTTTGTTCGAAAATTTGAATTCAGTTTTAAGTAATGAACATTTAGATGATATATAGTTTACAAGTGTGAACTAATCTTATTTACAGGTAACTTAACAAGGGGTATAGATGTGAACAAATTTAATGTGAAACTAATGTACATTTCATTAAACCAAATATAAACATGTTTACTGTACACGGCGTTTGGTGTGAATACGCCTAACTCACACGTAAACTAAACACAATTAAGTTTCCATTGATAAAATTCAATGTTTACATGTAATGTATATCATGTTAAGTCTACATGCAGTCGATTGTCAATGTAGGCCTTGTGTAGTTTAAGTGTACATAAAACTTGGCATTTAGAACATTAATTTTACCGTGTATATTTAAGGAAGAAACGATTTTTTAATAAAATTTATATCTATAACAATTATTAATTAAAGTTCTTTACAGTAATAGTTGTCTAAACTTTGACTTAAATGTATTAATTTGTTATAGAAAAAAACTTGAGGTAGCTTTATTAACCCTTATCAACACTAAAGAATCATCACTACCAAACACATAATTTATTTAACGAATCGACGGGACGTACACGGAGATAGTTGCCACTGGTCTTTACTTAAACAACAATTCACTCATAAATGCATTAGTAAAAATGTATAAGGTGAATTGTATTTTTATCTAGTATCTCAGATTCATAAAAATATACTTAGAAATAAAAATAAAATACCCCCCTCCCAATGATAAATACTCTTTAAAGAAGAAATACCATTCTAACAAAACAGAAAAGACAGAAATGAAGTGATCCTTATCATCTCATTCCTTTTTATTCAGATATAAAAAGATGTGGTGTGAGTGCCAATGAGACAACTCTTCATCCAAACAACAATTTATAAAGGTAAACCATTTATTTGTCTGTAAGCACGCTGCTGCAGCCTACCTCGTCTAATGCATAGTCAAGCATCTTTAGTATCTTTAAACTACAGCAAATCATCAAAATTGTTTTCATAAAGGAACAACCACTTAAGTTCAAAAAAGGCAGTGGTTATATTTTTTTTCTGATCGAGTCAGATTTTGTTTTCGCGCGAACGTTTGTATTCAGATTTGTCGGTGCGATCAATCATTTTGTTAATATTTTAAAACATTTTTATGAATTGGGAAACTCTGGATTCAGAATATTTTTTCTTCTGTATGACCAGAATATATTTGTTTTTATCAAATTGGGGGTCATAATATTTTTCAAGAAAAAATCCATTCCTCTCTTTTTTCAAGTCAAATGGTCATTCCCTGACTGCTAGAAATCTTGTCCGAAAAATTTGCATTCTACGTAATGAACATTTAAATAACATATAGTTCAATAGTGTAAACAAATCTTATGTACAGGTAATTAAACAAGGTGTATAGATAGAAACAAATTTAATGTAGAGCCTGTGTACATTACAGTAAACTAATTGTAAACATGTTTACTGTACAGGACATTTGGTGTGAACACTGCCTTATATATAAAACCAACTACTATACAAATGTAAACAATTCAAGCGAAAAAAAACTAAATTCTAATTTAATTCTAAATAAAATAAACGAAAAACTAATTTGATACACTTTTTATCAGGACCTGAACTAAAGTAAGAACATCATAATATTCAGTAAGCTAAAAATAAGTGTTATAAAAGCGCGGACTATAAATTGCTGAACATATATTTTGTAAGTTAAAATATAAAACTGGTCAGTGGATTGTTGAAAAATAATCATCTGTAAGAACAATAGACTGACGTCCGAGAAATTGGTTAAGAGCAGATATTTTTCCTCACTTATGCGAATTATTTGGCCGAAATTAATAGTTATGGTAATGACGAAATACAGATAAGGCGAGAAAAGTAATGTATACATATTTTGTATATTTTATTGCGACAAAGTTGATTAACTAACGAATAAATTTGTCAGAGGTCCGCCTTTATCGCATAAACATACTGTGGAGTTCGTTTTACATAAGAATCTTAATCATATACGTATCCGTCCAATCCGTCCAGTTAATATATTCACTGATCGATCGCCGACTATTGTCAAGATAACTCTCACAAAGCTGATAGGATTCTGTGGGTCATGTATCAGTCAAATATTCGTCAACGAACATGCACTGATCAGTCTGGTATCCGTAAAACAGTTATCACTAAGGTTACAAGTACTGCATATTCGTCAAATAATCTGAGAAAATTAACTCGAGGAAGATATTAAAAGCAAGAGATATAACGAAATAAACAAAATATTTAAGCTTAGGACATAAATGTATAAACATTTGAAAACTTAAATTTGTGTCCAGCTAGAAAGTCATTTATCAATAACGTGAAAATATGTAATCGCTAGAATTCGCCGTTGTAGTTACTCGTTGTAAGTCCAATGCAGACACAATAGAATTATTTCAAGTGAAAAGCGAGACAGTAAATTGTGCATCTCTGCGTTGAACATTGTTGATAAAAGACTGATACATTTACCTTGAAATCAGATACTAAAATCATTTCAACATTTTTTACAGCATGTTATAAGGGGGAAAACCTTAAAAACGCATTTAGTATCTTACTTATTAGGTAAACTATCGTTCTCTTGAAATGTTTTGCGTTTCCTACTTTTTCCTAGCTATGGTAAACGGTAACTTCACATCTCAGCAGGATAAGACTTGAGAAAATTTAAATGTGATAGATTTGCAGCCAATCATGTGATGTGAAACAGTGTCGCATGCTTCAGTGTTATAAGACTTGTATATTTTAAAATGAAAATATAAAAGAGAGATGTGGTATGATTGAAAATCAAATATTTACATATACAAGTTTCTTATACTAATTTGTAAAAATACTCACTATTGTATCTTCGATACATGCTGTTAACATTTGGAAAGTTCGTACATCTTAGTCATGCTGTAAATAACCTACAAAGTAATGCTTACTAAACTTATCAAGTTTAAATGTCTTGTAGTCCTTATTGTTTGCTTGTTTTAATATTTTTCACAATTAATTTTTCAGTCGATTGTTGAATCGTAATACAATGTAACACTATACAGTGATAACCAACAAAACGTATTCATGTGTGCATGTAAGGCAAAACGTTTGTCAATATAATAATTTAGCACCCAAAGGAAAAAACACTTTCTTATTTCCATATACATGATATAGATTATTACTAGATTTATTTCACTACTTACTTTATCCCTTTATCTGTTTATACATTATCCATGTATATGATTTATCAAACCTTGAATTTGAAATTTTATACAACTGGATCTTCACATTTTTATCTTTTTCAGACGCCGTACATTTATAAAATTTAGTTCATTGTACGTTCATGAATATTCTAGACATGTGAACATTTGTTTGCACTTTAAACATAAATCAGACAGAACTTCTTTTTGTGTCACATGTGCCAGGTTCGGTTTTTCTACCGAAAGATGCTTTGTTATTAATATTATGTGAAACTGTGAAAAACTTTCAAATAATACCACATTTTGATTAAATGTTAAAATTAAATGTACCACGATCAATAGAACAAACCCACAAAAGATAATCAGAAATCAAAGGTCAAATACTGTTCATCAACAGAAATACAAAAATGAGAAGAAGGAAAAAAAAACAATATCCGCACGTTGAAACCTCAAAATTTAAACACCCTAAATTAAACAGTTACTGTTTGCAAGATAATTTGAAAAAACATATAAACAATTATAACTCCTGATTTTTAATAAAACTATCAATAGTAATGTAACAACATAAAGAACAAGAATGTATCCCCATTGCCCGGACTGTAATTTTTTAAAGTACAGTGGACCGTGAAATTGGGATCAAAACTTTGATTTGGCATATCACAAGGATCATGTGTACTAAGTTTGAAGTTGACTGTTCCTCAACTTCATCAAACACTACCTCGACCAAAAACTTTAACCTGAAGTGGGACAGACGAACCAACGAACGGACGGACGAACGAATGAACGGTAGCACAGACCAGAAACACATTTTTTTTTAAATTACTTTGATTTGCTTTGCATATATAAGACAAAACAAATACTAGAACTTAACACTCGAAGGAAAAAACAAAACATTAAAAATTTCCATATTGCTTCTCTCAAATCCAGTGTATAATGTTATTCAATTAATACGAACTTATATGAACTAACATAATAAATGTATACATCGATTTTTTTATGTTAAATTGCGTATACCGTAACACCAATGGTGTTTACTTTATTGATTGTAAATATTTGACATACGTGTATTATTTTGCTCTCATACTAGAACACACCCGTGATATCGCGGGTACATGACTGAATTATAGTATATAATTATGCGTAAGCCTTATTTTAGAATTGGTATTATAATTGTCATCTGATAAAGTCATTCCGATTATAAGATACATAGTCGTCTCTGCTTTTAAATCTTTCTGTTTGAACCCGTCGACCTGGAACTTATCAATAACTATTGGTACTATTCAGGTCCTGGAATTGAGTATTTTCTTATCAACAGCATTGACCTATATAGTTGAATTATTTGATTCGCTGTTTTACGTCATCCCCGCTAACAAATTGAAAACTTTACCTTTACGCCTTATTTTAAGTCCATATTTTTAGCATTCGTATCTTAGAAAGTCTTATTGATTAAAATACTACAATAAGGAACAATTTGACGTTTAACAATGATTGAATTTAGTAGTATCAACCCTGTGATTATGACCCGTGTATATAGTAAAATCAAATACACGGTCTGGTGATGCGCCTGGCAGATACAGATAAGGTAATAGGTAACAGGTGAATATACTATTGGTATCGGTATCGGATTCGACCCAAGACTTGTTAACTATTGGCAATATTAATTCTATGGAAAACAAAAGGGTCTGCAGTGGTGAAATTTTTAATCTACACTATTGTCATATATTAGCTATAAATAAAGTTGAATTCTTTGATTTGTCGTTTTTACCCGATGACGGCTGATAAATTGGACCTCGTTATTTTAGTATTATAGATATATTTCAAAGTTCTGACGTCATAAAAGTGTCTTTCACAAGGATTACATCTTTTATTTGGGTAATTATTGGTTACTTATTCAATTTCGTATATGATTTATCAAAGCTTGATTTTATATTATATAAAACTGAGACTTCACGTTGTTCTCTTTCAGAGCCGTACATTTATTATGAAATTTAGTTCATTGTCCGTTCATGAATATTCTAGACATGTGACCTTTGTTTGCACTTGCGGTCATCTCTCTGACAATCGACTATCGCTTAAGCCTTATTAGGGAACACGTGTATGCACGGATGATTTAGTGTGAATATGTATTTGTAATTATGATATTATTGTAATTATGTTGGTATTTGATTAATTAAATATAGAATTAAAGGTAACACACCTTCCTTGGGTCTTTTGTTCTTTTTCAGGCCATTTAGAATATAATTTGGCATATTCAATCAAACCGTTTTTCCTAGCGAGATGACATAATGTGTCTAACGGATTTTGAAGTTTGAATAAACTTTCTTTAAGTAACCTAACTCTTAAAGAGTTAAGTAACTTAACTCTTAAAGAGTTGTCTTGTTAATTTGCTCAATGCACAATTTTATTGTTTCGCAGGACTGTTATCATGGTTATATTTGAAATTTTTAGAAATTTTCCTTTTTTTTACTAATATTAATATACTATTTTGTGATAATTGAATATCGAGAATAGGACATTTTTATATAATTACTGGTATTATGATGCTTGTGATCATAGCAGATTATTTGGTTGCTGTATCGTATCCTTGAACGATTATTTTGTTGTGTCTTGGTATTTTCTGACTATCAGACGGAATTCCTTTTTGTGCCACATGTGGCAGGTTCAATATTTCTACCGAAAGATGTTTTGTTATCAATATAATGTAAAACTGTTAAAAACTTTCAAATGACACCACATTTCGATTAACTGTTAGACTTAAATTTACCACGATCAAAAGACCAAACGCCAAGGAGGCAATCATAAATCAAAGGTCTAATGCTGTCCATAAACAGGAATACAAAAATGAAAGGGAGAACAAAAATCAATAGACGCACTTTGAAACCTCAAAATTGAAACACCCTATATTTAACAATTATTGTTTGCAAGATAATTTAAATTAACATATAAAGAATATAAATACTGACTTTAAGAACTATCAATAGTAATGTAACAACCATTTTGAATTACGTTAAGTTGCTTTGCATATACAAAACAAAACGTTTAGCAATACAACACTTAGCACTCGAAGGAAATAAAAAAAAAAACTTTCTAAATTTCGATATCGCTTAGCCTTAAAGTGGATATATAATATCAATCAATTAATCCGAACTTATATGAAATAACATAATAAATGGATTGACCAATTCTTTATTTAAAAATGCATATACCGTAACCAACGAATGGTGTTTACTTTAGTGCGTGTAAATATTTGACAAACGTGTATTATTTGGTGCTAAATCCTTGTTTTATGTAGCTCGCTAAACCTTTAACTTATACGACAGTCGTATAGGATTCCATTGTATTCACAACGATGTGTAAACTTCAAGTTCGGCCTGAAACCTAATGTCCTCTCGCTAGTAAAACCAGTTTGGTAACTATATTGAATGCATATTTCAAGTCAAACTTGAATTAAAATATAGTTATTGAAAGATACGTATGTCATCAAGTTATATATATTTTCAAGTGTAAGTGTCATAAAAGTGTCTTTCAGAAGAATTAAATCCTGTAATGGGGTAAATTTAAGTCACTTTATTTATTTCGGATATGATTTATCAGAGCTTGAATTTTATATTTTATACAATCGAACCTTTACATTATTCTCATTCAGATGCCGTACATTTATGAAAATAAGTTCATTGTACGTTTATGAATATTCTAAATATGTGACCATTCATTTGCACTTTTTAAAAATAAAAACAGTGCAGTCATTTTCTGACAATCAACTCTCGCTAAAGCCTAATTATGAGACCCGTGTATTCACGATTAATTTTGTGTGAATGTGTATTTGTAATTATGATACTATTAGGTCTTTCCACTTTTCTGTGGAAAGACCTATTGTATTTCTTCTGATTTCCGCCACATTCTGAAATGTCGCTTAGATATTTTTAGAATTGTATCGTATAGTTAATACGCTTTTGAATTTTACCCTGCTACGACGAACAATTGTCTTTGTAAGAGTTATCTCCCCAAACTCTGTTTTCCTTGTGTCCACTACTCCTTCGCAACCGTTAAAGATTACGACACATTTATTTTTTTAAATTGCTCGTTATATCCTTCGCATGATTTGTCCTATTTTAGCTCGAGCGATATGAACACTCCATATGAGAGTTATTTCCCCTTATGCATTTGATATTAGTAATATGAATTTATAGCTGGTAAACAATAAGTTATAGAGAACTGGGGTCTTTTGATTTAAGGTCCTTGGTCCAAACAAATGAAAATTAGGCCAAAGTCAAAGGTCAAGGTCATATAATAAATTTTGATTTTGGCTTATTTTCATTTATTTTCAAAAACCGTGTAAGATATCGACAATCTTATATTTAGAATTATGCATAAAGTGATATAACTCATTAACCATACATATGAAAAACCTAACGTCATTTGATTTAAGGTCCTTGGTTTGTGACCTTGAAATTGAGGTCAAGGTCATTGGTTAATAGTACGTTCTAGATTTTGACCTTTGCTTTAAATTCATATTTATGCATCATAAATCCATAGGAACTGACATTTTAGACTTATTTTTAATATTTTAATATAAAAAGAGATCTTTACTGGTGGAAAGACCTTCAATTGTTTTTATGTTTGTGATTGATACACACAATATAGAATTAAAGGTAAAGGCAAGAAGCACACCTACATTACGATTTTTATTCTTTGTTAAGGTCATATTGAATTTAATTGGTTATACTCATTTCAACAAACGATATGTTAAGAACGTAACGATCCTGTAGTATTAAATGTGATTTCAACCAATATGGAAACAACGATGATTTGATCGAAAATTATTGGCTTGCACTGATGATCTTGTTACTACTGGTTAAAGTGAGACTGTATTAATAATATTCAATATAACGATACAAAGTTGCTGGTATCTTATTTGAATTCGGCAACACAAAATTTATAGTTATAACAGACTAGCACTTGAAAGTAACATGACGTTATGAACATATGAAAATGACATTCAATTAAATATTTTTTATACATTTTTGTTTCCTAACAAGATTCTTCTGATTGAATGAATAAAACACATTCATATTCAGTTGTGTTAGAAACTGGTAGAGCAATGAACACATCATTCTGCAGAAGAATGTCATTATCGAAGCAAAAAATGAAAGGATAAGAAAAGGAACCTTTCCACGACATCTGTGGCTCAGATATTCATTATAAATGGCACAGATATGCCCTTACTGTAAATAAAACTCATGATTTTGACGTTTGTAAATAATTAGAAGAAGAGGTGGCTAAGACTGTATTGCTTAGAACAATAGGTTCAAAACTTTCTCATTGACCAACCCCATTGTAAGAAAGCAAAGGTAGAAATCGATAGCTCTGGGAAATGTATTTTCGATATGAAAGTGCTGCTGGACTTTTTTTAAAAAGAAGTAGAGTTTTCATAATTATAAATCCATATGATCCCTTTTGTCTGATAAATTGTTACTCAATCGATCACCATTAATCATTGTATATTGTTAGTCGAACTTGATGACATACGTATCTTTCAATAACTATATTTTAATTCAAGTTTGACTTAAAAGATGCATTCAATATAGTTACCAAACTGGTTTTACTAGCGAGAGGACATTATGTTTCAGCCCGAACTTGAAGTTCACACATCGTTGTGAATACAATGGAATCCTATACGACTGTCGTATAAGTTTAAGGTTTAGCTAGCTACATAAAACAAGGTTTCAGCACCAATTTCGACTGACGAAAATATATTTACCAAGTCAAAAATATAACAGTTACGTTGTTTGAGCTTTGATTTTGTCAAAACATTAGGACCTTTCAGCTTACTGACTTTAAGAACTATCAATAGAAATGTAATAACCATTTTGAAATACTTTAAGTTGCTATGCATATACAGGACAAAACGTTTAGCAATACAACACTTAGCACTCGAAGGAAATATAAAAACTTTCTAAATTTCGATATCGCTTACCTCAAATTGGATATATAATATCAATCAATAATCCGAACTTATATGAAATAACATAATAAATGTATAGACCGATTTTTTATTTTAAATTGCGTATACCGTAACCAACGAATGGTGTTTACTTTAGTGCGTGTAAATATTTGACAATCGTATATTATTTCTATCTTATGTATATTTTCAAGTGTAAGTGTCATAAAAGTGTCTTTCAGAAGAATGAAATCTTGTAATGGGGTAAATTTAGGTTACTTTATCTATTTCGTATATGATTTATCAAAGCTTGAATTTTAAATTTCATACAATTGAACCTTTACATTATTCTCGTTCAGATGCTGTACATTTATGAAATTAAGTTCATTGTACGTGTATGAATATTCTAAATATGTGACCATTCATTTGCACTTTTTAAAAATAAAAACAGTTCAGTCATTTTCTGACAATCAACTCTCGCTAAAGCCTAATTATGAGACCCGTGTATTCACGATTAATTTTGTGTGAATGTGTATTTGTAATTATGATATTATTAGGTCTTTCCACAGAAAAGTGGAAAGACCTATTGTATTTCTTCTGATTATTTTTTTTTTGCCACATTCTGAAATTTTTGTTTTGCAATATGTCGCTTAGATATTTTTAGAATTGTATCGTATAGTTAATACGCTTTTGAATTTTACCCTGCTACGACGAACAATTGTCTTTGTAAGAGTTATCTCCCCAAACACTGTTTTCCTTGTGTCCACTACTCCTTCGCAACCGTAAAAGATTACGACAATTTTTTTTTTAAATTGCTCGTTATATCCTTCGCATGATTTGTCCTATTTTAACTGAAGCGATATGAACAGTCCAAATGATAGTTATTTCCCCTTATGCATTTGATATTAGTAATAAGTATTTCTAGCTGGTAAACCGTAAGTGATAGGACCTAGGATCTTTTGATTTAAGGTCCTTGGTCTAAACAAATAAAAATAAGTTCAAGGTCAAAGGTCAAGGTCATATAATAAATTTTGATTTTGGCTTATTTTTATTTATTTTAAAAAACCGTATAAGATATCGACAAATTATTTTTATTAAATTGTTAGTTGCGACATGGCTGAAAGGTTGCGTTAACAATAAATGCTAGTTTTTGCCCATCTTATATTTAGAATTATGCATAAAGTGATATAATTCATTGACCATACATATGAAAGACCTCACGTCATTTGATTTAAGGTCCTTGGTTTGTGACCTTGAAATTGAGGTCCGGTCATTGGTTAATAGTACGTTCTATATTTTTACCTTTGCTTTAAATTCATATTTATACATCATAAATCCATAGGAACTGACATCTTAGACTTATTTTTAATATTTTAAACTGTAAACTTGGGGTCATCTCAGGTGCTTTGCAACATAAAGCAATTAAAACAAGCCATGATTACCAGAATGATTTATTTCATATAATTAAATGTATCCATGAAAGTTTAAAAGAACATTTTATTCTTCGAAATCTCCCTCCTCAAGATCTTCTTCGACCTCATAAGGTACATGCACGTTACGTTTTTTGTTAAATTTGCAAATCGCCATACAGTCTTTCTTAAGTTTATTGCACTTCTTTTTGCAAGATTTGTCGCTGTGACTTAAACAAAACTCCAGCTTGCAGACTCTGACCTCGTCGTTACAGATCATCTTACATTCTTTACTAGCCATCACCGTCGACACCATTGCAATGGCAATAACCAGGACCAATACAAGAGCTTTAGTCTGAAATGAGATGCATAAATATATGTAATACTTACAATATCTTTTTCGTCTAATGAAGTTGTGGTACGAAAATTGCAATGCGATTATAAATTTAGAACAAATTTCTTTTCTGTTATGCTATTTGCGATTTTAGTGGAATTAAACTTATTCTAAGAGTTCTAAAAATGGGAAATAGGTGACGTCCACCATATTTTAATCGTATTTATAACAAAACAGATGGTCCGAGACCACAATTATCGTCCCTTGATTTTCGTCGTTCACGAATATAGTCCCTAGTGTTGACAGTGGGTTACTTGCCATTAATTTTTATACCCCTTCCCAATTTATTTCTCCATGTTTAATGCCTCAAATTGCAAGTAGGGGGTTGAAATTACACTGGGTCCAGAATTGAAAGGAAAGTAGTGATTTGGTCCAGCTGAAAAAGGTTAAAAACTAGCACTTCGGAAGCTGTCAAAAGATTTCAAGACGCCCTATTAACATAAAAGCGTCCATATTTTGAGTTAGGGCAAATGAAGTTTTCTATAATTTTAATGTAATTTGTCCCAAAAGTAGTACAACACACTGTAAAAATTTCATTGAGAAAGCGCAGGTGGAATTTTTTTTAATTTTCATTTCCAAAAGAAATGCACTACGAAATAATTGTGGTCTCGGACCAGATACATTGTATGATATTCGGCTCTTTATTTGTTTTTGAGACAATTTTGGATCAATTTTGCAAATTTTATATAATTATTATTATACATATTGCCTTGGCAGAAATTCGGATAACCATCACAAATATGTGTTTCTAATAGACAACAGATAACTTAATTTACAATGTTTGTTTTGTTTATGAATATCACGTTTATTCATTTTGATAAATGAGAAAAGTTGTCAAATTACATTTTTGAGAAAACTTTTTAATTTGGATGTATGGTCCTACTTTGAATTATAGTACGATGTTTAATAGAACATGTTCATATTTTTGGTGGACTTTTTAAAATATATGGTATGTGATAGATTCTAGAAGAATTTTATAAAGCTACCTTTAACACAAAGATAAATAGCATTTGTGTTTTTATGTTTTCTTTTGATAGGGTGCTGTCTCAATACCATTTACCTAACACATTTTAATTAGCTAATAACATTTGTATTTTTACTCTCACTGTAAAACAATGTTAGTACAAAAATCTTTTTTTAAATAAAAAATCAGAAATTACTAATTATGAATTATGAATACCATTTTATAAATCCGGTACAAACCGTTAAGAGAAACTCAAGGGAAAATCCTTAAAAAAATATCTCCAAAATGGGATACTATTTATGTGCAAACATTTCATATTTCTTTATTTTCATTTTGAAAATTGTTCTTTATCCTACATTGCAACCTCGTTTAGAACCCCGCTGAAAGTTGTTTACAGTTTATTATAGTCTATCATTAGGATTACTTTACAGATATAACAGCTGGCTAAATAAACTAAATCAGTAAATGAATTAAAATGATTTCTGTAGACACTTCTCACTTTTTAACTTTTCGAACTGTCATTTTTTTTTTACTTTTCCAATAGTAATTCATTTTGTAATTTACTTTTAGTTGATAGAAATTCAACATGTCCTACCAAAACTCGGGTTCTTATATTTGTACAATTGAATATAGGCTGCGCTCTTGTTCGATAATATGAATGAATGAATGGTTTTTGTCTGTCGACGCCATGTATCCTTTATAATTGGGTGGTATTTGAAATACGTAAATGATTTTAAAAAACATTTAGAGCTCGTTGAACTGCACCTAACTATCGAACAAATATACACCACTTAAAATTAAACTAAACGAAGATTTATCAAAATCACACATAAATGTAACATGGAGTTCTAAAAACTTGCACAATAAAAAATAAAATAAGATGTAATACGCTAAATAACTTAAATACTTTGCCTTATCGTCCAGCGACAAATATTTCATTCATTCGAAATGAACAAATTAATTATTTATGCACAGGATGGATCTGAAATATTGTTTGACAGATCTGATATCAGAGCAACGTGAAAAAAATGTGTATTTGATATAACAGATATTTTGCCCTGCCAATAGTACGTGCCACTTATGGACCGCTTAAAGAGTTTTTGAAAGATATTTGAACGTGCATGAAGCATGATTCTCTTTTTGTGCAAATCATAAGATTAAAAGTCCCAATATAGTTGGACGCGCGTTTATGCATACTAAAAGAACGCCCTCTTAATATGATTACTGACAGAAGAAAAATATTAAAATAAGCTCCTTGCTAAACTCATTAAAAAGTAATTTCTTTGGATTAAGTAACAGTATGCTACAACTTATTTGTTCAATAGCATATACGCTCGATTAGCAATCATCAAGTACTAGTACGGTTGAGGCCAAAACTTTGTTAGACACAACCACAAAAAATATTAAATGAAATACACTTTTGTATGAAAATAAGGAAATGTGGTGTGATTGTCAACCATACAACTATCTATAAGAGTTAAACCCACGGAGATAAAAGCAACTATAGGCTCCGTATGGTCTTCAACAATGAGAAAAAAACCAAACCGTATAGTCATCCTAAGAAGTCATCGACATGGAAAATGTAGAGCAATTAATACGGCCTAATTTATACAATACAGTTAATGAAAAAACAAATACGACTGAAATCAACCAATGACAGCCACAGAATTATAGGCTACTGAGCGTTGGACATATGCACACAAAATGTGTAATGATAGAGTTGAAAGTTGAGTTTGTTCACAAATTTTAGGGCTAATTTTCATGAAAATATTTAACATCATGGCTATATAAAAAAATCGTACGTAACTCCTAATATCAGTGCTTCGTGTATGTAATTTGAGTTTTTAACTATATAATGACATGCTTCCGAATATTTGAATACATAATGAAAAAATAAAAAAGTGCAGCTTATAACTTCAATTTTGATATTTGATAAACTTAGAATATTTTTTAAAAATCCAATAGACACAAACATAGATTCGTAAAAAAAATTCGAAGGTAGTTTCGAAAGATTTTCAATCAGAAAAAAAATATCGCGTGCACAATAGTGCAAATCAAATTTAAGTGAAAAGAAACACACTAATGTTATGGACCTGTTTCTGTATTTTTAAATTTTTAGGCCTTTTTTCTCTTTTCTTTTTTGTTGTTGATTATTCTCTTAATATTAGCATCTAGTATTGCAGTTTCGAGTTTTGAAATACCGTTTGATAAAAAAATGAAAAATTAATACTTAAACTAATACAAGGCTTACCTGCATGATTTCTGTGTTGTGAATTAAACTGTTCAAATCGCAAATTGGAATTGAATGCACCATTAAAATATATCTGAATATTTATACTATAACTAAAATAGCTTCCAGAAATTATTAACCAATATAGATAAAAGATAATAAATTTATTCGCTAGACATATGTTGTATATTTGTCCCCACTTTACAACATACGGGTATTTCAACTAAACAGATAAACGGACAGGTGGTTACTCGGTTTGTATATGGAGCGATCAGATATCATTTCGGGAAATACATGTATATGACACGTGGAGCGTTGCAAAACTTTATGAAGATCTTAACTTCAAATGAAAATTTGAAATGCTATACTTGTATTGATTCATTGAGAAGAGTTCGCCCCTTACGATTCTAAAACAGTTTCATGGAAAGTGAAAACTACCAAATTCTGATATCGTCTTTATATCGTCTTTGTATGCCTTAGCTATCGATGTTCGCTTCTATTAAACAAAGTGGCTAACTTTATAATGGAGTTTAAAAATAAATCAAGTTTCAAATCATAATTATGTTCAAATGAAAATTGAAATGATATTCTTATTAAGCATCAATACTTGTATGGATTCATTGAAAAGAGTTCGCCCCTTACGATTCTGAAAAAGTTTCATGGAAAGTGAAAACTACCAAATTCTGATATTTATATCGTCTTTTTATGCCTTAGCTTCCGATTCTCGCACTTCTATAAAACAGTGTGGCTTAAGTTTTCATAATTATGTTCATAAAAAAAATCAAACACCAAATACAAAATGGCCCTTTTCAATTTGTGTTGTCATACACCACTGTCCACGTTAAGGGGAAGGGTTGGGCAACCACAAACATATTTTACACCGCAACATATATACAGGAGACTGTGATTCAGTTGATGTGGCGTGTGACTTTATATTATATTTGTTTTTCGTTCATTGTTTTTACATAGATTTGGCTGTAGTATTTTTCGTTTAAAGTGTTTTACATTCTTTCTTGTAGTGCCTTTTAACGGCTACTGAGAGTGAACGTAAAATGACATATTGTTATTACCTTCTATGTCATCTGGACTAGGGGGAGTGTTTAACATTAGAAATTATACCACATCTTGTTATATTTTTATCGTTAAAATGCTGACCAAATCAAAAATGTGCAGGGAAATCGTAGGCAGGTCATTACAAACTTTGATGAAAACATTTGTCTAGAATAAAGAATTTTTCTTCTAGACGTTTGATTATTCGTTAATTTTGGAACACAACAAACTAGCAATCAATATTAGAGAAAAAAAATAATTATTTATCAAGAGGTTCAAACTTTTGAGTTTGCCTTCAGTATCTAGGATCATTAAATATATATCGTTCTGAATGTTTTTTAAGAGTGAAGTGTTGTCTGATATTTTATAGTACATTTTTATGTATGTGTAGTTTGAACACTGATGATGATTTGCAATGGGTGAGTTAACCTAAAGCCTCGGTCACACCTTACCGAATAGCTCGAACGGACGCCTAACGGATAACATTTTTTCAATCCGTTCATGTCCGTTAGACGTCCGTTATTATCCGTTAGACGTCCGTCCGTATCCGTTGCATGTCCGTTAAGCGTACGTTTTATCCGTCGACGTCCGTTCTGTCCGGTGGAAAATTTTGAGCATGTTCAAAACTTTGAACGGACGTCAAACGGATAAAATGTCCGTTGAACGTCCGTTAGGCGTCCGTTTCGTTTCCGTTTTATATCCGTTACGTGTCCGTTATACATCCGTTGAAGGTCTGGAAGATAAATTCTCCAACGGACTTCTACCGGACGTTTAACGGATAAAACGGATGTTGAACGAATGAGAAGACGTCGCGTACGGTGTTGGTGTTAGTTTTGGTAACGTCAAATTGACGTTATTTTCATGCATTATATAAATAACGTCGTAATACTATTTCATTTCGTGCCAATAAAATAAGGTTTAAAGTATGGTGCCATTTTTTTTTAGATTGCTGAGCAACTCTTTACAAAATTATTTTTTTTTCGTTCCTACTTGTTTCAATGATTCACAAATATTCATACAACACATTACATTGTAACTGCTAGGAATTATGAGGAACATTTAAGAACCATGTCTCAATAGACCAGATATTGAATATTAATATTGAGTATATTTTCAGCCTATTTTTTTACCCATAAAATATGTTTAATCAAAGAATCAAGTTTCAGGCAAAAACATATCAAACAAATATCTAATGTGGAAATAACGGCCACAGTTCACTTAGAATGACGAGATCTGACATGATTACAGAATGCCGACATGATTGATTTAACTGACAAATCTGTGCACCATTGGTAGCAATGGATGCTCAAGTTCCTCAAGGTTCAGCCTAAAGAGAACGAGGGTTATGATCCACAAATACGTCGGGTCTTATTCGCATCACCCCCTGGTTTCAGGGGAGTAAAGATTAACAGTTTCTATAACATAAAACTCTATATGCACATTGAATACATAGGCCATACTATGTATCATAAAACAGTCAAGCTCGAACTGGTACCAATTCAGAACCGGCCACTCAGGGTAGACATGAGATGGTCTCAACAGAACTTCCTGCGGTACCGCAGGAAAGTAAAAACCTAATATGATCCGACGTACAATTACGGGAAACGATCATAACCCCTTAATCTTGCCAGATCCCGACATCCTTTTTGACTGTGACGAACGATTTTATTACAAAAATGAACAATTAGAATCAAGTAATCAAAATAAATGCTGCATGATTTTTATCCAAATAAAGTCAAAAGTTTAATGCTTTCCAGGCGAAGAACTAATAACAGGTAATGATAATTCCATTTTCACACTGCTGGTGTCTGAATATTTAGATAAAGGTGGTAGCCATTCATGAAAATTAGCATTGCCATATATAGTTCTCGAAAGTATGATTCAGCTAGCAAATCCATCGGCTTGTTTGTCTCCTCTTTTTTTCCAAAAAGTTATAGATGCGGCCTGTTCTGGTCATTCTGAAAAGATAAATAAAACAGCAGCAGACACAAGAATTATTATTAGATGGCAGATTGCAAGGGGAGGTGGGTGGGTTTTTGAAACTTTTACATATCTACAAGATTGGCTAGTGCAATGTAATGCTGACGAGTCATGTGACGTTGATGTGCGGGAAACGAGAACCGGATCCGAATGAGGCAGTAATCATTTCTCTTTAATTAAATTGGTTTATCTTATAAATGAGATAAACCGTGTTAATCAAAGAATCAAGTTTCAGGCAAAAACATAACAAACAAATATCTAATGTGGAAATAACGGCCACAGTTCACTTAGAATGACGAGATCTGACATGATTACAGAATGCCGACATGATTGATTTAACTGACAAATCTGTGCACCATTGGTAGCAATGGATGCTCAAGTTCCTCAAGGTTCAGCCTAAAGAGAACGAGGGTTATGATCCCCAAATACGTCGGGTCTTATTCGCATCACCCCTTGGTTTCAGGGGAGTGAAGATTAACAGTTTCTATAACATAAAACTCTATATGCACACTGAATACATAGGCCATACTATGTATCATAAAACAGTCAAGCTCGAACTGGTACCAATTCAGAACCGGCCACTCAGGGTAGACATGAGATGGTCTCAACAGAACTTCCTGCGGTACCGCAGGAAAGTAAAAACCTAATATGATCCGACGTACAATTACGGGAAACGATCATAACCCCTTAATCTTGCCACTTGAGTGAGTCTATACACACTCATCAGAACCCCCCCCCCTTTCCACAACCTTAAGGTCCATTTAAGTGAACTAGCTAAGAAGGCATAAGTCTTTGTTAATACGTTTGAATCTTGGACAATCATAGTTTTCCTTTTGTAATAGCTTTGTTATAATGGTGCTGTTATCCTTCCATAATATCCCCTCAGCTGCAGAGAGATTTGTTTTTGAAGATATCACTTGTTTTATTGTATTATCCATGTTATATATATATATTTAAATCATCATAAAAACGCAATATTTTAGCAGTAATACATCCACCGATCAATGGGTTTACTAAAAGAGTTATCTCGCCTCAACCGGCATAGTTGAACAAATTTATTCTAAAGCACATATGTTTGGTACTTATACTTAAAATATTTTTAATATATATAATGCGATAAATCAGATAGTTTCTTCATAGAGATATACAGGCTAATAAATAAAATTGAACATCTGTGTACAAATTCAGAGATTTGGGTAATAACTAGACTGATTGGTCACTGCAAAAGTACAATGCAAGATGGTGGTATACCATGAATCTACCCAATTGCTGTGTTAATCTGTAATAGGCACTAATATTAGTTTTCCATTCTCAATTTTATTATCCTCTACAAAGTTTACGAAAATACATTACCTGTATATATAATTTATGCTATTATAGGCACCCCTTCAAAGTCGTGTACATTTGAATATATATTTAGTTTAAACAAGTAACGTGACCAATATTTTGAAACCCAACGGCAAGGATGTATAACGTACACTTAAAAAAAATTAATAAAATTCATATCAATCAATATATATAGAAAGTACCACACTTCCTGTACTAAATCGGCAATCACATGCATTCCTAGTAGTACTTAAATTTCGGATACAGCTAAGCAGTATGTGCCGCTTTTTGGAAAGTTCAAACTTGAATAGTTTTACGTCGAATATATTTTGTGACTATGGTAAAAGAACTAGGTGCTAGAGGTGGCACGGTAGTATTTCCTGGCCCATAAGGGATAATGATAGCCTTTTTAGAATTTTCACCACTTTCTAACACTGCAAAAAATTCTACATTCACAGTTAACTGAAGTACTTTCATTTTACTATTCAGAAATGAATTTGAATATGTATCATGACCGTTTACTTTTTTTGCTATTTTTAAAAACCTAAGGCCACTAGTACTTTTAGGTATTTTATGGTGCAGTGAATACAAAATTTAAAAAAATTCTCAAAAATTCATTTTCATCTGTATGTAAAATTATTTCATATTTTTCTACACCTGATTCATCCCTCAGTTTGGGAAAGTATGTTCAGTTGATACTGTATTTTTTGTCCAATCACACTGTTTAGATACATTTACCTAAGTAGGGTACACAAAAGAGCAACCTAAATTCTGGAATGCAAATACTACCGTGCCACCTTAACCAAGACATAACAAACTTGAAACCAGTCATGACACCTATGATTCATAGACTTCTTACTTTGGAACATATTACAATAAAGAATACTAGTCTGCACTCATTTCTTACCAAAAAAAATGAAACATTACATCCCTACCCCATCTGGCAGATTTTCACTTTTTTTTCATTTTACCATTTTTACTTAAGGAGTGAACAAAACCCAAATATATTATGTTTCAAATCAACACAGAAGTCAAACATGGTGATTCAGGAGGAATTATTGGATTGCCGACTATGTTTATGGTTAATCTGACTAAAAGAAACAGTTTAAGCACCAAATCATGAAAACTGATATTAAAGTCCATTCCACATTTTACAGCATGCCTTATATTACTTTAAACATTTCCAGATTATGAGGGCAATACAACAAGAGTCTTTAGATTGCAGTTAACTCTTATTCCATAATCTGTTTGACAATACATGTACTAGAATACATCTCTAAGTTGACTGTTTGTCTATTTCTCATGTATGCATTAAGTTAAATTATGTCCCCTTACATAATCAATTTGCCTTTATTGTGCTTTTCACTGTCAGAAAATATTAACAACTAATGGTATTTGCATGGAAAATGAATAAACCATTTAATCTTGCTGATATAGCATCATAAATACATTCTTTGTCAAAAATAATGTCTAGTTAATGTACAGAAACCCCTATTTCTATCTCTTTTTCAGACCAATATGAGAGATAAATGACTAAGTAAGAACCCCTTCACCACTTACTGGTTCCCCAAAAGCTCCTTCTGGTGTCATTTTACATTAGAACTACGAATTAAACCTCAATAAAACTAGTATAGCTGTACTTGTGTTGAAAAAAATAAGAAATTATACAATTTATTTATTTCGGTGAAAATAATAGGATGTACATGCAACCGAAGAATGTCGCGTCTCAAATTTCAGTGGTTGCACATGTGTCAGACACTGCGAAATGTTAAAGCGAGCATTTATAATTAAAAATATTTTGCAAGTTACATAAAAAAAATGAAGTTCTACTTTCTAGGTAAATTTTTACATTATTACCTACACATCAGCCAAAATTTGCTGAATCAGCAATTTTTACTCTCAGGGGTGGAATTTAAGGCTTGTTTTTATCATAGTTGCCCTTAATCAACTTTTTATTGATAAACTTACAAATAGCATGGGAAAAAAAGTTCCTTTATTGATTTAGTGTAAAAATATATATCCCCCTTAAGGTGGCACGGTAGTATTTCCTGGCCCATAAGGGATAATGATAGCCTTTTTAGAATTTTCACCACTTTCTAACACTGCAAAAAATTCTACATTCACAGTTAACTGAAGTACTTTCATTTTACTATTCAGAAATGAATTTGAATATGTATCATGACCGTTTACCTTTTTTGCTATTTTTAAAAACCTAAGGCCACTAGTACTTTTAGGTATTTTATGGTGCAGTGAATACAAAATTTAAAAAAATTCTCAAAAATTCATTTTCATCTGTATGTAAAATTATTTCATATTTTTCTACACCTGATTCATCCCTCAGTTTGGGAAAGTATGTTCAGTTGATACTGTATTTTTTGTCCAATCACACTGTTTAGATACATTTACCTAAGTAGGGGTACACAAAAGAGCAACCTAAATTCTGGAATGCAAATACTACCGTGCCACCTAGAGTAAAATTCCATGGTATTACTTTAAGTAATGGGTGTATATAGATGCATAGTTGATTAATTCCGACTAGAATTAAAAAGATTCAGCTCTGTATATATAGATAAGAATGCTAAATGTTCCTTTTAACAGAAGGAAATAGATCAAGAGTATTTGAAATAAATTTAAAATTCATTGAGTCTCCCATCTGGATAATATGCGTGTTTGTTTGTAAAAGTCCTTAACAGTAACTTAAATACCGCATATTTGTTTTGTTTCTAAAAATAGACGTGGGGAAGCCCATAGTTCGTGCTGACATGTAAAATAAATGTGATAGTAAAATACAAAGGTATCCTCAATGTTTACATACCCGTGTTAGATGATGATACAATCAAAATATTATAAACAATACATGTATATATACAATAAGTATATATACAATAACATTATCGTACTTCAAAGTAAAGAGGATATTGTGTATCATGCTCTGTCTGCTGCTTCGTGAGTTTATAAAGTAATTTGATAATTGTGTTAAAAGTGCACATAATTCCCTTATTTGCTCTAAGTTGACTTGTTGGTAAACTAATTGTCCTGTCCACGAGCTTTAGTGAGCTATCTGAAACCTATACAGACTAACAGATCATATGTTAAGGTCTTTTTTTTTTTTTTAAATATCAACTCAGCTTTGCTTGTATAATTATATTTGCTTGTATAACTATATTAACTCTATTTGCCTAAGTCAGAAAATTTACGGTCGGACATGATATGTATGAATCAACAACGTAAACATGAGCTCTGTAGATCTCTTAAGTTCAACTGACTTGATACTTTTAATTTATATAAAAATCAACTATCAAATTTTATATAAACATATTTTACAACAAGAACACATGTATTATGTAGATAGCTAGACAAACATGCAAAAATTAAAGCAAGCAAGCTAACAAGAAAATAAACGCAAATTGAAAAGTATAAATATATACATGTAACTGAGTAGCTCACTCATGTAAAAAAGAATTGGTATGAGTCAACTCTTCACAGTAGACCAAACGGCAAATAAATCAATAACAATAAGTCATCGTACTGCCTTCAACAATGAACAGGGCCCATACCGCATTAATAACGATGTCAATTTACTGCCTTCAACAATGAGCGGAGCCCATGCCGCATAAATAACAGTCACTTTTCTGCCTTCAACAATGAGCAGGGCCCATACTGCATTAATAACAAAAGTCATGTACTGCCTTCAACAATGAGCAGAGCCCATACCGCATTAGTGAGTAAATATAGACCCAAAAGAAAAATGTTAAACAAGTCAAACGAGAAAACAGTAGGCATAATTTATGTACATTTTTTTTTTTTCTTTTTTTAGTAATGCCGATTTAAGTGTATCAAACAATTTAAGAAATATTTAAGACTGTTGAAAGAATTTGCACGTGTAAATACTTTAATCGAAGCCATCGACTCTGATTGGATTTATTCTAAAGCTATCGCGTCATCCGCCACAAAATTTGTCATTGTCTTCTAACTCTCATATAGTTTATTTCATTTACCGTACACCTTAGCTGAGCCATCTAACACATAGTGTATAATTTTGTATAATTAGTGGTAGAATCTATAAAGATAAGGTTGGCGAATTTGCACTTAATGCCCTCGTGTGTATCTTGTGTGTAATAACGCTAGGTGCGTCTTCCAAACGACTGCATGGTTATATAGTACATTAAAGCAGAGACATGTAAAAAAGGCCACAGTGCGATGTGAAATTCAAATTAAATATATGACGTCAAATTATAATAATAAACAATCCTTTCAGTAATTTTTTCTCATCACCATCAGATTAATCTTTCCTTATGAGATAAATATCAATTAGAATAGTTATACACCACAAAACATCAACTTTTTTATAATATTTAAATGCAACATACCAAGATTAAACTTGACGAAATCTGCAAACCGCTGGAACCAGGTAATGAATTCTTGGGATCAGTGGTTCTCCTTCTTTTGAATCGCGTTTTCCTTGTGCATCTTTTGCTGTGTGGAATTCTAAACGGGGCTCCTGATGTGAAGATTTTGTTCTGCCATTAAATTGATCACCGGTCATTGAGCCACTGACAAATTGGAAGCTGTCCCTGTCATTCGAGCATTGTATAACTTTTATGGCGAAGATACATTAACTAAATTGTTCTATAATCTTTTCACATCTAAACATGTCGAAAGAAGCTGGATGTGTTCCTCGTGTTGATGGCATCGGATCGTGTGGTGACAGTTCGATTTACCTTTTAATTTCGTCATTTGCTGACCCTTGCAAATGAAAATCCTTTCTTGGAGAATTACTATGTCTCTTCGATAATTTCATATCAAAATATTAGAATATGATATGCGGATGTCAATGATTTTTTACGATTACATTTTTTGAAACTTTTACATATCTACAAGATTGGCTAGTGTAATGTAATGCTGACGAGTCATGTGACGTTAATGTGCGGGATCCGAATGAGGCAGTAATCATTTCTCTTTAATTAAATTGGTTTATCTTATAAATGAGATAAACCGTATTATATTTGTCATGCAGATATATACTTTAGTCTATCTCAATCAAGACCCATTTCTAATTATTTTAGTCCATGCTAAAATATTTACATATTTACACTATTTAACTTTTTATTCAAATAATCTATAACACATAAGTACTCATTTCAACACATTTAAGTATATTCTGGTGAATATCTTCAGAAAGTTTAACTTCACCATTACGTACACAAACATCAGTGCAAATATATAAGCATGAATTTGAAGGAACGAGCCCATACTTTCTTTTAATCATTTTGAAATGGAGTGGATTTTAACCTTGCATAAAATAGTTTCCTTTGATTACCTTAGTTCCGGGTTGATAAGACCCCCCCCCCCCCCAAACTATCTGTTTCACGACTCGTTAACTGATAAGTTTAGTTTGAGCTTTTAATAGGTAATAATCAAAATCATCATCATCACAAAGAACTGCAAATATTGTGGATTTAGATATTAGTTCATTAATTGGGACTTCCATATCATTCTCGTCAGTTTGGTCTTTCAATCGTTCCGATTTCCGGGACAATTGGTACCGGAGAAAAACTTCCTAGTATGTTTGTGTTTTCGCATTCGTTAATGTTACCTTCTAAACAATTATTGCAAGTGTAACATGATAAAAATCTTATTAAAAGATGGTCATTATTAACAAAACTACCTGATGAACGCTGCGAATTCCTGTTATTGGTTTATAAAACATCGGGAAATTTATATTGATGTTTTCAGTATATTTAAATAAACGACGTTTACAATGACTTGATTTCGGAACGGATAGATTGCTTTTAGCAAATTCAAATAAATCACGAGCATTTTGTATAGTTGCTCTTCCTCGAACGATTGCTAAGTCTGTCTGATTTTTTATGGGTCCTCCTGCGGCATCTTGTGGGCCTTTCGCATGAGACGTTTCGAAAAAGTTCCGAATAAAATTAACATAATCTAGTTCATCTAATGTTTTTCGAAGATGACATAAGCAATGTCTGCTCTTGTACTGGCAACTGCATCCATCGCAAAACTCGTGCATTGTATGCACATGACATGATATTGATGACAAATATTCAGATATATATTTTTGAACTTGAAAGGTGAAATATTGATCATGTTTTTCATCTTCTGATATTACAAAAAAGTTTTCTGTTACTATATAGGTGCTTTCGACACCGTCAACTTCTAATATTGCATGTCTGTATAACAGAGAAACGTGTAAAGACGCTTCTGTTTTTTGAAAATAGCTTGATTGTAGTTCGTCTCTCTCTTTGCATTTATAATTTTCAGAATAGTCATGCACAGATATCACGTGATTTTGCGGTAAATTTGTAACCAAATGTTTTAATTGATTGTTTTGCCATTTTGCTCTAAAATTATGCGCCGGAAATGTTCCAAGTAATTTTTGTAGGTACTGAAACATTGAGCCAGGATTTGTGGTTTTTTTTTCACAAGCATAAGTTTCTTTTTCGGTCCGTGTTTTGTTTTTTGATTGATATATTCAAATCATTCCCAATTAATATTTTCACTGGAGTCATCAGTTTTTAGTTCTTCATTGGAGAAATTGAGAAGTTTTACTCCGCCATTCGGACAATTTATATCTAGACATTTCTTGTCATGAAACCCGCTTTCATTAGGATTACATAAAGTTGCATTACACATATCAGTCACAGAAGCATAAACGGGAAATTGTCTGTCACCTGGCAGATTTTGGTTACATTTTTTACGATTGTTCATGGCAGCTTTAAAAACATGTTTCATTTCTAAATGATATCTACAACAACACGTTACACGATCTTTCGTGCTAGCAGTACGAACAAAATAAGGTTTACAGCGTTCAAACAAACTTTGACAAACTTTAACAGACGGGTATTTATTTTTAAAGTCTATATAAACTTCAGATTGAGTCTTTTCTAATATTTGGACATTGTGACTCGAATATTTTTTTGGGTCCATTACGCACTCTTTTCACGTCATTTTTATTTCCGGTCGGATGGGAATTTTCCGAAGAACACCAAAAGTAATGAATTAAGTTTTTATTTGCATCCGAAAGAGCATCTGTTCTTACTTTTCTTTTTGTATATACATAAGACGATGATAAAGTTTTAGAAATTTTATTCCGGAGTGTAAATCCGGAGCTTATACGCCTTGCAGGTACACCCAATTTTTTTGCTTATGACAGTTTTGATCGTAATTGTTTTACGCAGTTGCCGCTTACTGACGCGCTTAAAACATTCATGGATAATCGAGCCTGGTCTGTTCTTTTAAGTTTTGTCTCTGAAATTGCTATTTTCATATCTTCAAGAACAGCAAGACCTAGTTGGTTTTCATTATTTTCCTCTGGTGAGTATATGATGTTGGAGCTTTGCAGTGTTTTTATTGTTGGTGATTTCTCATTTCTAAGATAAGCTGCTAGTGTAGAAATGCGCGTTCCTGGTGAGTCTGGAAGGCTTTGTCTTAACTTCTTTATTGCTCTGTGTTTTCTCATTTCGTTAGAGAACGGTGGGATTTTTTTCAGGTTTTCTTGTTGTAATAAAAGAGCTTGCCCTTTTTCTTCTTTGATATTCGCGCTTCTTTTCAAGGCAATTTTGCCGCTTTTCACATTCTAATTTATTTTGCTCCCTCTCAGTTCTTTTTCTGTTCTTACAATTTTCTTTTATTATAAATTCTTTCACTCTTTGTTTTCTTTTGCGAATGGTGCTAGCAGATACAGATTTTAAACCTACAAAATCGAGTAGTTTTTAATATACTATGTACCTACATGTATAAATGCATGATATTGTTTATATATTTACACGAGATTTATAATGGAAAAGTTGTAAATTGTTTATTTGTGTATTTTCGTTCTTTGCCTATATAATATCATTGACAATAACTTATATGTAGGGATAATCGACCTAGGGTAGTGGAGCCTTTTGAAGCCAAAATTTGTTCATAAAAATAATTACCGTACGTGCACGCACTATATAATGTACTAGATATATGTATATATATAAATATATTAGTAAATGGTTCTTCAACTAAATAATTATGTTAAATTTTTAAAGTTCTTTGGTTTTTGTGTGTAATAAAAAGTACCGACTTTTGAAGAGACAGATTTATTTGTTTTCATGGTGCAACATACATGTCTATGCAGGCACGCTTGCTACGTGTAGGACCAAATTAAAGGCAAAAGCGGCACATATTATTTTCGAGTGCAGTTACATTAAAAGAGAAATGACAGTATTTAAATTATATTGTATCACCTTTGAGCAAAGATCTTTTCTCCTTCTTTGATTGTAACAGTTTGTTTTTATTTTTTTCGAACCACTCTCTTTTCTGCTGTTTCCTTCTATCTGCTTTTGAAAGTTTCTGGATAACATTATCAGTTGAAGCGTTTATTTCATCACCTGTATCAAAGGTTAAGTATCAATTGTTGAAAGCAAACTCAGAATTACTACTCTAAATAATTTAATATAAATTGCCAACTGCAAATAAAAGGAAATTTAATGTCAAGTATGAACACTAAAAACGGATACAAATCATAGTTTTACATGAAATAAGTCGGCAAAAGAGTTGCGACGTTAAGGACTCTACATGTTATATATAAAAGAACGTATATAACGTCAAAACAAGTAAAAAAAGCATGGTGTGACATTATGAATAGACAAAAGTATGCGCTGGTTGTGTCGTTAATATATTCGACAAATAGTCGAAAATATGTTCAAATAAATCCTTTAAAATTAAATTTTTATGTTATGTTGTTTGTTGTGCGCTATACTTTCAAATTATTTCCCCCCACTAAAACAGTTATATTTGACCTATCATACAATTACTTAAATGTAAAAAAAATCGCGTTTTGTGACATTTTGACTAGACACAAACAAAAAGATCGCGCTTTTTTTCTTTATTATATTTTCCCTTGCAACTTTTCCGAATTTTTTTCTTACACTTTTAGAAACATCTTTACACTTTTATATAAAATAAAGGATCGTAAAAACGACCGCAAAATGGCTATTGTTTTTGATATAGTACTAAATTAATACGTCGAAAACGTCAAAACGGCAAGTGTGACATTTCATCGGAGTTTATAAATCTAGCGGTATAGGACATAATTTAAATGATATTTACTACTGAAATACATAGAAAGTTCTATATTTATTGTACAATTTTGACACATGAACGATGGAAACAATAAAATGTGATTTATGTATGCAGAATTCGTTCAAATGTTTAAGAGCACCTTATAAAATGAGAAATTTATGTTTTGTGACAAAAATCAAATTTTCAAATATTCGTAAATTCTGCAACCATCTTTTGGAATATTGTAACAAAACTTTACTGTTTTTTCCTTGTCATTATAAGGAATAAAACGATGTTTCATTTTATGGAATTATATATTTGATTTTTTTTAAATGAGTCTTACATTCTCTCCTTTCCATATTTTTTTTTACGTTTTCCGGCCTGCCACAAAATAGAGTGCACCTTTCGTCCCGGTCAGACGCGTCCAGTAAACGATGACGTCATAAATAAAACATACGTCATCAGCACCAAAGACTGCTCTTTCTATACATACCGCTTTTGTTTTGTTTAAGTTTTAAAACTAGAGGCTCTAAAGAGCCTGTGTCACTCACCTTGGTCTATGTGAATATTAAAAAAAAGGAAGTAGATGGATTCATGACTAAATTGTGTTTTGGTGATGGTGATGTGTTTGTACATCTTACTTTACTGAACATTCTTGCTACTTACAATTATCTCTATCTATAATGAACTTGGCCCAGTAGTTTCAGTGGAAAATGTTAGTTAAAATTTACAAATTTTATGAAAATTGTTAAAATTGACTATAAAGGACAATAACTCCTTAGGGGTCAATTGACCATTTCCGTCATGTTGACTTATTTGTAAATCTTACTTTGCTTAACATTATTGATGTTTACAGTTTATCTCTATCAATAATAATATTCAAGATAATAACCAAAAACAGCAAAATTTCCTTAAAATTACCAATTCAGGGGCAGTAACCCAACAACAGGTTGTCAGATTCATCTGTGTAGATAGATCTTGACCTGATAAACAAGTTTACCCCATGTCAGATTTGCTTTAAAGGCTGCCGTTTCAGAGTTATAAGCCAAAATCTACATTTCACCCCTATGTTCTATTTTTAGCCATGGCGGCCATCTTGGTTGGTTGGCCAGGTCAAGGGACACAATTTTTAAACTAGAATACCCCAATGATGATTGTTGCCAAGTTTGGTTTAATTTGGCCCAGTAGTTTCAGA
Source organism: Mytilus edulis (assembly GCF_963676685.1). Lineage (NCBI taxonomy): Eukaryota > Metazoa > Mollusca > Bivalvia > Mytilida > Mytilidae > Mytilus > Mytilus edulis. Next base: position 54,759,409 of record NC_092354.1, read on the forward strand.
GGAGAAGATTTTTGTAAAAGATTACTAAGATTTACGAAAAATGGTTAAAAATTGACTATAAAGGGCGATAACTCATAAAGAAATCAAAAGACCATTTTGGTCTTGTGGACTTATTTGTAGATCTTACTTTGCTGAACATTTTTGCTGATTACAGTTTATCTCTATCGATGATAATATTCAAGATAATAACCAAAAACAGCAAAATTTCCTTAAAATTACCAATTCAGGGGCAGCAACCTATCAACGGGTTGTCCGATTCATCTCAAAATATCAGGGCAGATAGATCTTGACCTGATTAACCATTTTACCCCTGTCAGATTTGCTCTAAATGCTTTGGTTTTTGTGTTATAAGCCAAAAACTGCATTTTACCCCTATGTTCTATTTTTAGCCATGGCGGCCATCTTGGTTGGTTGGCCGGGTCGACAGACATAATTTTTAAACTAGATACCCTAATAATGATTGTGGCCAAGTTTGGTATAAATTGGCCCAGTAGCTTCAGAGGAGAAGATTTTTGTAAAAGATGACTAAGATTTACGAAAAATGGTTAAAAATTGAATATAAAGGGCAATAACTCCTAAAGGGGTCAACAGACCATTTTAGTCCTGTTGACTTATTTGTAGATCTTATTTTACTGAACATTTTTGCTGTTTACAGTTTATCTCTATCTATGATAATATTCAAGATAATAACCAAAAACAGCAAAATTTCCTTAAAATTACCAATTCAGGGGCAGCAACCTATCAACGGGTTGTCCGATTCATCTCAAAATATCAGGGCAGATAGATCTTGACCTGATTAACCATTTTACATTGTCAGATTTGCTCTAAATGCTTTGGTTTTTGTGTTATAAGCCAAAAACTGCATTTTACCCCTATGTTCTATTTTTAGCCATGGCGGCCATCTTGGTTGGTTGGCCGGGTCGACGGACATAATTTTTAAACTAGATACCCCAATAATGATTGTGGCCAAGTTTGGTATAAATTGGCCCAGTAGCTTCAGAGGAGAAGATTTTTGTAAAAGCTAACGACGGACGACGACGACGACGACGACGGACGACGGACGACGGACGCCAAGTGATGAGAAAAGCTCACGTGGCCCTTTGGGCCAGGTGAGCTAAAAATGAGAAGAGCACTAAAACACAACTGGTCATTTGTTGTGTGTTACTTGTCCACACGCTCAAAATCAGTGTTATAAGGTATTGACTTACAAAATCAAAAAAGTAATGATTTTAAGGTATATTCCATTTCTACTTTTTTTTACGCACATTTTGATATATACATTTGTATAGTCATCAATTCCGAAACTAAGCATTAAAGGCGAACTGGAAAGCAAAACCCGTATTATCACCAACACCGTACGCGACGTCGAAACGGACTTCTACCGGACGTATAACGGATAAAACGGATGATGAACGGATCTGAAACGGATAAATGCCAACAGAAAATTTCGCAACAGAAATGCCAATTATTGGTATGTCAGATTTCTTAAGGGTTGTGAAATCTTATTATTCATAATTGATCTTACAGTAAAGGCACGTCTTCACAATCAAGCAGCTCTTATTCAGGCCAAACACTTCCCTTTGGCAGTTGAAGAACAGACCAAAACAAGTTACACAGAAACATTTTGAATATTTATGCGATTGACATGTATTATTATTGTCGCCTTTAATTTTTCCATATATCTTGTTCATCCGTTTTATCCGGTACGCTTCCGTTTGGTGTCCGTTTTATGCGGTACTCGTCCGTTAGATGTATGTTTGACATCCGTTCTGTCCGGTACGTATCCGTTTCTCGTACGTTGCATATCCGGTGTGTGTCCGTTATGCATTCGTTACACATCCGTTTTATTCGGTCAGTACATCAACGGACTCTCAACGGATAACAATTTTGTCAACGGACAACTGTTATTTTCATCCGTTAGGCGTTCGTTCGTACTATCCGGTAAGGTGTGACCGAGGCATAAAACAATCAGTATACATGTATGTGTCTGTCCTAGATCAGGACCTTGTCAGGGTTTGATTGTCTTACCTCAATCCTTATTATAATACAGTATTTGCATGGATACACTGTCTTTGAAAAGGAGAATTCAACCCCTAAAACACCATGAAACGTTCGCATAATTAAAAAAAAAAATGAAAAAAAGTGGTTCGATACCCATTTTTGATCCGCCAATACGTATACTTTTTTGATAATTTGGCTTATTTTGATATCTAATATTTGTTAAAGACATGCAACCCAACATGTGTCACGCTGTTTTTCTTAAAATAACAATTGATTTTTTTGTTTTTTTAATGTTTTATAAAACATCAAATTTTGAGTCAAGGTAGAACCGGGGTACAATGCATAAACAAAAATGACAGAATATTTTTATACTTGACCAAAACGTTTTTTACATTGACTTATTTATAAATTATAATATAAATCGTAACCAAGCTTGATTTCAAGCAACAGGTTGCGAAAATTTATAAATAAACTATTTTCATGTTACCGCAGTTTTAATTTTTCGACATGTTGCCTACAATGTACTCTGTTGTTGGACATCCTGGTACTCAGGCAAGTAAGAGCGACAAACAAAAAAAGAATAATCAAATATATAATAATATATAATATAAATTCCGGAGTCAAAAGTCGGTTATTTGGAATGGGTATATGTTTTCAAAGTATTAAACAGAAAAATGGCTTATTTGGTTTTTTGACTGGACGTATTATGGTATACAAATGTCCGGCGTCCGTCCGTCCGTCTGTCTGTCCGGCGTCTACATGTCGCGCTGTAACGTGATAATCACTTATTCAATTTCATGAAACTAAACATAGTTGTTTCTTATGATGATCAAACGATCTGTCGAAAACAAGATTTAGACTTTTTGAGTTGCGGGACTTTATAAATAAAACAGGGGTGTGTTTTTTTTTCACATGTTGCGCCATATCTAGAATGGATTTCTGATTATTGCTTAAATCTTTACACACTTCTTAGTTATATTGATCTAAAAATCTGTATATTTTTTGGTGATGATTCAAAATCATTTTTGGGTCAGAGTTTTTTGTTAAAAATAAAGGGGGGTCACATGTCGCGCCGTATCTCAAAAACGATTCTTGATTATTGCTTAAAACTTTACACACTTCTCAGTTATATTAATCTTAAGATCTGTATTATTTTTGGTGATGATTCAAAATATTATTTCTAGAGATACATTTTAATGAGTTATTTGGAAAATAAAAGGGGGGTCACATGTCGCACAGTATCTCCATAATACTAATGAGTATTGCTGAAAAATTTACACCCTTCTTGGTTATATTAATCTAGAGATCTGTTATATTTTTGGTGATGATTAAAAATTTGTTTTAGAGTTATTGAGTGTTTTGTAAAAAAAAGAGGGATTTTCACATGTCGCACTGTATCTAAGAAACTAATCATGATTATTGCATAAAACTTCACACACAAGACGACGGGCGTATCATGCGCTCGTGGCGCAACTGTTTATAAATCAATATAAGACACACTTTCGTAAAACACCTTTCTTTTTTCTTGCACTGATACAAAATAGACAAATTAACTGTTCAATTCATTTATTAAATATAACATGGATTGTCCCCCTTCATATTTAAATGTATAAAGTTAAAATGTGTTCTGTACTTGTCCAAAAAGATAAATAAAATAATAACAATAATAAAAAAATAAATAAAACAGTCTACATTATCATATAAAATTACACTAAGTCTATGCTACTTTTCATGAAAAATATAAGCAGATTATTTTCTGCAATTTTACGATCCAACAGGCACACAATTGTGATTAAAAATATAAACTTCATCAATACAACAAACTTTCAAATCTAGATCATTTAAATTACAGATGTTGATAATATTTATGCATGAAACATGCAGAACATGACTAATCATAACAAAAATTTTGAATAAACAAAGGAAAAAATGAACGAATATTTTCTATTGATGAGCTTGTATCTAAACATAGTAAAATGTGTATTATACTAAACATAAATATTGGATAGGTTAGTGTCTTATTTCATTTTAAAACGACCTTTAAGTACTAGTATAATGACATAAGTCAAGTTAAATTTAGAATAACCCAATAAATATAGTATTGTTAGCACATCAAGATGTTTATAGTAATCAACTGATTGCAATCTTGTTTTATATATACATGTTTTTATAAATAGTGACCACAGGCTGAAATCTTTCATCGCATCCCTTTGCCACCTGTACTATACAACATAAAATCAATTTAATCACATTATTATATTTTCTGACGGTATTACATTTCTAACAATTAATATTTTAATTGATGATCGCAATATTGTCTTTCCGATGGAATAATTTAAAAAATACGAAAAACTGTCAAATTTCAGATCATTAAGACTTTGTGGTCAACATCTGAAACGGTTGGACATACAATTATGTTATTTTCAAATTAAAATGTAGCAATATCAAAATGTAATTTTCTTAGTCGCCTTTTAATTAAAACGTAAATATGTATTTTTGTTTAAATCTTCGTATATTAGCAATAACAAAATATGTGATACACCAATTTTACTTGCTGAATCTTACAACAGATGGCCCGAGAACACAGTTATTTCGTAGTGAATTTCTTTTAGACAATAAATTCAAATTAAAAATATCGCACCTGCTCTTTCTCAAAAAGATTTTTACAGCGTAGTGTACTACCAGTGAGACAAATAATATCACAATTATAGAAACTTTTACCAGCTCTAACTCAAGATATTGACAATTCTGTGTTAAGGGGGTGTAAAATTCAGTTTGACAGCTTTAGACGTGATAAAATTTGACCTTTTTGAACTGGACTAAATCACTACTTAACATAAAGATTCAGCACTCAAATTTTTTTAACATGTAATAACATCCCCCTACTTAATATTTCATGCATTTAATATCAAGAAATAAATTGGGAAAGTGTATAAAATAAAACATACAAGTTATACACTGTTTACACTAGGGACTATATTCTTAGACAACGAAAACCAAAGGACGATAACTGTGTCTTTGGACCAGATGAAGCTTGAGCACACAATACGTTATGTAAGGGGACGACCATTTGATTTTTTGGAAGTGGTGATATTTAAAATGAATAACATTTACTGGTAATTATTGAATATGAATATCTTTGCACAATTAAAATGGATTAAAAATGAATATTCTGCATCACAAAATACGAGATAGATCAGAATACAAAATATATACAAAAGGGGAAACGAATTTCCGCGGGGCGTACAGTGTAAGCTATTTTTACAAAAAAAAATCTGTTAAAAGCATTATGGATTTATTTGCTCTTCTTTATTGTTCAAATTCATGCAGACCAGCTCAGTTTTAAATGTGCATCAATCGTGAAATTGATCACAGCTAGATTACCGATAGAGAGATAAACGAATATGCGAACTATGTGACTTGGAGATTTTGGAGCTGAATTCCACTATGTAATGAATTGTAAATTTAAGACAAAAGTATAATGATAAAAAGTATAATAATTATCCAAATATAATTAATAAATTTAAGGAAGTAATACATATGACAAAACAATCATATTTAAGGAGGCAGACTTAGGTTAAGGGAGATAACTCATAAAATCATCAGTATGTTTGTGTCAACCACTTTCATAAATATATTCTAAGCTTCTAGGTAACATAGATTATTTCCACACTGTTTCAGGTAAATGCTTAAAAAACATTGATGAAACTTGACTTTTACAAACGCATTACTGATTTATTGAGTTATCTCCCTGAACCAAGGTCTACCCCCTTAAAAAAGTGGTATGGGCTTTGCTCAATGTTGAAGGCCGTACGGTGACCTGTAGTTGTTAATTTCTGTGTCATTTAGGTCTTTTGGAGAGTTGTCTCATTGCCAATCATACCACATCTTCTTTTTTGTTATATGTTCATTTATAAGGCATATTAATTCATGTGTGTGTTCTCCTGGCTAAATTAATCTTAGGTTTGTAAATGATGTACATTTTATGTTTATTTTGATTAATAACTGTACTAGTTATTACATCAAATTTCTGCATAACACTGTATTGACGAAGGTGGATCAGAATAAAGATGTATAAACGAAAATATCTTTAATGGTAAATTAAAATTATCATTTACAAACCATCATCATCAACCGTTTTACTTGCGGATTAAATTTTTCGAATTATTTATTGAACATTTAAATATATCAGTGTATCTTTAAAAGTTTGAATTGTTTAATATTTTGTTTTTTCTGTTCCTTTTAAAACTTACAAATTTTATATGCTACGGTTTTTGCTCATTGTCTAAGGCTGTAAGATAACTTGTCGTTACTTAAAACCATGTCACTTGAAAAATAGTTTGATTAATTGATTGTTGGTTACTTCCAGTGGCAAACATTTCATGCACATTCAGGCCGAGACCACATTAATAATAAAAACAAATGAATTACATTATATGATTGAGGCCGTCTGGGATGAAGGTGGTCGGGGAATATTTAAACTGCCACTTTAAAATCAAGATAGATTATGGAGGGGCAGTCATTTAGCCATGCAATAGACCACCTACATTGTATGCACCCCTAAATGAGTTGTTGCTAGTGATCTTAACGTGCAGAGTGCATATCATTGTGTACACGAGGCGTCATATTAAAAATCCCTATTCTATCTGGACGTGGCTGCGTCCTTGTACATCACCCACAGCCAAACGGACAGAGGTTTTACTGCTGATCGGAAGAAGACTAAGAATTACCATATTTATATTCCTCAGTCACTCTTAGAGTGGTTGTTGTATGGTGGATAGTTATCTCATTGGCAATCAATTCATATCTCCTTGTTCTAAAGTATGTGTAAATAGTACGAAAAAGAGTGTAGTATCATATTATTATAACTTAGAATGTGTTTAAGTCATGATTTTGTAAGTAATGTTAGCCTATCCATAGTCCGTAACATGCTTGTAATGTTTGGCACTGGACGATGAACAAAAACCCATCACCAATCCATCCGTCCAATCCACTACAAAGGTCGTTTAAAGAAGTGATAATTTGATTGACTGTATGAAGTATAACCTTTTACTGGATTATATTAACATGCATGTATACTTGCTACTTTTCCTGTGTGTACATGTACCACTGATGGTAAGCGGATTGTCGTAACGTAAAGTTATGGTTAGCCGAAAATGGGAGACAACTCTGGAAGCCTGTTTTTTCTTTCTTTCCGATTTTCGTGCAGTAAAAGGTTAATTTGAGCCAATCCTCTTTTCTTATACATACTAATAGTCAGTGAGTCGATATTTATTAAAAATTTGTTGCATAAAATTATTCGAAGTTTCGCAAAACAGTCTATTTAAAAATTCCATAATGATGGTCGAAACTCTTTATTAAATAGATTCGAATGAGGCAAATTAAAATTTATATCAAAAGCTTCATGTTTGTTAATAGCCTTAGTTTTCTCAATTGAATTGTTTCATACTTTTCTAGTTGGAACCTTTTGTAGCCGACTATACGGTATGTTTTTTCTTCATTGTTGTAGGCCGTATGCTTGCCTATATTTGCTTACACCCACTTCATTTGAACTTTGGTGGATAGTTGTATCATTGCCAAACATACCATTTTTATGTGAAAGGGTTTGCATGATCTGGTGTACAGAATGGAATAAAGAAAATTGGGCAAAAGAAAATGGCAACATACAGTTTTAAATGGTTTTTTTTTTAATTATACTTTAATTAAACGGACCGCTGTCATCTTTCATTGAAATACGTGACTGACGAATTGATGTCGAAAAAAGTAATGTTAATTAAAAAATAGATGAAAAATTTAATTGAAAAAAGCAACTTATTTATTCAGGCTTATATTACTAGTAATACCAATATGGTTGTTTGATATTTTGTTTACGCCGCGTCAGCACAAACAAACAGCGATATATGATTTAAAACTACATGTACATGTATATACCATGTGAAAGTAACAAATAAATTACCAACACACAAAAGTAATATCAGTATTCATTAAGCATAATATAGCAAAAGTAGCAAAAGGGATTGGACACAAGTCATACATACATGTAACACAAGGTTTCCCCTAAGTCCATTATTTTTTTTTCGCTACCTCTTTCGCCAAAACAATATATTTTTGGCCAAATATCATAAATATATTTTTTGTTTAAAATATACCTACTTTCTAACCCCCAAAAATTGTTGTCTATGATAATTCTCTTAAACTTATCTGTTAGTTCACTTTGTTATGATTAAGAACACTAAATCACGGCCGACACTCGGCTAACCGAGAGATTGGTCGGTTAATCTATTGCTGAAAATTTTAACCAGAAGACCTTCAGTAATATTGAAAACATGTGGAAATATTTCAAAGAAAACATCATGAAAATTATTGATCAGAAAGTACCAACAAAGATGACAACTACAAAATTTACCCATCCTTGGATCAATACCAACATCAAGCGTCTAATAAGAAGGAAAAACAAAGCTTACAAGAAATCAAGGAAAACAAAGAAAAAGAGAGACAGAGATAGATATAAATACCTCCAACAACAAACACAAATGGAAATAAGAAAAGCACACAAAGAGTATATCAATGACATCATTAGTCTCAGTTACACTGAGAAACCGAAAAGATTTTGGTCATTCTTGAAGAGCAAAGGACAGGACTCTATTGGAGTTGCACCACTCAAAAACAAGGAAGGCTTCCTTAAAAGCGACAGCCAGAGTAAAGCCAATATCTTAAATGAACAGTTTTGCTCGGTCTTCACAAAAGAAGATGGCAGCACTATTCCTGATAAAGGTCCTAGTAACATCAATACAATGAATGACATCACAGTAACTGAAAATGGAGTATTCAAACTGTTAAAAAACCTTAACACCAACAAAGCAGCAGGACCAGATGAAATACCAACCAAAATACTGCAAATAACTGCTGCAGAATTATCACCAATTCTGACAAGAATCTTTCAGTTTTCACTTGACACAGGAGAAGTTCCACAGGACTGGAGAGATGCCAACATAGTGCCACTATACAAAAAGGGGATACTCACCTAGCGGCCAATTATCGCCCAGTCTCCCTTACCTCCATCACTTGTAAGCTGTTAGAGCATATAGTTCACAGCAGCATAATGAAACATTTTGATCGACAAAATATACTCTGTGACAACCAACATGGTTTCAGGAAACGCAGATCATGTGAAAGTCAGCTTATCATCACCATCGATCGTATAGCCAAATACCTTTCAAATGGAACCCAGATTGACATCATACTTCTGGATTTTGAAAAGGCATTTGACAAGGTTCCTCATTCAAGACTGCTGTACAAACTCCAATTTTATGGAGTAAGGGGCCGGACAAACTCGTGGATCAGTTCATTCCTATCAAACAGGAAACAACAGGTAGTATTGGAAGGGGCTAGATCTCAACAAGACGATGTTCTGTCAGGAGTGCCACAGGGCACAGTACTAGGTCCTTTATTGTTCCTAACATACATCAATGACATGCCCGGATATACTCAATCAGACGTCCGCCTCTTTGCTGATGACAGTCTATTGTACAGGGAAATTAGTAACGCCAAAGATACAGAACAACTTCAGAAAGACCTTGAAGCGTTAGAAAATTGGGAAAAAACATGGATGATGAGATTCAATCCAACAAAATGCAATATTATCCGCATACCACCAAAGAACAAAGAACCAATACAATACCCATACACTCTGCATGGACACATACTCGAACCAGTAGATAGTGCCAAGTACTTGGGAGTGTCAATATCAAACAATCTCTCATGGAACAAACATATCCAGAGTGTAACAGCAAAGGGTAACCGAACACTTGGGTTTGTTAAACGAAACCTAAAAGAATGTACAAGGAAAGTAAAGGCTGCTGGCTATACAACACTCGTGCGACCTGTCATAGAGTATGCTTCTACTATATGGGACCCAACCAACCAAGCAAGCATCAACACACTAGAACTCATACAGAGGAGAGCTGCTAGATTCGTCTATAATGACTACACATCACGCACACCAGGGTGCGTCACTACCATGTTAGAAGATCTAAAATGGGACACATTACAGACGAGACGCCGTGACAACAGGCTATGCATGCTCTATCGTATCCAGAATGAGCTGATAGACATCAACAAGAGTACTTACCTCAAAGGTGGCGACAGTAGAACTCGTGGAGGACACAAGTTTTACCAACAAAGGGTCACCAGTGATGTCTACAGGAACTCCTTCTTTCCAAGAACAATCATGGAATGGAATACATTACCTGCCAGGGTTGCTGAAGCGGGATCAGTTGAAGATTTCCGCTCAGGGCTACAGACAACACATTAATACCAGACTGGACGATTGTACATAATTTTAACCGTAACAACCCGATTTTATTGTAAATACTGTATATAGCCTTAGGGGACTAGATATGTAATGTCACCATGCGTAGTCCCGCAGAGTTTAAACGTTTCATTCAAGGAACCCAACTCTTATATGGAAGAAGAAGAAGAAGAAGAATGAGTATGCGGCTATATCGGCGGTTGGTCTGTTAATCGGGTTGGCTAAAGTCTGTTAATCAGGTGTTATCGAGAAAATCATTGAAAGTTCAGTATGTTTCATTGTATAACTTTCTAAATATATTTTCATCATAAAAAGTATTCATGTCTAACAAAACAATTCAATGTACTGAATTCAGTGGTGTAAATATTATTTTTCTAGCTTCGATGTACGATCTATAAAATGAAAAGGCGGTTTACTCATCAATAAATTTATACACATTTTACACACATAAAATGTAAACAAAATGACACATTGGTTAAATTTACTTGCATTCAATATTTTGAACATCGAAAAAAGAAAGGCATTATGTTTGTTAACCATATTGATGTCATTGTGGGAAAAATCTACACGAAAATCTGTATTTTGGTGACATAAATCAATCTTTATTTAAAACCTGGTCTGTTAATGGGTCGGATGTATAAAACCCGGTCTGTTAATTGGTCTGTTAAGAGTTATGAATGGCAATAAAAGTATAATTTTATTGCTATATGGGGTGTTATCGGATCCAATGAGTAGGCTCAAGACGAGCGTCTAAAATATACGAAAACAACACATGAGCGATGATGAAACATAACATATACGGAAATAACACATGAAATTGAAAATTGATAAAAATGGTTTCAAAAAGTGTAAAATTAATTAAAAGTTATATTAATTTCATCCAAGAATGATCGCATATATCATGTTGATTCTGTTTTATTGTCATGAATGACACAAATTTGTCATCTACATTGGTAACCAGTATATAAATCAGAGATAAACGTCGTAATGTAACTAAACATCAGTAAGTAAAATATATTGGGATGACAAAATATGAAAAATAAAGAAAGAATAATGAGGAAGATAAATAAAATGTAGAAAAAAATGACATAACAATTTAAAGAATACAGAAATAAACAATACCCCCAATCCGGACCCTCATGGTATACACGAAAATCTGGATGGAAACGCAGAATATAGAATAATATATAAGGACAGTAGAGAGTGATACATTGCTAAAAACGAGAGAAAAATAATACTTGTTTAAGAATACACACATGACACGCCGATGGCTATTGAAACAGTAACGGATTGCGATGTACTTATATTGGTGACAAATTCTAGAAGTTTACATGCGGACAACTATGGTGGCAGATTAATGCCATTTTGCGTTTTAGCGCTTTAGCGTTTTCGCCTTACATATTCTATATGGCGAAAACGCGAAATTGCGAAGTCGAAAACGCGAAACCGATTTCTCGTTTTCGACTTCGCGTTTTCGCAATTTCGCCCTATAGAATATGAAAAGTGAAATCGCGAAAACGCGAAAAGGACTTCACCGGCCACCATAGACAACTGTAGTTCTCCTCTGCACTTATGTAGAAAGGAACGAAACGGAATAAAATGAATTGAAACATAAAATAACCAAATGTAGCTACATTCGCTCCTTTCCGTTTACTTCTTTAGAGTGATTTTATAAACAACATATGGTTAAGTAATAGAAGAAAAGAACCAATTGGATGATGCTGACGAATTAGGGTTTAACGTCCAGTGACAAATATCATGTTCATATGTGAACGAGAACACGTTATATGTACCCTGTGTTGTTTTAGAAAGACACTTTCAGTCGGAATTGAGAACGTGCTACTTCGAACAGACACAAAAATTAAGGCTGATTGAAAACGTCAATAAAAAATTCATGCATATTCAAGAGGCCAATCCATTTCACGCTATATTGAAGTGACACACCCTTCAATAAAATGCAAAGAAAGTCAAAATAAGAATGCTCTTTCTAGGATACTGTGGCACCGTATTGTCATTTTTGTTTACTCAGGAAAATTTCATTCTTAAATTTTTCAAAGGGAAAATATAAAGGTAGCAAAATTATTGTCGTGGCTAAATAACTCTTAACTGACACAATTTCAATTGTCCAACCCATTAACAGACTTTATTCCCTTAATTTTCACTAAAACGTGGTATTATTCACGTTATTTTACAATTATGAAATATTTACTAATGTCAATTTATTTTTTAGAACCACAGTACTATTTTTTGTCCTTTAAATGATATCTAAATTTGTTTGTTTCGCCTTTTATTAAAAAAATTGCTATGCGTATAAGCATAAATACTACATACTTGCGCGGCGCCTGTAAGTTTTACTGAAAACCGCGCAGATTAAGAAATGTTTTTACAAGTGCAAAATGTTCTATGATAGATATCATTTTGTCAGACACTTTTCTTTTTTTGATTTGGTTCTTATAACATGCCAAAAATCTGTATATTTAATAGAGTTTAATATTAAATTAAGCGTTTTACTCTTAACAGACGTATAACCAACCCGATTAACAGACCAATCGCCCATATAGCCGCATACTCAATATAGATTAACCGACCAATCTCTCGGTTAGCCGAGTGTCGGCCGTGTAAATATTTATTTATTAAAAGATACTGTAAAAATAGCAATATAGAAATCAGTGTAACAAAATAAGTGAAGTCTTATGATATCTATGTATATCGGTTGTTACAAACATGCCTTTTTTGTGTAAAATTCATTTTCCTGAAATATCTGATCGCGCCATATGCATACCGAGTAACCTGTTCTTTTTATTTGTTTTGTTTACATACCCGTATGTTGTAAAGGAGAGAGAACATCTGTTTAACGAACAAATGCATTATCATTTATCTTTATGGGTTAATTGTTCCTGGGAGGTATTACATTTTACGTATAAGTATTGAAATAATATCTAATGGTTCATTCAACTTCATTTACGATTTTGAAACTTTAGAACACAGAAACATGCAGGTAAGTTAATTTGTATTTGTTTAAATTATTATTTAAAATTTATATCAAAAGCTTCATGTTTGTTAATAGCCTTAGTTTTCTCAATTGAATTGTTTCATACTTTTCTAGTTGGAACCTTTTGTAGCCGACTATACGGTATGTTTTTTCTTCATTGTTGTAGGCCGTATGCTTGCCTATATTTGCTTACACCCACGTCTTCATTTGAACTTTGGTGGATAGTTGTATCATTGTTAAACATACCCTTTTTATGTGAAAGGATTTGCATGATCTTGTTTACAGAATAAAGAAAATTAAGTAAAACAAAATGGCGAATTGGAAAAAAATGGGGGAAAAGAGTATAAAATAACAATCAATCTCATACTATCTCTATTTTAAAGGGAGGCTGACAGCAATTACAGTTTTTTTTTCCTTTCTTTTCTCTAACACCTAATAATTGTTTATGAAATAAGAACCGTGCGAAAGTGGAATTTAAAACAACTAGATCAATGTTTTATTATTGAAAACAAAAAAAACGAAAAGTTTTTAAAAATAAATTAAGAAAAAGTGACTACAAATAAGATTGGTATGAAAAGTCCCGAGAAGACTCTTGCGTATTTCCAAATTATCATCCCATACGAGAGAGTATCCGAACATTCCAACAGTCAGTGGCTTTTTAAAGCACTTGTTGGTTACGCTATATAATTTGAATATACAAGTGTTGAATTTCATTTAATTTACCAACATATAATGTATATATAAAAAAGAAGATGTGGTATGATTGCTAATGAGACAACTGTCCACAACAGACCAAAATGACACAGGCATTTACAACTATAAGTCACCGTATGGCCTTCAACAATGAGCAAAGTCCATACCGCAATAGTCAGCTATACAAGGCCCCGAATTTGTGTGTCTTTCTGTCAGCAAAAACAATTAGGTGCTGGAAAACTGATTCATATGAGTACAATTGTTGTAACTAAAATTTTGTATAATGTTTTATTTAAACTCTTCAATATCCAATTCAAGGAGGTTAGAAAAAAATAATATCAATTCATGTGAAATCCACTTCATCTCCGTTTGACTCTCACATTGTAAAGTGTGTTCCGTTAGAACATCTTTCGCGGCTTCTCGATGATATAAAACGTTGTTTATCAAATATACTGACCAATCAAATTGAATATGGAACTGATCATTAAAGCTGACTGAGGGAGTTACCATTTTTTTAAGGGGTGGGGCTAGGACAGAAGAAAAAAATCAGGACAGGTGTTTTAAGTAATAAAGGCAGAATGAGACACTTTGCAAACCAAAGGTAGAATGACAAATCATGAAAAAAAGTCAAGATTATCTAATAATAAAAATGGAAGAACAGAATTGAGCGAAAAATAAAAAGCAGGACAGAGATTACCATTTGGTTCATGTGTCATTTTTGTTTTTCATAAAATGTCTTTTTTTAATAAGTTCGATAGTTTTCGCGCTTGAAAGTTTTGATATGTCGGGGTTCTTTATAGCCGCCTTTACGGTATGGGTTTTTTCATTTGTGAAGGTCATATGGTTGCATATATTTGCAAACATCTACACCATCTAAAATTTTGTGACTTGTTGTCCCATTGGCAATCACAGAACGTTTTGTTTATTCGTATATTTTGAAATCATTATCTATGCATCTCATTTCAGAGTAAAACACTTGTATTAGTCCTGGTCATAGCCATTGCAATGGTGTCGACAGTGAGGGCCGGGGAATGTAAGATGATCTGTAACGACGAGGTCAGAATCTGCAAGCTGGAGTTTTGTCTAAGTCACAGCGACAAATTTTGCAAGAGGAAGTGCAATAAGATCAAGAAAGACTGCATGGCGCTATGCAAATATGATTTTAAACGTATTGCGCATGCACCTAATGAGGCCGAAGAAGCTCTTGATGATGAAGATAACGATGAATAGACTTTTCATTTAAACGTTGACTTTATAAATAGATGTTATTGTAATCATATATAATAAATCATTTTGTAAATGATAGCTTTCTTTTATTTGCTTGTGGGTCAAAAATGAAAAGAACACGTTTAGAAATGTCATGGGTTCGAAGCGCTTTCCTGGTTTTATCTTCGCCAGGAACGCTCAGGGCAAATATTTAAAGCCACAGATGTATGAAAAACAAATGTTCAAGAGCTTTACTTTTGTCAAATATTAGAGTGTTCGTGCTTTTTTATATATGAGTACCAATATTTAAAAAGAAGTTGCTATACATTTCGATGAAAATACCACTGCATACGTGCATTTAGTTTTATATAAATTAATTTGGTCGGGTTTTTTGCTTTTTTGACACATTCCCCATTTTGCTTCTCCATTTTATTCGACACGGAAGATGCTAGCTACATACGTGAATGAGACAGCAAACCAATGAAAACAAGCAAAAACAAAACGGTTGGGTGGTAAAATACGACGATAGACAACACACCAGTTTTCTCGTTTAAAGTGATTTACATTTCGGGGCCTATATAAGCTGACTATGAGGTATGGACTTTGATCATTGATGAAGGCCGTACGGTGACCTACAGTTGTTAATTTTTGTGTGTTTGGTCTCTTGTAGAGATTTGTCTCATTGGCAATCATACATGTACCACATCTTCTTGTGTATAAGTGTCAACACAACATGTTGCTGGCTGAAACGTCTAAATTGGCCAAATTTATAAATATGATTATATTTACTTCCGTTTTTGTCATTAAGCTCCAAACATGTGTATAGTATTTTTTCACTCCTGGTTTTCACATGTTTAGGTGTTTCGTTCCTGATAAAGGAAGACATGAAAAGAGCTCAATGCACACAATGTATTAAGTGTTTTTTTTTATTTCGACGAATTTTCTACTTAATTCTCCTTTTTGACTTTTTAAATTCGCAGTAACAGTTTATTAAATTGTACATTCGGGACCAACATGTCGGCATTAATTTTGACCGAATTTCTATTTTTTCTAATTGTGATTTTGTGTTTAAATTTATTTTCATCTGCATATATTGCATTTGAATTATATAGTACCGAACGTGTACTGTAACGTGTAGGGACCCTTCCTTTCTATTTGATGCGTTTGATTATTTTTCAAGAATTGGGTCGTTTTCTAAATTTATGTTTTTATGTATGTCTATGTTTTCGAAAGAGTCAAATGTTGGTGTTTGCTGAGAAGTAATTAGTTTAAACATATATCTTTATAGTGGATAGGGGAACAATATATTACAACTTATATCAATCCCTTCCTATTTTGCGGGTGCGAGTGCTGCCCTTAGCCTACTCTTTTTCGAAATCTACAAGGGTGTATTTTTACGTGCAAGAGATATTTCTCTCTCTTAATACGGGTAAGCCATTTATCGTCCCCTTCCGACGTCTATTATCATTTCGCAAGACCATACTTGCAAATGACATCAAGGGAGAGCCGAAAATTTGGTCCCTGAAACGGGGATCGAAGTAGGAACCTCTGTGCTAGTTGTCTGATGCACTAACCACTACACTACGGCTCTCCACAAAAGTAATTAGGTATGTTCCATGACAAACTTCAACACCCTGACATGGATGTAAGACGACCATAATAATAAAACATAAAGTTGTATGTACGTTTGTAGTCTATAGGTATAGGAAGATATGGTGTGAGTGCCAATGAGACAACTCTCAATCCAAATAACAATTTATAAAAGTAAACCATTATAGGTCAAGGTACGGTCTTGAACACGGAGCCTTGACTCATACCGAACAACAAGCACGTATAGGATATGTATGTATTGGATGGTCAAGCTAGATTTGTTGAGCCTGTTTAATTCAGTATATGTCGTTTGTTGTTGTATATCATGTTTATTTATTTATTTGTTTGTGTAGTGTTTTGTTCATCAATCATTTATAGATTGCTATATGCGGTATGGCGTTTTCTCATTCATGAAGGCCGTGACATACAGTTGCTATCTTCTACGTCATTTGGTCTCTGGTGGAAGTGTCTCATTGGTACACACATACCACATCTTCTTATACATGAATAAATACCATAACATTATGTAGGTAGTATTCGAAAAGTTTTATCTTGCACCTCGTTAAAGGTAAAGGTTAAGTATCAAGAAACTAGGAGTTTTACATGTATGGAAATATTATAAATAAAGCAAAGCAAATTCAGATCTCTGAAAGAATTTTCATAATTTCATATTACGTTGTAATTGTACATGTGTACTAATATGTTTTTCGTGTACGTACACAACTCTATTGTACATTACTGTGTACATATATTTCAATACGACTTGTATGAACACTTGTTTGACATGATCCTGTTAATTTGGTTTCAGTAGGATCAATACTATAAAAATGTTAAATGTCTTTTCCGTTATTGTTATAACTTAGAATTTATCCCTTTTTTGAATTTTCGTTCAACTAATTGAGTGAAGTCGAAGTGTCTTGAGAGAACCATCGACCTTCGGTAGGAAATAATTTAAGATTGCAGTTGAGTGCACATGCTAATTGCGGGATTCGAACTCATACACTCATGAATGTGTTGACAGGCAAGTGTTGCAGTAGTACATGTACAACTACTTTTTTCTACTTAGACCTCCAGGCCAACAACCCTCATCCTCAAATGTATTTTTCAATGTACGCTTTACATCATCTTCAAACAGGTAATCTAGCTTGAATGTCGTTTTATCATTCTCAAAACTACTTTGCCAGGTACGTTTCCTTTTGCAACATGATTTGCACTCTTTAATAAAATTGAGAATGGAAATGGGGAATGTGTCAAAGAGACAACAACCCGACCAAATAAAAAACAACAGCAGAGGGTCACCAACAGGTCTTCATTGTAGCGAGAAACTCCCGCACCCGGAGGCGTCCCTCAGCTGGCCCCTAAACAAATATATACTAGTCCAGTGATAATGAACGCCATACTAATTTCCAAATTGTACACAAGAAACTAAAATTAAAATAATACAAGACTAACAAAGGCTAGAGGCTCCTGAATTGGGACAGGCGCAACAATGCGGCAGGGTTAAACATGTTTATGAGATATCAACCCTCCCCCTATACCTCTAGCCAATGTAGAAAAGTAAACGTTAAACTTGGTTTTACATTTGTTTAAGCAAGGTTTGTCTCTTTTCGCTACTGCAACGACACTGCAACTTCCAGCTCTCATTCTCACAAATGTTTAAACATTTCTGGTCATCATCGTGGGAGGATATCTTCCCGGGGACCATAACAGTAATCAATGCAATATATTTTATCTTAAAAAAATCAAAACATGTTGTTCGTATAATATCGTAGGTACAAGTTTGTATGACAACTCACTGTTTATTTGGTGGTGTAGGTATAAGAAGTATTTCTAAGGGCATTGAAAGAGAGACAAGATATACCAAAGGGACATTCAAACTCATTTAGTGCAAATAAACTTACAATGCAATTGCTAAAAAAAGACAAACAGAAAAAAACAATAGTACACAAAACACAACGTAGAAAAATAAAGAATAAGCAGCACGCAACCCACCTAAAAACGGGGGTGATCTCAGGTGCTGCGGAAGGATAAGAAGATCCTGCTCCACAAGTGGCACAAGGTTCTCCCGTAGTTTTGCATTATGACTGTAATAATTGGCGCTTGTCATGGAGCAGCTTTATCAAAGTAAAATAAATATGAGTACCTCGAACAATAGACAAATTTAAACCCGGAATGAATTGAGAACGTTAGTGAACTATAAGTAAAATAAGTACATGAAAACGTAGCATAGTAAGTATAAATGAATGGAAGGAAAGGACATATCAATGTAGGTAGGGTTTTAAAGGTTTTTGTGTCCATAACAGCTTATGTGTGGCGACCTTTTGTTTAACCTTTTACATTTATTTTTTCTTTCTCATTTACATTAGGTTAATTATTTTACAGTCAAAGTAAGTTCTTTTTATAAGGATATGTCGCACCTTTACATATACAAATTCAATATTTGTTTTTAATACGAAAGGGTGTTTGTATGTTTAAGAATTTCGAAATTTCTGGGAATGTTGTCTTTATTTTAATGTATCATTCTATAGCTAAGTAGACATGTCGTTGGGAAGCACAACTATGCTACACTGACTGTGTCTGTAAAGTTCCTATGTACAAAAATGGCAAAAACTATCTATAGAGTAACGTCCCTGCTAAACTGAAGTCTTCATGATTCAGCTCTGCAGTTCCCACTGAAGATGTTTTTTAAGCATACACACACACACGGTATACAGTTATAAATGAAACAAAAGATAAAAATCTCTGGAACAACTTAACATATACTCGTCTGTTGATTTATTTTAACTACTTAGACATGAAGTGGCGTCAATACACACATGGAAAAAAATGCACTTTTAAAGCTATGATTGTCTATTTCGTTTGTTTTACATAGACATACTTGCCCTTCATACACCTATGACGCTTAACTCCAAAATGCCATCTGAAAAAGATAAAAATAAAATGATAATAAACTTGAAGTTCGCTTAAAAAGACATAACATAACTAATAATTCTAAGCCATACATGTCCCCATAAATAACCCAGTTCTTATAGTTTACATTCATAGAAATGACAGGAACTATATTTATAGACAACCGAAATTTTTGTATTTTCCGTTATTAAAAACTGTCTGCATCAAATAGCAAGAATCTATCAACTGGAATTGTATTTTCGCTAGAGCAACTTCTGAATTGCCCCACAAACTTGTTACTATCTTTGTTTTTATTATGACTTTAATATTAGCCACTGGTCATGAAGCAGCTTCATCACATTACAATAAATTTTGAATACCTCGAACAGTAGATAAATTCAAACCGGGTATGAATTGAGAACGTTAGTGAAATATAAGTAGAAACAAATATAGTAAGGCATAAATGGAAGAATGGGAAGAACATAACAATATAGATAGGGGCTGATTTTAAAGGTCGTTGTGTCCATCAAGATTTAGGTGTGGTGACCTTTTATAATAACTTTTATATTTAGTTAATTGATTAATATATCAGATCAATTTTAGAGAACAACATTATTGATTTTAATTGACAGCTATACAAGCAAACAATAGGAGCCGCGGTAGGAGCAGTGCCAAGCCCGGAAATCTGTGATATACTTATGTATAAAGTTATGAAAGAAATTCTTTCTATGTTTGAACATAGAAAAAATATGTTTCTGTGGAAGGTTTCGTGATGATATTATATTAATATATCACGGTGATTCGAAGGAAATAAAGGATTTGCTAGAGTTAGCAAATATTCATCATCCCTTTTTTGAAATTCACACTAGAATTCTTATCTAAAGAAATAATATTTCTTGATGTCAATATTTTCAAAGGAACTAGATTTTCTAATTAAAAATATTTTGGATGTGAAAACACACATTAAACGGACAAATGCCTTCCATTATCTAGATCGTAAAAGCTGTCACAGAAGACATGTGTTTGCAGTGTTTATCAAGGGCCAAGTAATCAGATACTGTGGATTCATTAATATTCGTTGGATACCAATTTTCGAGGATTTTGTGGGTGCAGGGGAACCACGAATTTAAATGTTCAACGAATTACAAATTTTCTAATGGAATGCATGCAGACTTTGCCAAAACCACGAAATTAAATATCCACGAATAGGCAAGTTTTCCTCAAACCACGAAAATTGGTACCCACGAAAATAAATGAATCCACAGTACATTAGAACAACGAATAATGATGTTGATTTAATATATATATTGGTACAGTTCAGATTGAACTTAGTAAAGAGAGGATACAAGGAAATTGTAATCGAAAAGTACATACCTGAGGCATTATCATGTAATAGGTCTGATTTAATACGAAAAAAGGCTAAACAAAACACAAAGGAAATTCCTTTAGTATTGGCAACGAAATTTAATCCATGCATTCATAAATTAAAACAACGCATTAGTAAACATTGGGACCCACTAAAACAGGATGCAGTTCGCAACGAAATATTTTCAAGCAAACCAATAATAGCTTATAAAAAGCATAAACATAGTGAGATCTATTGACAACGACAAAATTAAAATAAATTGATATAGGTAAATTCCTGATGATGGCGGGCCTACAATGCTTCAACTCATTCATTATTTAATTCTAATTAATTAGAACACACCTGTGTTTAGGACCCAGTTGAAGCCCGCCTCTGGGTTAAGAATTTTCTCGCTGAGTTGAAGACCTCTTGTTGGCAATCGGATGGTCTCTGGTGTTTCTTTGATACATCCCCCATTTCCATACTCAACTTTATTTAATATTCTTGATAAAAACGCATAAATATTTCAAGTAGAAAGCCAAACATTTGAAATCCGAAGATAGATAACCTATGAACTTTTTGTTTGAATGATTATAAAACAAATCTTTCATATAACATTGAAATGAGAACTGCATGTAGTTAAAATGTTTCATTGTACATTTAGTATGGTCGGATACACATTTTCATATTCAATTTCAACGATATCTGTTACTTAAAGCTAGTTCCAAATATCTTGCTACATGGCTTGTGATACCCTTTTTTCCTGAGTACAAGCTTTGGTAAACACCAACTAAATATAATACTTCTTTGAAGCACTCAAATTATGTGTTTATGACTCATATTATTTTTCAATGAAATGCAAGATTAACTTTCTACAGCTGTGAAACACATTGGACTATTTTTTTCGAAACGTTATCGTAAGACCAGGATGTTACGTACATAAGTTGGTGGTATTTAATCTATAATAGCTAGTTGTTTGAAGCGTTATCCAACCTCCAATGATTTTTACAACATAATGACCTTCTTCGGAAACAATTCATGTTATTGTCTTTAGAAAGGAACCTGATCACGGATATGCACGATTGATACCTACACAATACAAAACAATTCAATTCTTTTATAAGAAGCTAATAGTTAAATTATCAGTCATAAAAAGAATTCGTGCACCAATTACAGCATACTTGTAACTCCAAAAAAGAACATAAGGTAGAAACATAAAAACTGATTGCACTGATGAGACTCCCAGAATAATAAGCTTCACGATATGTTCATGTTTAACTCATCTAATAGGACCCATCAATGAATCAAAATTGAATACGTTCATATACCGGAAAAAAACAAAAAAGCTGAAGAACATCGCTTGTATCCATGTTGTTCTCATCAACTTTCCAAACGGACAAACACTTAGACGGTGCCTAGAACCAGTTTGTGTGGAATTATTTGTAAACTGACAATTTTTCAAAAATTGTTAATAAAACTACGGAGTAATATTAATAAATAAAAAAAATGGCACCATACACCGTCATTATAAAGCCAACCAATCACAATGAAGTATGAAAAAAAATACAAAGGTAAACTATTAAACTATTGTTTAAATTTGAAAATATACAATTAGTCTTAAGGCATGATGAGGATTTTATTTTAAAGGAAACCAATGGTTGTTATAAGAATAGGAGAATGTCATATAAAAGTGCATGATCCATGTCATTTATTAAATTGATCAAGCAAATTCGAAATCGACGACGATTAAGTTAACGTTATATAATCATAAATAAATCTTTTCAAAAAAGTAGTTCCGCATTGTGATGTACGTGCTCTTGAATAAATGTTTTTCGTTTTTTCAGAATTTCCTCATTGGTATGTACATATATTTGAGTGATACAACGATTTATATGTGAGCTGTATCAATTTGATATGAGTGTAAATATTGTTGATTATTATCATGTGCATAGAAACATTGTATTTGGTCATAAGTCAATATCAAACATATTGCATTAATTTTTCAATTTGAAGTGCATTTAATCTACATTTTGTTTTAGGAAAACGTATTTGTGTAACTAGAGCTTGAAGCATGTTACGTATGGTATCCTATAACTATTGATAATATTTCATAATTCATGTCCGTTTATATTGCTTGTTTCTGATATACTTCACAGAAGTTTCAAATATCACTATAGTATTTAAAATAAGTAATTTATGATTTCCATTCCCCAGCTGGCATTTTTCGCTTATGAAAATTGAAGTAATCAGATCATCTAACTAAACCATTAACATTGACTTCCTTGTATTTATTTCGCTGCTTCTTTTATGATTATATCAGCTAACTTTATCATTTGAATATTTGACATGAGTAAAAAAAAAACAAAAATCAAGTGATGACTTCTGTGATATCATGAAAACTCCGAAAAGTATATACATCGGTTATAACGACATCCTAATTTGCCTGCATTACATCAACATTCTCCAAAAACAAAGACTCATCGTCGAATCTACATACACTTATCAGGCGTATTATCTGATATATCTTGATCTAGAGCCGTGAACATAATATCAGATATGTCAACGTGTACGTGAGTTGTACCGAACCGTGTCAAAGTGTTCTGATGAAAGTACAAATTGTAAGTGTCGAATTCAAGAAGCCAGAACAAAAATATGTACATAAATTACAAAATACTAGAAAAAGAACGGAATACAGAAATCAGGAACATTTACCAAAAAAACCTTAAATTTCTATATTTATCTGAAGAAAATATTATTGAACCTGATTTTGTACAAATCTTTTAATACACTTCTTTTAAGTGGATACGACACAAATGTTAAAAATAATTACAATTGTTAACGTCATTATAGATTTATATAGTGCAACGTTCTGAAGATTATGCAGTTGTCATATTAAATGATAAATATTTTGCTGAAAGTTCATCCTATTTTGTAATGGGAACAATGAATGTTGCCATCAAAATTTTATCGTTCACTCGATATGTGAATGATTTATGCAAACATTCAGAGAATTGACATTAAAAAGATATTACACATTGTCTGCCGCAAAGAAATCTTATGATATTTTTTGATAATTTCAAATGTTTATAAAATCTTGATTATGTATAAATACTAAGGTTGTTTTTTTTATCAAAGGAATATATCACCATAGCTGTATATGGCAAAACCCTTAGGAATTTGGAGGCCTCAATGCTCTCTAACTTCGTACTTTATTTCGCCGTTTGAACTTTATTTATTTTAGCTACACTGATGAGTCTTTTGTAAACGAAACGCGTGTCTGACGCAAATACTATATTTCAGTCCTGGTATATGTGATAAGTTTATTTTCAACAACTTTGTCGATGCCACTGCTGGTGGAGATTGAATTGTTTGTCTTTTAGGGATAAAACACAAAAATGAGATGAATGTCTTTCATTATGTTAGTGCATGTCTGTTTTATTGTCATAGTATATTTGAGATATCGGAATACCTTTGTTAGTTATTCAGTATAACATGATAATTCAAATCGAGAAGCTATAGTATTTTTACAACATTTTATTTAAAAATGTATGTTGAATTATTAAATACTATTACTTGATCAAACTATGATTCCAAATTGATATTTCAACAAGGAAGTACTAGCAAAATTTAAATCAATTTGAATTATGAAAAGGTAAACATGATGCATACATACGAGAGGGCGTAATTAGAAGAGTCACCTAGACTGCGCAGCATAATTTTGGAAATTAAATTTTAGATTTTTCATTTATTCTGTATTTAAAAACATTTTAGAACGAGTAAACGTATGCTGTTGTCGATGCTCATATGGACAGTTCAGTTATAATTATGGTATTGATTACTTCAGTTATTTATCTCAAAAGTTCAGGTAAGATTATTTAGGTACTAAACTCGTTAAGTATCAGGTATATTTACTTTCATTCAAAAGTGGAGTTGGGCTTCCTTCAAAATTGTTTAACTGATACGATTTGCCTTTTCGCAACCATTGAATGATGTGGTTTTAAAAATGATGACGTCAGAAAAAGTAAGTAAAAAAATAATTGTGATTTCGCTGAATCTATGAGAACAGTTATTTTTTTCTATCAATGATCAGAATATTCTAGTTGTTTAAATATATTTACTACACTTACATGACGTAAGATTATTTTATGAGTTTTATAAACTCGTTTCGGTCAATATGTTGTGAAGTTTCCGTATGTATTTGTTTGTAT
The DNA here is from genome assembly GCF_963676685.1 of Mytilus edulis. Lineage (NCBI taxonomy): Eukaryota > Metazoa > Mollusca > Bivalvia > Mytilida > Mytilidae > Mytilus > Mytilus edulis. The sequence continues at coordinate 54,784,644 of NC_092354.1, forward strand.
TTTCGTCGTTTGTAATATTGTTATAGTGTAGTACAATTAATTTGTGACCATTGATATTCTTTAGTTATAATCTATCTGTTATTTCAAATATCACTGAAGCTTTTTTTTATTAAGTATAATTTGTTTTAAGTTTGACTGTCCCTTTTGGTACCTTTTGCCTTTACTTTAAGGATAAGTGCACTAAACAATCAATTTACTTATTTAAAATAATCAAATGGATTAACAATAAAACGTTGCTAGCACTACTAAATCACTACTTTGTGTCTTTTTATTGTCGAGATATACAAGTACCAAGCCACGTCCACTCTGTTTTTTTTTTTGTATCATGTATTTCTATTTGTATCTTTCTGATGAGTAAAGCCTTTTTCAACTGATTTTAATAGCTCGTTCTTATGTTGTACTGTTACAACACTGTCCCAGGTTGGATGAAGGGTTGGGATCCTGCTTATTACGTGTTAAACAGCGCCACATTCTGTATGTATGTGCCTATCTCATGACAGTAGCGTATAATTCAGTTGTTGTCGTTTGTTGATTTGTAACATATCCATTTGTTCATTTTTTGTACCTAAATAAGGCCGTCAGTTTTCTCGTTTAAGTTGGTTTACTATTGTCATTTCGAGGCCTTTTTTAACTGAATATGCGGTATTGGCTTTGTCCACTGTTGTTGAAGGTAGTTTGTTGACCTTTAGTTGTTAATGTTGGTGTCATTTGGTCTCTTGTGGTGAGTTATCTGTTTGGCAATCAAACCACATCTTCTTTTTTTTTAATTGAGGATAACAAATACATGAATAAAACAATGATACGTTTGTATAACTTTCGAAATAAAATCTACTAAGAACTAACCAAAAATGTTATTACTATCAATATTCTATTGAAATAATACCTCATCAATGTCGTAAATATATAATCTAAATTTATAACTTGAAACGAAAAGCCATGCCATTTCAAATATGTTATAAAGTATAGTATCTACACAACCTACAGTACAACCTGTATCGAGTCAGGAATTATACGGTGGTTATCCATGCGTTTGATGTGTATGAACTTTTCATTTTGCTATTTATCTGGATTGATTCCCATTGACTGGGATCTTTCCCTTTTGAATATTCCAAGGTGTTGTTTATTTTTGGGATTTTACTTGGGATATTTGAATATCAATGTAAAACATCTTGTAAAATTTCTGATTAAGAAAACGATACATATTACGGAGACATACTTATGTTACTTTCACAATGTTATAATGTTTGCCTCCCTGTCATAGTTAGAGCTGAAACAAATTTTAAATTATTTAACCCACAGTATATTTATATTTCATAATTCAATTTACCATGGATGGAATTATTTTTTAAACACCAACGACACATTTAAAATCTGAAACAAAAAACTATTTGATTTTCGCTATAACAGAGTTCATGAAATTAAAATACTTATATATTGCTTTCAACTAAACAACTTTTAGGCTCGGACATCATCAACTATTTGCTGACAGGAGAAATAGGATTACTAGAGCTGTTGTCAGAGTTTAGCTGATCTTCAACAGAGCAAATAAACCACATGAAAGAAATGTGTTATCTATTTTTATGCCCCACCTACGATAGTAGAGGAGCATTATGTTTTCTGGTCTGTGCGTCCGTTCGTCCGTTCGTTCGTTCGTCCGTCTGTCCCGCTTCAGGTTAAAGTTTTTGGTCGGGGTAGTTTTTGATGAAGTTGAAGTCCAATCGACTTCAAACTTGGTACACATGTTCCCTATGATATGATCTTTCTAATTTTAATGCCAAATTAGAGATTTTACCCCAATTTCACGGTCCACTGAACATAGAAAATGATAGTGCGAGTGGGGCATTCATGTACTGAGGACACATTCTTGGTAAAATGTAAATCAAACTTACTGGTTCTGTTTTATACCAATAAATGCACAACCTGATTTTATTTCTTATATCAATTCAAGAGTTTTTGTAAATAAAACAACTATTTGCTCGAGAACAAATGACCAACATGTTTACTTTAAGGTGCAGCATATCCTTGACTATGTTTTCTTCTAATTGTTTATTAGTGTATAGATCAAAGTTAATTCTCCATAATGAGAAAATCATTGTTTATCTACCTTATTTCATAAAAAATGGTCGTAGGTGTTGCTTTATTGCTTGCGTTCGTCGAACCGTCATGTCATACCAAATAAGATATCACTTATTGCAAAGGAAAATAAATCGGAAGTAGCAATTTTCTCAGAACATTATCACTTCTATACGTAAATAGTATTTTGCATTTCAACTAATTGTTTTAATAATCTGAGAGGTACAATATGAGTATTTCAGCTTTGAGTGTCGCTTACTTTTATTTATAATGGACAGAAAATTGATACAAGTCTCTACATATCTTGTGTATTTAAAGTAATACCAAACCTGTTAAGGAAATACACGGTTTTCAGTCACATTCCGTCGCACCATCACTCACATAAACGTTCGACAATGACGCCCGCAGTACCATATACCACATTACTTATCGTAATATATCGTCTTAACGCTATGGGAAGTTTTCACGTTTCAAGTACTGTAACTAAATGAAAATAAGAAAATCTTCATAATGACGAGAGTTGATGTTTGATACTCACATTGGTGATTTTGAAGTCCATAATACTTCAAGCCGTGAACAGTTTGCCTGGAAGAAGTGAATCTTAAACTATTTCATTTTCATAGATAATGATAGCAAATTATCAATGAACGGAAAAGAATTCCTCAATGTATATACTCCATGCACAGGGTCAACACGAAGAAGGTAAAAAAAAAAAACCAAATTGCGTGTATATTTATTATTTTCAAATGAAATTTATTTTATTTTGCAGACTGTGCAGTGGAAAAATCATGTTATAAATTAAATCTGTCATGGAAATCGATTTTTTTGTATTATTTACGTGATGATGATATTTTATGTGAAACCAAGTGTCAAGAAGCTAGTGCAAATTATGCATTTTATGGCACATCTGTAAGTTTATTTTTTAGTCTAGAATTCAAAATAAATACTATTAGTTAGAATAGCATTTTTAACAAACACGATAAACTAAAATTATAATAGGTTATGGAACTCATATATGTGAAGTTAGCAGCCGGTTCATTATTCGATATTCAAAATTTTGTTGAAAATCATTAAAAAAATTACTTAATACAATTAAAAGCATGATTTTCATGGTTAGAGGACTGATAAGATACGTAGGAAAGTTTTTTATGACCTCTTCATTAAGCTGTCGTAAATTCTCGTTGTTCTCGAATATAAACCCTTTTCTAACTTGCATATTGGTCTTTATGTAATATAGATTGTTGTCAATAAAAAAAACTTTAAAGATGTACTTTTATACATGATATTTTTTAAAACAAAAAGAACAATCAGTAACTCTAGAAAACTTTCAATAGAAATATTAATGGAAAGGCCCAAAAAATAAATATAAAGTGAAAACCTACATGAGACCGCTTGAATGAGGGTCAGTGTAAGTAAAAAGGTTGTATTCGACAATCTAAGCCCTCCGTAGATATCGAAGATGCCATTATTCTCGGAAACCCGTTCGATACAATCTTGATATATACAATGTCTATGAATTAGTCCAGTTTAATGTACATTGAAAGAACAGGGAGTCTGCTCGTCATTTAAGCGGTCTCAGGTAGGTGTTCGCTCTTTATTTTGAATATCCAACTGACACTTTGGGCCCTCCGTAAACATAGACGACAGGAAGTTTACCCAAATTCCTTTACGTATCGTTTATATCTACCTATTAACTAAATGTATGCTTAATATTAGACTGATTGAGAGATCAGGGGCTCTCATAATTGTCCTGTACCCTTTGTCCTGAAATTTTGAAAATTTTGAGCTGAAAAGCGACAATCTAAGCCATTCGATAGATGTCGAAGATGACATTATTCTCAGAAATCCTTTTGATACAATCTTTATATATACAGAGTCTATGAATCCGTTAAGTTTATGTACATTGAAGGAACAGGGGGGCGTCCGTCATTTAAGCGGTCTCATATAGGTTTACACTATATATTTCTGTTTTTTGGGCTTTCCATATTTATTTCTATTTATATTTCTAAATGTTTCAATAGTCATCTTTTTTTTTAAGAAATATAAGATAGAAAATAACATTTTTTGGTGTCGTTTTTTTTTCTTTATAAAAACCTATATATCATAAACACAAATATGCAACTTTCATAACACTAGATAAAATATCATCAATTTCAAATAGCACAAGTAGTACATCCTTAATATAAAACTACTTAATTAATTGTGCATTCGCATCCAACATGAATCTTGAATACAACTGTTACTACCCAAAATGTTATAGGCTAAAGAACGAACGCGTTTCTTGGATTTAAAACTAAGCATCACAATACGAATCCACCTTTTTTTTTTTTTTTTTTTAATTTCTTGTACCAAGTTAGGAAAATGGCAGTTTTTATTTTAGAGTTCCTGCCTGCTGTGTGTTGCATTGTCGATTTTTTGTTGTTGCACATCAGTGTTTCTGTTGTTTCGATGTCTTCCTCTTAAAGTTGATGTGTTTACTTCAGTTTGAGTTTGTAACCTAGATTTGTTTTATCTCAATCGATTTATGATTTTCAAACAGCGGTATACTACTGTTGGCATTTTTTAACGATATGAAATTGTACCCTAGGTTAAAGAATAATTAAATGCCAATTCATCTGGAAATGTAGTTATTTTGTTTTTTTTTAAATCTTGTCAAAAAATTCGAGAAAGGATGGTATTAGAAGAAAAACATTGAAAATAAATATGTATTTTCTACATATGGAAATACCTACATTTAGTCAGAAATATAAGAAATATTATTCGTGTGAGGCGCTTGAGCTTTTGATTTTGGCATTTGAAAAGAAACATTTGACTTAAATTGACCTTTTAGATAGCTATAAATAGTTTTGTTATCTTACTTTCAAAATTAAAGAAACCATAAAATTTGCTGTTTGTTAATGATTGTTTTATAGCATTGTTGTTCTAGTTAACAAGTGTTTTAATCAAGAATAAATGTGTTATAAAATAACATGATGTATTATGACTAGATCTTTTTTAACTTTCAAGATATCATCACACAAGAGTACAATTTTTATTTTGGAAGCCCATGAAGACCATAAGATAGCTGTGATTTAGAAATTCTGATTTCATTTTAAAAGAAGTTTTGATTCGAAATCTATCACTATGGATAGTTTGTGGTCGATATCACGAATACGGTGAACGTAATATTATACCTGTTTCCCAATTGACGACGGACATGTTCCAGTTTTCTTAACCACAATCGCGTCCTCTTCCACCAAAAATGACGTATCGATTTAGACACATACTTTACACTTGTAATAAATATTTTATAACACATGTCATTTACATGTTATGTTATGGTAATTTGTGTGATAATTGGATGTTTACTGTGAATTAAGCATGTATGACGACGAAATCTTGTTTCAAATTTTACTCGGTCGAAAATCACAGACAACATTTTACAAACATACACGAATCTGGTTAGTTTCTCTAAATGTGTCACGCACATATTGTCAAGTGTGTAGCAGAATATAATCTATAACTTTTGCTCCCATACTAACATTTTTTTTGTATTTTGGACGTTTATTTATATTCACTTATTGTATGTAAAAATAAGCATGAGTTTCAATGAAACAATTCCACATCCAAGTCACAATGTGTAAAAAAATAATTTAAGGGGATTTCACGATATGAATGAATTGAAGGTTACGATGACATTGTATTGATAGAGAAATTTGTTAATAGGAACTAATCATATTGGATTAGCCTATTAATTTGGACATTTAAACAATCAAACGACAGTTGTTTACCAATGTTCAAAAAGGTTTATGCGTCATAAATGTACTACTCAAATGTAGCAAAGCGTGGCTATTTTAGACACCCTGTGGTGGTAAATGTATAATTAATATATTTATTAAGGCAGCCTTTGCATACGTTGTAAGTTATTATCAAACATTTTCCAAAAACACGTGTATTATTTTAAAAATGGTTTGTAATATCATGAATATAGTAGGTCAAATGTGAAATTTTAACTAGGTATTGCATTAGTTCATTTTTTTACAGACATACATTTGCCATTGTCGAGAAGCAGAAACACATGGGCTTACCGAACAGAAGAAGGATAAATGCGAACAACCATGTGAATATAATACACAGGAATCGTGTGGAGGGGATTATTGGATACTTGGAGGGAGGCTAAAAGCAGGCAAGCAAAGTGCTCATGGTATTGTGTCAGAAATAAGTCATCTTACTTGTACAATATATAATGATGTACATTTCAAAAGTGAACGTTTGAATTGTCAAAATTAGGGATATTTTATCACACCGCGAAGTTTTGGCACTAGCTTAAAAAAAAAACACAACAAAACCGTTATACTCTGATTTTGAAGTTTAACAATAACAAATAAATTACCTTTAATTAACTCCTCTTTCACTGCTTAATTTGCTAAAACAAATCTTAATTTAATTAATGTCTAACAACACAAACATGGAGACATTAAAGAAAATTTAGAATGACTGCCACCACTAGTGACATTTTATTGTAGGTATTTTGACATTTTTGAACCCACAGATCAATTACAAAAACATCAACAGAATAAAAAATGAAGACGTTAAAACAAAAATTAGCAAAACAAATGTCAATCTTTTAACATACAGTAACATTTATTTGTTTTATTTTTTTATGTAAAAATTTGTATTTCTATAGAACAATCCAGCTTGACTTTCATGTTTAAATGAACAAATTGTCAACTAGAATAGTTATAAAATCCTCCAAACAGTAAACAACCAACCAATCATCTGACTAAATATCTCCCTCCCAAATGCGTATACAGAGATGTGAAGTCATTTTTTTGAATCTCCAACTGGATGCTAGCAGTCGGTTAGATATTCAAATTAAGTTGAAAATCATAAATAAAAAATATTTGAAATTATTAAAAGCAGGATACTCCTAGTTAAAAGGAGTGAAAAAAAGATGGAAATAGTTTCAATTGATGATCCCTTCGTAAATCTCTGTTAATAATGATTCAGGCAGCCGTAGATTTGTTTTCACTTAACCATGGGTTGGGCATTTATATTTGATTATTTTACCCTGAGAGTTAAATGAAAACAATTCTACGTCTACCATGAGTTATTTCGATTCTAATAGGACAAATTCGGTAATTTTGTTAACAGTGAAAACCCTATACATACGATATTGTTTTGGCTGTTCCGTTTTCTCCAATTTAAATAATATTAGTATTACTTTATAACTCAATTACATTTTTTTAATCGCATTTTTCACCTATATATTTTCTTCCAATGTAATTTTATTCGTTCTAAGGCGTACAAAAAACTTTAAATCTCCCGGTATTTACATCTGATTTTTTGTTTACGGAATAAAATTGATAATGGAAATGGGGAATGTGTCAAAGAGACAACAACCCGAACATAGAGCAAACAACAGCCGAAGGCCACCAATGGGAACATACTTGTGTGACGTCACCTTGTTTCGTTGCCATGTCAAGACAATGCCATAATTTCGCGGTATTTTCGTTTTATGATATTTTACCATGGAAAACAAATTGAAATGGACTTATTTGAATGTTTATTTTGCTGTAGAAAAGAGATAAATATATTGTATCTGAATCTTGGCCTACGTAAACTAGGGGTTTTAATGTCGAAAATTAGGAATATCTGGCAGTACAAATACATTGGTCCTTAAGCGGAACAGCCCTTTTTGTGTATTACTTCGTTTGCGCTAAAGGTAGATATATTGTGATTATACTGGTTGACGATAATAGACCGTCATATTAGAATTTCAAATACCAACCCTTATGTAAATCCCACACTTTTCTATATGAAATATAGACTTTTATTAATAAAACAACACAAATGATCAACTTTTATATAATTATGAGGTTTCTAAATTCATAAACAAGCGCTCAGTGTAGTAAAATTTAAAAATATAAATATAGATATTTATTGAAAGCCAAAATAGAATAATCAAATAGTCAAAACATAACGGATAACGCTTAACTGACGTAGAAACCCGAATGATAACTCAGTCTTGCTAATATTATACGAACAGCTAGTTTATATAGAGATACAAACGAGACCACAAGGACTTTGGAGAGGGGGATAGGAGGGGTCTTGATCCCGAAATCCCGGACTTAAAAAAACGAAATTCCGAGGTCCCGAATTTAAATAAAGCAAATCCCGACATCCCGAAATCCGAAAAAAAGGATTCCCGGATTCCGAAAGGGTCAATCCCGAAATCCCGAGCTTAAAAACACCCGATCCCGGAGTCTCGATAAAGGTCCTATCCCCTCTCTTTGGATAAACTGATTGTAAACGATGTTTACGGAGGGCTCAAAGTGCCACTTTGAAATTCAAATTATATAATGAAAACCTACCATAAAACGCTTGAATGACGACGAGAGACCCATGGTAATACAATGTCCATAAAAGTCTATGAACTTTAAACCAATAAATATAAACAGATGGTATCAAAATGATTTCCCAGAATACTGTCATCTACGATATCCAAAGAGGGCTTCAATTGTCTCTTTTCAGCTAAAAATTGTAAAAACAATAAGGCCAAAGGGCACAGACCGCTGTCTAGACCCCCTTGATCGCCAATTCCTCATAATATTAAAAACATGCCGAACGAAATTTGGGTAGACTTTCTGTCTTCTGTGTTCATGAAGGGCTCAAAGTGCTAGTTTGATATTCGAAATATATAATGAAAATCTACTGTAGACCGCTTAAATGACGATAAAAAAACCCTGGTATTTCAATGTCCATAAAATTCGATGGACCTCTTGACAACGTATATAAATAGATGGTGTCATAAAGATTTCCCAGTATAATGTCATTTTCGATATCTATGGGCTTTAATTGTCTATTTTGAGATATAAACTTAAAACAAAATCGTACAAAAGGGCACAGGGTGCTGTCTAGACCCCATTGATCGCATAATCTTATAATCGAGACCAAACGAAATTTGGGTAGACTTTCTGTCTTCTGTGTCCACGAAGGGCTCAAAGTCAAAGTGCCAGTTTGATATTCAAAATATAAAATGAAAACCTACTGTAGATCGCTTGAATGACGATTAAAAACCCTGGTATTTCAATGTCCATAAAATTCGACGAACCTCTTGACAACGTTCATAAATAGATGGTGTCAAACAGATTTCCCAGTATAATGTCATTTCCGATATCTTTGGGCTTAAATTGTCTATTTTGAGATACAAATTAAAAAAAAAATCAGAGTAAAAGGGCACAGGGCGCTGTCTAGACCCCTTGATCACCCAATGTTCATAATCTTATAATCGAGACCAAACGACATTTGGGTAGCCTTCTCGTCCTCTATGTTCACGGTGGGCTCAAAGTGCCAGTTTGATTTCAAAATATATAATGAAAACCTACTGGAAACCGCTTAAATGACGATAAAAAAACCTGGTATTTCAATGTCCATAAAATTCGATGGACCTTTTGACAATGTATATAAATAGATTGTATCACAAAGACTTCCCAGAATAATGTTATTTTCTGATTTCTATGGGCTTAAATTGTCTATTTTAAGATACAAATAGTAAACAAAATCAAGTTAAAAGGCACAACGAGCTGTCTGGACCCCTTACTCACGAGAAATCTTCGTTATATTATGATACTGCTTAAATAATGGGGCCTTAAACTTAAGTTTGTACCTACATATCAACTAACTGTCTGCATAATATTAGAAGATTGAGAGATCGGGAGTCACACCATTGCCCATAGCCTTTGATCTGAAATTTTGACAATTTTTTGCTGAAAAGTGACAACCTGAGCCCTCCGTAAATATCGAAGATGATACTATTCTTAGAAGTTCTTTTGATACCATCTTTATATATACAGAGTCTGTTATTTCGTTGAATTATATGGACGCTGAAAGAACAGGCGGGTCTCTCCGTCATTTAAAAAATTCTCTGAAACTGACATTATCAAGATGCCTGATTTCTTGAATGACAACATATTTAAATTGTTACTTTCTGAGACGTGTTTTTCAACAAACTGTCGCACTGAGAACATATTGTGCCCCTCTTCTTGCTGACTTATTTCTTTATCATTATGAGGCTGACTTCATACTGGAACTTCTTAGGAAAAAAGATAAGAAATTAGCAACATCCTTTAACTCTACTTTCCTCTATATAGATGATGTTCTCTCACTAAATATTTCAAACTTTGGTGACTGTGTTGAACGCATCTACCCATCGAACTAGAGATAAAGGATACACCAGATAAAGTTAAGTCTGCCTCATATCTTGACTAATATTGTACTTAAAGCGGGGAAATCACTATGTGATCCGTGTAAACTCATCGAACCTTTAAACAAACTTATTAGTAAGGATTATCGTACCAATATTGTAATTACAGTTAACTCTCGTTGTCTCGAACTCGGTTGACTCGAAATTTCGGATGAGTCGAAGTTTTCACGTGGTCCCGAACTTTATTCCATACAAAAGTATGTAATTCGACTCCTGATGAGTCGAAATTGGATGAGTCGAAATTTCGGTTGAGTCGAACTAAATTTACGGTCCCAAGGTTAACAAAAGCATTCAAAACTCATTTTTTTATCTCGAACTAATACACATAGGTCAAAACATGACCTCCGGGATTTAAATGGATTGAAGAGTTAATCTGACAATACACGTGTAATTAAATTTCCGGTCACTGACCACTGTATTGATTTATGACATGCTATTTCCATGAGTGTTTACCTGAGATTATCTTTTATAGAATTTTTATAAATAATTAGTGATACATTGTTAATGTTCATGAAAAAGTATTTAAATTGTTTACAAAACAATTAATTTGTGATTTACACTAATGAGCTTGGGTGTGTATAAAGTGAGGATTATGGCTTCCGTTGATGATCACCTAAAAACTACTCAAACGGCGTCTTTAATCTTGTTATATATTCTTTTGAAAAGAAAGAGTGAGATAAAACAAAATGAATAGAAATCAAAATTTTCTTAAATCTCTTGTATCCGAGAATAAACAATTTTGTCAGCTATAAGCGACCTGAATTACGAAACTGTCGATTGGAAATTACTCTCTTGGAAAAGCCATAGGATTGAAACAATTGAATAAGTAAAAATAAAAGTCATTATAATAATAAAAGACTGTGACATACAAATACATTGATCTGATACTAGAATATCGATCCCCTTGCCATATTCACCCGGATTTATTTTAGCTTTACCAAGCTAAGCAAGAGTTGTGTCCCTTAGATTTTCGAACTTCCGGTGTTCGTTTGAGTCGAACTACTTGTATCTCGAAATATTTCTCTGGTCCGGCTGACTTCGACATAACGAGAGTCGACTGTATATCTCTGAATATAGTTTATATTGGCACTAATATCGATTTTGTCATTAGCAAATTAAATCATAACTAAAATGAATCTTCTTTTGAGGCGGATGTATAGAGACACAGACACGTTAATTTTTATCACTATAGAAGTCTCCTCACTATCCTACGACCTGTCGATACATTTATTTTTGGCATTGTACAAGTCATGTCTTCTTTGACTGTTCATGACGTTAAAATACTAAATCCCTGGGATGTGTTTTAGTTGATTTTAGTCTCTGATGCATGCTTTTTTTTATTATTAATTGTTTTTGGCTTTTAACTAGCTGTCAGTAACTGCGAGTACTCTCAAATCGTATTTTCTTGTTAATTCGACCTGTTGATTCTGTTTATAATGCTTTTTGTTATTTTATATTTATATGGATCTTGTCTATGTACCAGCTTTGATTATTTGGATTTTTTTCTAAGTTTCACTTCTTCTTACTACATTTGTATAAACTTCAAGATTTACCTGTATTTTTTTTTAAAACCGGTTTTTTTCTAAAGTGAATATTTTCGAAGGGTTAAATATTTCGCAGTGGTGTCTTGACATGGCTTTGTTTGGACTTGGTTGTTTGCTTTTTGGTCTTGAATGTTTGTCCCTAATAATTTATTAACTGTGCATTTGCATTCAGATATCGCAGATCAAATTTATTCGTTCATAGTGTATTAATGTACGTTTTTTGGTTGAGGTAAGCCTGCTAATTGATATTTTATCGTGTGTTTTTCTATGTTGTGATGTTATGCTATTGTTTCAGAAAAAGGGAGAAGGTTTGGATCCATTAAAACGTTTAATCCCGCTGCAAATGTTTGCACCTGTCCTAAGTCAGGAATCGGATGTACAGTAGTTGTCGTTTGTTTATGTAATTTATACGTGTTTCTCGTTTCTCGTTTTTTATGCCCCACCTACGATAGTAGAGGGGCATTATGTTTTCTGGTCTGTGCGTCCGTTCGTCCATTCGTTCGTTCGTCCGTCTGTCCCGCTCCAGGTTAAAGTTGTTGGTCAAGGTAGTTTTTGATGAAGTTGAAGTCCAATCGACTTCACACTTAGTATACATGTTCCCTATGATATGATCTTTTTATTTAATTTTAATGCCAAATTAGAGGGTTTACCCCAATTTCACGGTCCACTGAACATAGAAAATGAAGGTGCGAGTGGGGCATTCGTGTACTGGGGACACATTCTTGTTTTATTTTATATAGATAAGACCGTTGGTTTTCCCGTTTGAATGGATTTACACTAGTAATATTGGGGCCCTTTATAGCTGGTTGTTCGGTGTGAGCCAATGCTCCGTGCTGAAGGCCGTACATTGACCGATAATACTAGTTTATTTTTTTTAAATTGTTATTTGGATGGAGAGTTGTCTCATTGGCACTCACACCACATCTTCCTATATCTATTATATCTAGAAATTGACAATTATGGTCGGTTGAAAACTACGACAAAAGAGATGATTTCAGTTTTTCAATTGTGAATTTTCCATTTCGAAGAAGCAACATTCCAGCAGCACCTGCATACGGTGTATATATCTCCAAATTAATACGATATTCCCGTGCTTGTATTTCCTATCACGATTTTCTTGATCGAGGGTTGCTGCTCACAAGGAAGCTATTAAACCAAGAGTTCCAAATGGTGAAGTTGAATTAGTCAGTTTTACGGACACCATTACAAGTTGGTTGACCGTTATGGAATAACCGTTCACAGATGATATCGGAAATGTTCCTAACGTTGTAATTACAATCCTCTCCCCTTTCATGAATGTGACCTACTTAATAAGAATATTTACCGGATTTGTAATAACATGAGCAACACGACGGGTGCCACATGTGGAGCATGATCTGCTTACCCTCCCGGAGCACCTGAGATCTCCCCTAGTTTTCGATGGGGTTCGTGTTGCTTAATTTTTAGTTGTCTATGTTGTGTAATGTGTACTATTGTTTTTCTGTTTGTCTTTTTTTATTTTTAGCCATTGATTGGTCAGTTTATTTTCTATTTATGAGTTTGACTGTCTCTCTGGTATCTTTCGTCCCTCTGTTAAGCGATATCCGGTAGGTTTACAATATACATTTCTTTTTTGGGGGCTTTTCATAAATATTTCTATCTATATTTTGAAATGTTTCTAGAGTGATCGGTTTTCGTTTTTGTTTTAAGAAATATAATTATGTAAAATTACAGTTTTTATGTCGTTTTATTGATTAAAATCCATATGACATAAAGACAAATATGCAACTTACATTATGGTTTATATTCGTACAGTACGAACAGGAGATGCACAGCAAAAGAGTTCCGTTTGTTTTAACAATCCTACCTTTACTAACCATTCCCGTTTGATCCGTGCCAATTGACAAATTATTTGTTATGAAACTTGCAAAGCCCAGTATGTTGTTTACCTTCTTCAATGTCAATGTGGCATGCAGAATGTTGGCGAGACAGAACAGCCTTTCAACATACGCACGCATTATCATCGAAGTGACCACACCTGCAAGCCCGAACTCAAATTAATCGTCATTTGAGATCACCTGGGCACGCAAAAGATGATAAAAAAAACTTACCATCACAAATATAGACCACAACGATGGTTTGTCAAGGGCCGAAAGACTGCTTGGAAAAGGTTTTCGATAAGAAAGCTAAGGACAGTTTCCCGAGAGAGCATTACTTATACTAGTTTAAATTACAGGATTCTTTTTATTTGGGAGTCACGTTCAATAATTTAACCTTAGTCAACATTTATTATCATTTTTCCAATTATTATTTAAATGCTATTTTTGGGATGTTTGAATACGCTTTTTGGTCTTTTGGAAAATGTTATTTGTGCTGTGTTTAGACCCTTCTACAACGAAATTTGTTTTACATGCACACGTATAAAAATTGCGGTTTTTATCAAACGCAATCATAGGTTTGAACGTAGTTTTCAATTTAGATTCGTTTATAATTTTTTGTTTGGGCTTGTATCATATTTTCCCTCCGGTTTGTATGATTCGTTCATCCTATATTGACTCTTAAAATTCAAGAGTTTATCTAAAAATGAGGGTACTTTTTATATGGCCTTCCAAATACCGTTTCGATCCCTAACATCACTGAAGAGACATTTATTGTCGAAATCCGGATCTGGTGTACTAAAAAAAATATTTAGTTTACATATAATATACATTGATGTTTTGTAGAATATGGAGAATGGAGTTCGTGGAATACATGGACATTCTGTGAGGTAAATTGCGTCAGAGAGGATACAACCAATGGTATCCAGAGGAGAAGGAGAAAATGTAATCATTCGAAATGTCTTGGTGTTGACATAGAGGAAAAACCGTGTTATAATCCTGGTATATGCAAAGGTACTTACACTACAATTGCTCGACGTACAATAAATTTAATTTTATCGTCGACTTTAAGATGACAATGTAATGTACGAAAAGCAACAATGGTAAAACAAAAATACCAAACTCAATGCTAGATTCGAAAAGGGGAAGTCCATAAAAACTAAAATAATCAACTTTCATAAACAAACGGAACAAGTTGGAAACAGCTGTTTGTTTTTGCATGGCGTAATTTTCAACTTGTTGACAGTTGTTTACATCGACCCGAAAGTATGAGCAGTTCAAACCGACATGAAAGGAGTTTGAGGCAATATTTATCGCATACATATCATACAACTGACTAAACATTCCAACAAACATACAATAATAAGTTCACAAATTTTATTCAGATTCCTCATTTTAAACGAATCATAGATATTCACGTATTTAAGTTTCAACTTTGTGGAAATTATGCGATCAACTAGTATGTCAGGGCATTTGAACATGTAGCGAGCTTTCCAATGTTACTTTTTGTTGGTTTCCTAATCCCAGTAGTTTAGTTACGATCGTTTGACATTGCGTGCACTCGTTAATTTTCATGGTATATCTTACCGAAATCCAAACATGGGTATTTTGTTTGATCAGCATAATTCCGTTGTATGTTTTCACTATATATCAATTGTTTAAGCTTATAATTTAGTGTGCTTTTTTTAAATATATGTTATTTTATAAATAATTAAAACAATAGACTATTGCAGGAAGATAACAATACTTGTATGTTGATATTTTAGGCATGAGACCAAAGAAGCTGTTATGTAAATGCCCAAAGAGGTTAATTAATACAAAGTGGCACTTCCTTGATGGAATGAATATAACAGATGTCGAAGTAAGAAAAATGGTTGTCGAAGACTTCAACAAGAATATTAAATCCGAAATCTCAGTTGACAAGAAAACGGTATCAAAGGAGGTACGAAAGAAAAACTCATCGGTGAATAAAAGAAAATCATCACAATTTATTGGAAGGGGCTGCATTGTTTTTCTCATTCTTCCAGTGGTTTTCTTGATCGCCATAGACATACTGAATTGCTGCATTCATTTTCAGTCACGCCTTAGAGACAGAAAACGGAACCGAATTGGCCCAACTTCTGACATCCAGGATTTGAGAGATAGCTCTAAGCCTTTGCAAGAAAATGCCAATATCACCGAAAGTTATTACGCCATCAGATGTGGCAACGATTTTCATCCTGACGAGGTGAAACTTGAAACGTATCAAAGAAGAAGAGACGACAATAACGAGGAAGACAGAGATAAGTGGTTGCAGTACATGTAATGCGTTATAACCAAGTCTAGACAAGGTGTTTGTTACTTTATAATATAATGTAAATTTTAAAATTCTGGACTTAGTATGTACATGTACATGTACTTAACCATACATTTTTATATATTATTTTTGTTTGCTGCCCCTTTTGTCCTTTTATTGAATATTTACATTTCAAAAAAGACATGCCTGATTATTTTTACTGTGTTTCCCTTAATTTTAGTTTGCTTTCTATATTTCAAGTTTCTATATTTCATCCATTTGTTGGTTTGTGATGCATTTACATGTATATTCTTTAGAAATCAACTCTATTTTGTTTTTCAAAATTAATATACATAATTGAATATGAATGGACAGTAGGGCATACTCATAAGGCTACAAGTACACCCTGTCGATATTGCTTACTCATATTCAGTCATTGCATAAGGTAATACGGTTCTGACGCTGATTATGACACCTTTACACTTTCTCAGTTGGATTATTAACAAGTTCTATATAGTTTTGTACTAGCTTTCATTCACTTCGATTACATGTGTATTGGTCTGGTGTAAAAAAATATGATTAATAGTTATTATCATTTATTATTATGACAATTTTTCTATAGCGCTAAATCTAAAACAATATTACTCAAAGCGCTTTACATCACATGTTAAACGAAATATACACACAGACAGTGATAAAAATATAAAACATAAAGCCACAAAATAAATATTTAAGTGTTAAAATTTTTCTAGATAAAAGGAAAAAAAAACGAGTAAAAAATTATACTGAATAAAGTTGGTAAAATAAATAGCCAAAAAAAGTCTAAAATAAGATTGCTATTACAAATTATCAAATATAAGTTAAAAATTTTAAAATGTATTCAAAAGATGAAAAAGGAATATTACCACGTAAAAATATAATTACGGAAATGAAAAATATGTGTGCTACTAAAAAACATACAATGTTCATATTATAAATGAAGCATATCTCCAGTTAAAAGAAAGGTTCGATAAATCAAAAGCAGGCTAACGTCTCTGGCACAATGTATCACAGAAACGCATTTAAGGGATTAAAAATGCTTGCGAAAAAAGTGAGTTTTTAAGTTCTTTTTGAATACAGACACCGACTTTGCATTTTGAAGTTTTTTTGGTAATGCATTCCAGAGGATGGCCGCTGCTTGATCAAATCTTCTATTGCCGTAGGTTTTGGTTTGCACAATAGGAGTTACGAGTGTTAAGTTGTTTTCAGACCTTTATGATCTTGATGGCCTGTATAAATTTACAAGTTCACTAAGATATAATGGCGCTTCATGTTTCACGGACTTGAATACATATAATAATATTTCGTATTGCATCCTGTATTGTAAAGGCAGCCAGTGAAGAGACTCAAGTAATGTGTTCGTATTTCTTTTTTCTTGTAACCACTTGCGCAGCAGTGTTATGAACCCTTTGTAGTCTCTGAATCATGTAAGCTGGTAGTCAATAGAGTAAAGCGTTGCCATAATCCAATCGAGAAATGATTAACGAATTGACCAGAGTTTTACGTGCATCCTCGTTGATGTACGGACGTATGCGGCCTATATTTCGTATTTGATAAAAAAAAAACATGATATCGAAACTGAACTGACTTGACATTGACAGAGCCTTATCAAAATGAACGCCCAGATTTTCAATACACTCAGAACTTGTAATGATGTATCCTTTAAAGGTGAGATTTCAATCCTTCAAATCTTTCACATCTTTCACTCGGTTTTTCGGAGCAAATAGCATCAGTTCCGTTTTGTCCTCGTTCAGTTTAAGCATGTTTACACACATTCAGGAACTTATATCGGCCAAACAGTCCTCAATTCGATTCGATGTGTTTTTTCAGTTATCAAGAGGTTCGAAAACTAAATAGATCTGTGTATCATCGAAGTAGCATTGATAAGACATGTTGTGAAGTCTACAGATTTCGCCGATCGGCTTCGAAAATATAGTATATAGCTTTGGGCCAAGCACGGAGCCCTGCGGCACATCGCAATTAAGACGAAATTCGTTGGAGTGGGCCGAGCCTACTGCTATACGCTGTGTCCTATCTCGGAGGTAAGAGAGTAACCATTTCAGAGCAGAACCTGAGATTCCAAAAGCATGTTCTAATCTAGCTTCGATAATGCTATGGTCAATCACATCAAACGCCGCAGAAAGGTCGAGCATCAATAAAACGGCACAACAGTTTTTGTCTAGCGCACTTGCAATGTCATGGTGAACTCGAAGTAACGTTGTTTCGGTTGAGTGTCCCACACGATAGGCAGATTGAGCAGGGTCATGAAGAGTGTTTGGCGATAGATGCTCTTCTAGACGACTTTCAATAACTTTTTCGAGAACTTTAGAATCGAAAGGAAGATTCGAAACCGGGCGATAGTTTTTCAGTGGGTCGCACAATAGCCTCTTTATACGATACTGGAACAGTAGAAGTTGATAATGACTTGTTTATGATCATCGTAATATTGCTGGCAATGCTGTTTACACAAGTTTTCAAAAGCGTAGTCGGGATTGGGTCGAGTTCACAAGATTTACTTGACGCTTTTAGAATTATTTTCGACACTTCATCAATTGAAGCAGGGTGGAAGTCGGTGAGAGTGTTGCCTTCAAAACGTATATCTGCTCGTAGAGGGTCAATATCGTCGATAGAATTATTCGCCGAAAGTAAACTTGTCCTGATGTTTTCGATTTTCTCAAGAAAAAAATGTCCGAAACGATTTGACAGTTCAAACTCGCTTTGATGAGATGGAAGGATGACGTCCTTACTATTTCCCAAAAGTCCGTTGGTTAATTTGAAAAGTTTTTTGTGATAATTTCCAATATCCGAAATTCCGAATAGTTGTGTGATCCCTACTGCTTTCAAGATTCAAGACAATGGCAACTAATTGCTACTGTTTTTTTTTATGTTGTGCTGTTATATCCCTGTCTAAGGCTATATGTGGATTAAGCGCCAAGACATGCTTAGGCTAGCCAATGTCGTCATGTCAATCTTTGAAGTGGAGAACATGTAATTCAGTTGTTGGTTGTGTCATATTTTATTTCGTTTTTTGAACTGTTGGGACGTTTTTGTGAGTTTAATGCTGCCCCGGTGCCTAAACAAATGTCAAGTAACTAAAGATATGTTAGAGAAGATATGCCGACGGCTCCGAGGTGAAGCTGCCAGAGTTAGAAAACAGGAAATGGAAGATCTTAATATGTTATTAAACAGGCGTGAGATAGCAATAACAATATCAAAAGACAAAAATACATATTCATTTGCAAAACGTTTCCTTTACATTCAAGAGTCAAAAGCCAGTATTCAAATGGCAAATTCAATTCATACTAGTATCAAGGACAAGTACATGTAAATGTTATATAAATATGAACCCTGTTTTGTACTAAAGGTACACGAGGTAAGAGTCAATAAGCAGATGTGTTACCTTTTCCGGTCGACGTTTTTATACAAGGACCTTTTACAGAGACATTTGAACTGATTTATTGTTTACAGTTTTTAGTTGATGTTCATATCAAAATAGTCGTTTAAGAGTTTACTTGATTATTAAGGGAAACAACTTGAAATTTAGATCGTCATTCATCACCTAATAAACAGACAGACAGTATAATGTCGTTATTTCGGTGGAGTCTAAATATATATGAGAATAGTCAAGGAGAAAGTTGTAAAAAAGTAAAATCACAAAATACTGAACTTAGAGGAAAATCAATTCGGAAAGTCCATAACCACATGGCAAAATCTAATAACAAAACACATAACAAACGAATGGACAAGAACTGTCCCATTCCTGAATTGGTACAGGCATTTTCAAATGTAGAAATGGTGGATTAAACCTAGTTTTATAGCGCTAACCCTCTCACTTTGATGACAGTCTCATCAAATTCCGTTATATTTACAATCATGCGTTAACTAAACAGACGCAATAAATAAAATATTCAAAATATGGGTACAGCAGTCATCATCGTGTAAGAATTTTAAAAGTTAAGTTACCGAAGGGACTTTAAAACAAAATATGTCAGAACACCAACAGACACACAACAGAATTGTATCCATACAAAACGTATACAAAACTAAAAACTGGACAACAAATACCCATAAAAACAGCGGGTGATCTCAGGTGCTACAGAAAGGAAAGCAAATCATTCCCCACACGTTGCACATGTGTTGTTGCTCACGTAAGTTTACATCCGATGATAAGTCACATTCCGCAGGTTTCATTAAGGAAAAGGTAATGGTTGTGTAGTTGCGACAATTAGATCGTAAACATCCTAATTTTTTGATGAACAATTGCATAGACACAAACAGATGTCTTTATTAAGTTACACACACCTTTGCATCTTCAGAGTTTTATTGCAGTTTAACAGTGTATAAGCAATATTTTCTATCTAAATGAGGCATCCAATCACGCGTTAACAGTATTTATACATGTTATGGTTATTCTGTAAAAACATAACAACTTTAGCGTGTCATACAAATCTGCAGCGTTAAATATTATATCGTATAAAATTGAAAATGAAAAAGGGGAATGTGTCAAAGAGATAACATTCCGACCATAGGACAGACAAAAGCAGAAGGTCACCAATAGGTCTTCAATGCAGCGAGAAACTCCCACACCCATAGGCGTCCTTCAGCTGGCCCCTAAACAAATATATATACTAGTTTAGTGATAATGGACGTCATACTAAACTCCAAATTATAAACAAGAAACTAAAATTAAAAATCATACAAGACCAACAAAGGCCTGTACGAATATAATTAATCATCGCTGGAAATGACGTCGACATCTATATCTAGCTCAAGATTTATATGTCTTTTGTTCGAGTTTTACTATTTTACTATTCATATGGAGCACCAAACCTTATATTTTAATGCATTTGGTAACACAAGAGCAGAGTTAGATCTTTATCACCGGAGTTAATTACTTTATTTGATCATCGGTACAAGGACATCATTTCCAAATATGAATCAATGTAAATATGTCTTATTCATTTGGGTATTTCACATATGATCTTGTATGGTAATACTCTAAAACAAAACACAACCATGTCGCCAGTCACCTCGAACCTCTGAAAATACTTCTATAAAATTGAGACATGGGGAATGAATAGTAGGTACAGAATAGAACAAAAAGGGTTGTAATTATAAAAGGTCTATGACCCTATTTTGAGATATACATTGTAAGCTATCGAAAATTTGGCGGGAAATGTATGTTTTTCTAGAGTTTTTATACATACAAAATTGGTACCTTTTTTCTTTCTAAAAAGATTTAAAATAAAACGAATTTTATAAGTCTATGAGCATTTTCAAACGGATAAAATTGTATAAAAGCTATCAAAAGAAAAATATGAGGTAAACAAACAAAGGTTTTCATGGGATTACATATAAAACTAGAGAAGTCCGAATATCTTTCAAGAAGTCAACATCCTTAAAATGTTCACTAATAAAGAAAAATTATAAACTATGACTGCCGTTACAAAAGTGGACGCATACTTAACATATGGTTATATGATCAGATATACTGGTCAAGCGTATCTGCCTATATCCGACATTATTGGAATTATACAACAAACCGTTATGGAAAACTAGCATGCGGTATTCTATACTGCTAGTACAATTATGCATTGTAGCTTCAAATTTTCGTTTAAAACATAATAGTTCTGCAATTTTCTTTATACAATGAAAATCTTAATTCATGGATATTGTAGATATTATCTCTCGCAGAATTTCTATTGATCTCTCCAGTTCGTACAATATAAAAATCTACTCCTGACGATGTTCACCAATATGAATGCAATTAGCGCTAATTTTGAATATAACAGCAAATAAAAAATCAAAATCAAAAAAATAAAAACTATAAGGATATCAAATAGATTTTCTCTATAACCAATAATGATAATTTATACATAATCAGAGATATTTATGAATATCAGCATCAACTATCAAATGCATTTGTTTAACCTTTAACTTCAAATAATTAAAACAATATCAATGAAACCAATAACAGATGCTGGACAATAAAAAATCAGATTTAAATAAAGGTCAAATTGAAAAAAAAATATTTTTTTTTTTTTAACGCGACTCAATCATTTATTAAACCTGTAAGAATAAGTGGGTAACATGCAACATGAGAGAGAATTTTTTATTCGCGTAGACTTCATGGATAATCATTCTAATTCCAGCTGTTTGTTATGGAAAGCCACAGTGAACTCCCCGATTATTATTTTTTTTCCTTTAAAAATACATAGATACAAATAAATCTTCGACTTTGACAATCCCGCCGATTAATTTAAATTCTACAATCTTCGGCTTTTCAAAATCTTCGGCTTTTCAAAATCTAGGGCTTTTTCAAAATCTTCGGCTTTTTCAAAATCTTCGGCTTTTCAAAATCTACAGCTTTTACAAAATCTTCGGCTTTTAAAAATCTTTGGCTTTTTCTAAATCTACGGCTTTTCAAAATCTTCGGCTTTTCAAAATCTACGGCTTTTTCAAAATCTTCGGCTTTTCAAAATCTACGGCTTTTCAAAATCTTCGGCTTTTCAAAATCTTCGGCTTTTTAAAATCTTTGGCTTTTCAAAATCTACAGCTTTTCAAAATCTTCGGCTTTTCAAAATCTACGGCTTTTCAAAATCATCGGCTTTTTAAAATCTTCGGCTTTACAAAATCGTCGGCTTTTCAAAATCGTCGGCTTTATAAAATCAACGGCTTTTCAAAATCTTCGGCTTTTAAAAATTCACCGCCGATTATTATATTATAAAATCTTCGGCTTTGAATCACATGGCCGCCGAATAATTTCAATTAAAAAATCTTCGGCTTTTAAAAGTCTATATCCATAAAAGTCAGACCCCTCGCCGATTATTATCAATTGTAAAATCTTAAACACGCAAGCACATGCAGGCTATATAGTATGTATGTATGTATATATATGAATGTGTGTGTAAGCGCCTGTAACATTTTTAAGCCACCCTTACAAAATAGGAAGTGGCATATTAATTTACTCCTGTCCGTTCGGCTGTTCGTCAGTAAGATGCATTGTTTGTCCGGCTATCTCCTACAGTTTTAAATGTACAACTTTAATATTTTGTAGGATGTTCATACACATAAGAAGATGTGGTATGAGTGTCAACGAGACAACTCTACATTAAAGTCACAATTTATAAAAATAGACCATTATAGGTCAATGTACGGTCTTCGACACGGAGCCTTGGCTCACACCCAACAGCAAGCTATACCCCCCCCCCCCCCAAAAAAAAAAGGGAAAAACAATTTAAACGAGAAAACAAACGGTCTAATCTATATTAAAAAAAAAAGTGAAACAAGAAAAAAATTTATAAACCACATCAACAGATGACAACTACTGAACATCAGATTCCTTACTGAGGACAGGTTAAAAAAATTCAGTGGGATTAAACGTTTTAATGGTACCAAACCAATCAAGTGAGAACATTTTCCCACCAGAATTTTAATAACTAATATCTCGAAAACAAGCACACTCACCTATATATTTTTTTCGCTGTCACACTAGTGTTCCGATAAGGGAGAAGGTTTGGTACCATTAAAACTTGAACACTATTTCACAGAACCTGTATGTTTGTTTTTGATTTGATCCTGAGAATATAGATTCACCTTGCGAAAAAACTGCGAAAACGCCTGATTATGCTCAACCATTTTCAAAATTGTATAAACAGAGGTGTTTTAATAAGTAAAAACTTGAACACTATTTCACGGAACCTATATGTTTGTTTTAGATTTGTTTTAGATTTTTTCTTATTATTTAAAACTTGAACACTGTTTCACAGAACCTGTATGTTTGTTTTTGATTTGTTTTTGATTTTTTCTTATTTTTTAAATATTGCATCAATGATTTTTTTATTCTTAATCAAGCAAGTGATATTATAACATTGAGAATTGAAATTTGAAATGTGTCAAAGAGACAACAACCTTACCAACGAGAAGAAAACAGCCGAAGACCACAAAGGGGTCTTCAACACAGTGAGAAAAACAACATTATTATATCAATTCGAGTTTTTGTTGCATTGTAAGAACCTTTGAATAAAAACACACACTAGAGGTCTGATCAATTTTATTTACTGATTACCTCCCTTAGATCATTACTATTTTAAAAAACATAATTCTAATAATATATGATTGGAACAACCCTTGGTTCATGTGGAAATGGTGTAACTTATGCCATTAAATTTATAAAGTGTTTCACCTATAAATGTCTATAGTCGTATGTGTTGAATACAGAAGAAAAAAGTTCTTTTCAAGTACTTGTATAGTTATTTTGAAGTATAGACGGTACACAAGGGGAATGTTATGTTTTCAACACAATGATCAAAAACTAATTTAAATTTGAAATCCAATTCAACATACCTTTTTATCTCTGTACTCTTGTTTTATTCACACCACATTTCAGTTTAATACCTTTTACCTTTGCTTAACAGGTGTACATTATAG
The DNA here is from genome assembly GCF_963676685.1 of Mytilus edulis. Lineage (NCBI taxonomy): Eukaryota > Metazoa > Mollusca > Bivalvia > Mytilida > Mytilidae > Mytilus > Mytilus edulis. The sequence goes on from NC_092354.1 coordinate 54,809,106, forward strand.
ATCCATTAAATGTACTGAAAAAAAAAATTACAATGCAATATTATCTCATTACATCTCTGATATAGGTCACATAACTATTTTATATTCTAATTTTTAATGTATTTCATCACAAATATTTCTCAAGTAGAAATTAAGTAAAATCTGGAACAGTCTTTCAAAGTACATGTATGTTTGTTTTAATTTTTGTTTTGTTTTGATTTTGTTTTATTGTTTATAAAGAAAAGAAACCCGCCGATGACCTCAAATTGGTCTTCAAAAAAAGTTCGAAAAATAATATTATCATATCAATTTGAGTTTTTGTTGTATTGTAGGAACCTTTCAATAACAACTAACACTAGAGGTCTGATCAATTTTATTTACTGATTACCTCCTTAGATAATTACTTTTTCTTAGACAAAAAAAATTCTAATAATGTATTATTCGTGTTTTTGGAATAGCGCTCTGTTCATGTTGAAATGATGTTACTTATGCCACTAAATTTTTGGAAAGTGCTTCACTGTGTGTTGTATAAAGAACAAAACGTTTTTCTTTTCAAGTTCTTGTATAGTTATTTTGAAGTAGAGACGGTACACAATGGAAATGTCATGTTTTCAACACAATGCATAAACATTAATTTAAATTTAAAATCAAATTCAACATACCTCTGTTTTCTCTCTGTACTGTTGTTTTATTCACACCGATTTTGAGTCTAATACATATTACTTTTGCTTAACAGGTATAAATGCTACATCCATAAAATGTATTAAAAAAATACAATACAATATTATCTCCATTTAATCCCTTATAGAGATCACTTAATTATTTTATATTCTTATTATCTAATGTATTTCATCACAAATATTTCTAAGTAGAAATTCTCAATGACTATAATATTGATTTTCTTTGAAAAATATCAAAAGTGTTTGTTTATTTTTATAACATGTACTTAAAATGTGTTATTTGATCCAAAAGAATATGATTATTCAGATTTCCTCATACAAAAATATAAGACTTTTTCATACAAAAAAATTGGACAAACAAAATAACATTTGAGACAGTCCAAACTTTTTCTCATCAATTTTATTAATGATTATCTCCCTTACATCATCACTATTTTAACATTTATTTCTATTAAGTATATAATATATTTTGTTTGATAAAACTTAGTAACAATGGCGTAATTGATCAATTAATCTTTGATTTATATCAAGGTGGCTCAATTTGCAATGTTTGATCCTGAGAATGTAGATTCACCTTGCGAAAAAACTGCGAAAGCGCCTGATTATGCTCAACCATTTTCAATATTGTATAAACAGAGAAGAAAACAGCCGAAGGCCACAAATGGGTCTTCAAAACAGTGAGTAAAATAATATCATTATATCAATTCGAGTTTTTGTTGTATTGTAAGAACCTTTGATTACAAAACATACTAGAGGTCTGACCAATTGTATTTACTGATTGCCGCCCGTAGATCATTATTATTATATAAAAAAAAGATAAAATAGTGTATTGTTGAAATAACCCTTTGTTCATGTGGAAGTTGTGTAATTTATGACATTTGATATATAAAATGCTTCACCTAAACATGTCTATAGTCGTTTGTATATTGTGTAAAGAAATACATTGTTCTTTTCAAGTATTTGTATATTAATTGTTAAGTATAGACAGTGTACATTGGCAATCACATGTTATTTATCATAATTGACAAAAACAAATTTGAATGTAAAATCAAATTCAACATACCTTAATTTTCTGTCTGTACTCTTGTCTTACACACGCCAATTTTCAGTTTAAAAATATCACTTTTGTTTAACAGGTATTCATCATGAACATAATAGATCCCTTAAATTTAATGAAAAAATAACAATGCACTATTATCTCCATAACATCTCTTATAGATATCACTTAACTATGTTATATTCTAATTATTTAATGTATTTCATCACAAATATTCCTTAAGTAGAAATTAAGTAAAAACTGGAACACCCTTTCAAAGTACCTGTATGTTTGCTTTTTATTTGTTTTTGTTTTTGTTTTATTGTTTAAATACTACATCAATGATTGTTTTCTTATTCAAAAAGTGATATAATAAAATTGTGAATGGAAATTAAAAATGTGTCAAAGAGACGACAACCTGACTAAAGAGAAGAAAGAAGCCGAAGGTCACTAATGGGTCTTCAACACAGTGAGAAAAACAATATTATTATATCAATTCGAGCTTTTGTTGTATAGTAAGAACCTTTGAATAAAAACACACACTAGAGGTTTGATAAATTTTATTTACGGACTACCTCCCTTAGATCATTACTATTTTTTTTTTTAAATAATTCTTATAATATATGATTGGAACAACCCTTGGTTCATGTGGAAATGGTGTAACTTATGCCATTAAATTCATAAAGTGTTTCACCTATAAATGTCTATAGTCGTATGTGTAGAATAAAGAAGAAACAAGTTCTTTTCAAGTACTTGTATAGTTATTTTGAAGTATAGACGGTACACAAGGGGAATGTTATGTTTTCAACACAATAATCAAACACTAATTTAAATTTGAAATCCAATTCAGCACACGTTTTTATTTCTGTACTCTTGTTTTATTCACACCACATTTCAGTTTAATACCTTTTACTTTTGCTTAACAGGTGTACATTATAAATGATCCATTAAATATACTGAAAAAAAATACAATGCAATATTATCTCATTACATCTCTAATTTAGGTCACATGACTATTTGACATTCTAATTTTTAATGTATTTCATCACAAATATTTCTCAAGTAGAAATTAAGTAAAAACTGGAACAGTCTTTCAAAATACATGTATGTTTGTTTTAATTTTTGTTTTGTTTTGATTTTGTTTTATTGTTTAGAAAGAGAAGAAAACCGCCGAAGGCCACAAATTGGTCTTCAAAAAAAGTTCAAAAAATAATATTATCATATCAATTCGAGTTTTTGTTGTAATGTAGGAACCTTTCAATAAAAACTAACACTACAGGTTTGATCAATTTTATTTACTGATTACCTCCCTCAGATCATTACTTTTTCTTAAACAAAAAAATTTCTAATAATGTATTATTCGTGTTATTGGAATAGCCCTCTGTTCATGTTGAAATGATGTAACTTATGCCATAATTTTTTTCGAAAGTGCTTCACTGTGTGTTGTATAAAGAACAAAACATTTTTCTTTTTAAGTTCTTGTATAGCTATTTTGAAGTAGAGACGGTACACAATGGAAATGTCATGTTTTCAACACAATGCATAAACATTAATTTGAATTTAAAATCAAATTCAACTTACCTCTGTTTTCTCTCTGTACTCTTGTTTTATTCACACCGATTTTCAGTTTAATACATATTACTTTTGCTTAACAGGTATAAATGATACATCCATAAAATGTACTGAAAAAAAATAATACAATACAATATTGTCTCTATTACATCTCTTATAGAGATCACTTAATTTTTTTATATTCTTATTATCTAATGTATTTCATCACAAATATTTCTACGTAGGAATTTCTCAATGACTATATTGATTTTCTTTGAAAAAATTCAAAAGTGTTTGTTGTTTTTTATAAGAAGTAAAATCACAAAAATACTGAACTAACATGTACTTAAAATGTGTTATTTGGACCAAAAGAATATGTTTATTCAGATTTTCTCATACAAAAATATAAGACTTTTTATACAAAGAAACTGGACAAACAAAATAACATTTGAGAGAGTCCAGACTTTTTCTCATCAATTTCATTAATGATTATCTCCCTTAAATCATCACTATTTTAACATTTATTTCTATTAAGTATATAATATATTTTGTTTTATAAAACTTAGTAACAATGGCGTATTTGATCAATTAATCTTTGATTAATATCAAGGGGGCACAATTTGCAATGTTTGATCCTGCGAATGTAGATTCACCTTGCGAAAAAACTGCGAAAACGCCTGTTGATGCTCAATCATTTTCAAAATTATATAAACAGAGGTGTTTTATTAAGTAAAAACTTGAACACTATTTCACAGAACCTGTATGTTTGTTTTTGATTTGTTTGTATTTGTATAGTAATTTTGAGTATAGTCAGTGTACATTGGCAATGACATGTTATTTATCATAATTGATAAAAACAAATTTAAATTTAAAATCAAATTCAACATACCTTAATTTTCTGTCTGTACTCTTGTCTTACACACGCCAATTTTCAGTTTAAAAATATCACTTTTGTTTAACAGGTATTCATCATGTACATGATAGACCCCTTAAATGGAATGAACAAAATAACAATACAATATTATCTCCATAACATCTCTGATAGAGATCACTTAACTATTTTATATTCTAATTATTTAATGTATTTCATCACAAATATACCTTAAGTAGAAATTAAGTAAAAACTAGAAGACCCTTTCACAGTACCTGTATGTTTGCTTTTATTTTTGTTTGTTTGTTTGTTTTATTGTTTAAATACTACATCAATGATTTTTTTCTTATTCAAAAAGTGATATAATAAAATTGTGAATGGAAATTAAGAATGTGTCAAAGAGACGACAACCTGACTAAAGAGAAGAAAGAAGCCGAAGGTCACTAATGGGTCTTCAACACAGTGAGAAAAACAATATTATTATATCAATTCGAGTTTTTGTTGTATTGTAAGAATCTTTGATAAAAAAACATACTAGAGGTCTGATCAATTTTATTTACGGATTACCTCCCTTAGATCATTACTATTTTTTGAAAATAATTCTAATAATGTATGATTGGAATAACTCTTTGTTCCTGTAGAAATGGTGTAACTTATGCCATTAAATTTATAAAGTGTTTCACCTATAAATGTCTATAGTCGTATGTGTTGAATAAAGAAGAAAAAAGTTCTTTTCAAGTACTTGTATAGTTATTTCGAAGTATAGACGGTACACAGGGGGAATGTTATGTTTTCAACACAATGATAAAAAAACTAATTTAAATTTGAAATCCAATTCAACATACCTTTTTATTTCTGTACTCTTGTTTTATTCACACCACATTTCAGTTTAATACCTTTTACTTTTGCTTAACAGGTATACATTATAGATCCATTAAATATACTGAAAAAAAATACAATGCAATATTATCTCATTACATCTCTTATATAGGTCACATGACTATTTGACATTCTAATTTTTAATGTATTTCATCACAAATATTCCTCAAGTAGACATTAAGTAAAAGCTTGAACAGTCTTTCAAAGTACATGTATGTTTGTTTTAATTTTTGTTTTGTTTTGTTTTGATTTTGTTTTATTATTTAAATAGTACATCAAGGATTGAATTTGCTGAATCAACTGAGTGATATTAAAAAAAAATTGAGAATGGAAATTAAGAATATGTCAAAGAGGCGACAACCTGACGAAAGAGACGAAAACGGCCGAAGGCCACAAATTAATCTTCAACACAGTGCGAAAAACAATAATATTATATCAATTCGAGTTTTTGTTGTATTGTAAGAACCTTTGAAAAACTCCCTTAGATAAATTATTTAAAAAAACAATAATTCTTATAGTTTATTATTGAAATAACCCTTTGTTCATGTGGAAATTGTGTAAATTTTGCCATCAAATATAGAAAGTGCTTCACCTATACATTTTATTGAGTCGTGTGTGTTGTATAAAGAAAAAAAACAAACATTGTTCTTTTCAAGTACTTGCATAGATATTTTGAAGTATATACAGTATACATTGGCAATGACATGTTATTTTTCACAATGCACAAAAACTATTTCAAAATCAAAATCAACATACCTTATTTTTCTGTCTGTACTCTTGTTTTATTCACACCAATTTTCAGTTTAATACATATTACTTTTACTGAATAGGTATGCATGGTAGTTCCATTAAATGTACAGAAAAAAATTACAATTCAATATTATCTCCATTACATCTCTTATAAAGATTAAACTATGTAATATTTTAATTATTTAATGTATTTCATCACAGATTTTCCTTATGAATGAATACATTCAAAAGTGTTTGTTTCTTTTTATCACATGTAATTAAAACGTGTTATTTTCTCTGGACAAAAATAACATAATTGCATGAGCTCTATTCTTTTGTGTTATAGTCAACGACAAATGACCGAAACCGATACAATAACTTATAGGAAATAGTAAAAAAAAAAAAACAAAAAAAAAAAAACTCGGATACATTTTCTTATAAAATGAAATTTCATAACCTTCTGTCGAAATGTGCATGAATGTTATAATTGTAAATATACTTCTCTAAATCCGTTTTTTTACTACTGCATTTACATATATAGCTTAAGTTCAATAATTTGCTCTTATAAATTATTAGAGGAAATGAACCGTACATATAAACCGATTTTCATATACTGTTTTTGTAATACATACAACCGAGAGTCTTCACCTCCAACACGTGGTCAAAATGTTTTTAACTTGTGCACAAACTTAGTTTGGGTACTTTTGTAAGGGTACTCAATAAAATTTGAAAATTAACGAAATTGTGAAATTGTCTTGATATTTATGACTAAACTTTCAACTATTAGATGCTTGTTCCCTTTTTTATCTATAAATACGGTAAGCATGACTGACTTGTGAAAACCATAAAACACATACATGTATTTGCAAAAAAAGTACAGAAATACCCTGGAATAAGTAATGACTTTTGTGAATGGTAACACACGGTCATTGTATATTTCGACATGCCTCGCGAGTATTTTGTTTTTAAACTTTTTGATGAATTGTGTTTGCTTCATGTTTAACCATCGGTAGATACAGCCTCGTACATATGTGTTTATAAATGTATGTCACAAGCTAATATATTTGGTCTATTCCTTAGCAACAATATAACATTCCTTTATACTTACCTAAAACAAATACTCAATAATATATTAGTAAACAAAATAATGCATCTGATTCAGTAATAATCGTTTTGTCTTTGTGTCGGTCCTTCCATAGACGTCAGTTTTACTGCTCAGTTAAGAAAAATGAAATACTTGTTTTAAAATGCTTCAAGTAATGCAAGTTTCAATAGATGAGCAGTAATTTCGTTCTGATGGACCAAGTTTTGTTAATCCTATGAAATTAGAAAAAAAAAGGACATGTTTGATTTATATTCTTTTATTCTTTTTTAAAATCTTAAATATATATACTTATCAATGCTTCTATTGAGTTTGATGTCAACAACACGTGCCTATCGGATTTATACTTTCATCTCCTTGATTGGCGTCTGTATTTGCATGTCGCTTCCATATTTTTATAGTTTGTCTATCACAACTATATCATTTGCAACACATTGTTTTATCCTTTTGTAGCTATTTCAGTGTTGTGTATCAATTTTCATTCCTCGTTGCTTAAAGAGGCATGGGTGCCATATGAATGTTAGTTGGGATCAGCGATATTGTGTGGTGTTCTTTCACGTTTTTATCACATGATTATTTATATAAAAAAATGTTATGCGCACAAAAAACAGTCAGTTTTTGTTATAAAAACTGTATTGATATTACTACTGACAGACCATCAGTTAAATAGGTTTTCTATCCATCTAGTTACCAGTTCTTCGGGATTTGTGTGAATCAAATGATATGTTTATTATGTATGTCTAGGTCTTGTTTGACATTTGACGGTATTTTCATTTATCAACTAAATGCTCATCTTGATGTGATGCTCTCAAAAACGTTATGAATTGATTTCGTAAAAAAAATTTCAAGAAACTTATCTGCTGATAAGTGTTATGAGTTTCGGTGTCGGTTTTCGTGTATGTAATGGTTGTTTTTTTTCTTTTTCGTTTTACCTAGGTTTTCACTTTTGAATTGTTAGACATTTTGCCATGTCAGTTGTTTTCTTTATAATCGTTGCAATTTTTGGTATGAGTAGTTTACCACGTTAGGGCCATATGATACCCTATAGTTTTTCTCCACTGCTTCATTTTGTGTTTAGCGATATATGTTTCATTGCCGATCAATCATTAACCATTAACTGTTAACCAACTTATTTTTGCGAGCGATTTATTATCACGACTTCCGCGAGTAGAAAAAAAACTCAATATTAAAATGTCGCGAATATATAAAACTTGGATCTTTCCTTACTAGATTACATGTACATCAAATATTTTAAAAAGTTGTGAAATTAAACAGCCGCGAAGTGGATTGAACTGGGTAAAATGCGAAATATAGTATCCGCGAAAATATGTTGTTTTACAGTATACCAGAAACACGTGTTGTAAGTACGTAAATTCTGTCATTTGATTTTTAAAAGGAAATTTTCATGATAAAAATCTGTGTATAGGGGTGCGTGTGCAGTTTTTATTCATGCTAATTGTTGTAAGCCTTATTCTGTTTTTAAAGGGACTGATTCAAAATAAGCATTAATATATTGACGAAATTTTCAATACATAGCAAAACAAACAAATCAAGAATACACTATACAGATAAAAAAAACCAAATGAATCTATCGAAAAGGCGGAACCTCAGATGCTCCGAAAAGGTTCCAACATCAGAAACACTCGCTATGTTGCCGATGACAAAACAAAAATCGAGTGACCAGTCGAATACATTCTTGTCATAAGGTGTTGTTTCGGATTTGTTATTAGCCAAAACAAAAATTAATTAGTAATCGTAGTAAACTTTACAATTCATTCGAAATATCAATCAATTTAGGTCTTTTCTTAATGTCAAGTCCGCATTTTGATATATACATACCTATATGAGGATAGTTTGCATGATTTAAATGTTTAGGTTCATATATCCGTAATCTATATGAACTGTACATTTATGTGTTTCTCGTCAACTACACTATAGCTTTTCTTTTCAGATGTGTTCGTGGCATCATGAAAACATATTAAATTAACAAATAAATAATTGAATTAGACAAAAAAAAACACAGTCACCATTTTAAATGAGATGTATTTTGGTAAAGGTTTCCACCCCGAGGGTATTACCAGCCAAAATGTCATCTCTCCTGTATTGACATCAGCAAGAACTAATATGCTATAGTTATAAATTAACTGTTTACTAAATTTGGACTTTTTCCATATAGTCATGATTTTCTTCCTTTGGAATAATGACCTAAACTGAATTTCCTCTAACCTATAGGAATGTTGGGTCTTTAATGTTTTCCAACTTCGTTCTTTATTTCTATCTTTTAACTATATCATTTGTAAATGCCGGTGACACAAATTGGCGTATAGACCGTCGTGCACCAGACGTACAGAGACAATTGACTGTATACGTTAGTTGTACGCCAGGTGAACGCAAAGCAATCGTTAAACGTGTTTTGCATAAGTTTGAAGTACGTCGAAATGCAAAGGTATACGCTTGGTAAAAGCTATAATTGCAGGAAATTTTTATGCGGCATACAAATTTTCAATCAGCTCAAACGTTTGTTTAGTGTGTACCTGTACACTACACGCACGTAATACATACGCTACAAGCGCGTTGAAAACGTTAAAGATAAGTTTGAGACCCATTTAATGCACATTGTATACGCTTCAAGATCGTTCGACTTTTACTAAAATGTATGCAGGTGTGTTTGTATCAAACACTTCATAATACAACGTCCCAGATACGCCGAAAAAGTAGATTATCGTCTTAGATACGACCGGGACGCATTTCAAATACGTTCAAGAGCCTTTATTCCTTCGTAGCGTGCATTCCATCTACGTTAGACAAACGCAATGCCAACATACGTTACTTGAACGCCCAATAAACGCTTAGGTACACGCTTCTCGTACGCCTAATACACACTTAAAGCTCGTTTTGCACTCGATACAGATATAATTGACAGGTTGAATGCATCCAATATTACTATCGTATTGGCAGCGTACATGCTTTTTTACCACGCCCGGTGTACATCGGAGCTATACACTGTTGTGTGAGGCCGGTATAAGTTTGGTCATTGCTGTATATAACTGAGGACGACTAAGTGTTTAATTTTAAGATTTTATTTGTATATCTTTTTGAAATTGGCGGATATCATGATCCGATGATTATGACGATGATGACGTTAACACAAAATTACCAAATATTCAAACCTTTCATTTTATTCTATGCATGTATTTTCTTTCTAACTTTTAAATACTACGATCATTAATATGCACGTGAATAGTATATTTTCAGCTGATAAAATAAGGTTGTAGATTAATTAAAACTTTTTTGAATTTTTTGTTACTTTTAACCTAATAGGACCTGTTAATCACCCTTCTACTATCACCCCAGATTGTTTTTGAAACATTTACTGTTAAATTTCATATTTTTACAAGCTTATTATATAAAGCCATTTTCTACTTCAACGTTTATGTCTATTTTTTTCAAAACTAATTATCTCTTTCCGTGTGAATTAAAAATGTTCTTCCGTGCATTATAATTCTAAATTGAATGACGGAAACTGATTACACGAATAGTTTCCTTTTTCACATGTACACACCTTGTTCTTGGTTAAAACGCTATTTAATACATGCATATCATAAATTACAAACTGGTAGATTTATAATAAATAAATGTCAGACTCTTGGTATAAAGTATATCAATTATAATTATCTATCATCAGTTATTGTTATTGGTGCGTTAGAATTCCTTTTATAAATGTCGAAGTCTTTTTTATTTATTTTTATTTTGAGATTACCGTTTAGTCTAAGCAGTTCTACGTGGAATGTGCGTTTGGTTTTATTTATTATTGAATTATTTTTCTTGAAAATTTTGGGCAATTCGGTTCTGTCCACCAATATCAAATGGACGCCATAAACAAACCACTAGTGATGAAAATGGCGTTTAAATATAACACTAAGCATCTAATAAATCTTCAAAAAAGTATGCTTGCAGAATCAATTTGTTGTTTGATATATTGATATGACAATTTCTTTAATTCCTTCCCGATTTATCCCTTTCCTGACCTGCTGATTATTTTTTTAATCAACATGTGTTTCGTTTGATCTCAGGTGTTCTTTTCAGCAAAATTCGATTATGACGTCTTTTTTGCGTTCCGAGTAATTTACTATGTTGGCGTCACGAAAAAAATGACGTCACAAGAAAAACATCGTTTTGAAGATCATTTGAAAGTTTCTTGATTGTAGTGTACAGATTTTATTTCTTTTTTCAAATTTAAAAACACGATATAAAATCTTGATCACGCAATCATCAGGATTAACAAAAGTGAATCATATGGGTTTTGTTCTTTAATAGATGTTCTCTATTTTTTATTTTTGTACATAAAACTGCTTCGTAAGAGAAATTTCCGAGGACACTATTTGAAAGTAGTTTTAGTATAAACTTACTTTGACCTATAATTGTTTAACTTTTACACATTGTGAAGTAGATGGAGAGTTGTCTTATTTGCACTTATACCACACCGTATCTCTATTTATTTTTAAGACTGTTGAGTATCATACGTGCACTTTACTAAGTAATAAAAAATTGTATATACAAGAGTGCTGAATAAAATTCACAAACTACGATGTTTTGCATATGGAGGTCGTACAGTAATCTTATGTTGCGAACGGTTTTTGGTCTCTGTTGAAAAGATGCTTCATAGGCAATCAGACTATACCTTTTATTTTCATTTTCATTACAAATAATCAGTATTCATACTAGCGAACATTATACATATGTAGGTCGTATAATGAATTAATGATTTATTAATTTATTTATCAAAAACTGGCAAAAGATATCTAATGGATATTGAAAAGCAAATCTTTGATTATAAAATAAAACCAATCCGCTCCAAAACTCTTCAAACTGCTACGTTGGTAAATAAAAATGACCAGAATCAACTCACAAAAAAAAAAAAAAAAACAGCCAATAACTCAGGTGTTTAAAGTTATAAAACAGTTCCTGCTCCATTAGTGACACCCCTATGCTACTGTTGGTTTAAATCTGTTGTTGAAATATCCGGTGATATGTCATCACACAAAAATGAATTTATAAAATTAATGTCATTGTTAGACATATTAAACTTAGACATAAATAAACGTAGTAAATCAGGAGGCGTTTGATTTGTTCAAAGACCTATATATCTAGTAAAAGTTTTTTCTTTCTTTCAACGCATACTGGTATTACTATTTAACTAAAACATGTTCTTTCGAAGAGAATAAAGCGTCATTAATGATATGTCTTACCTTTTAAAGTTATGGATTTACATTTAATAATAAACAGTTATCAAATCAAACGCTTTGACATTATGTCCGTTAAATGAATTGCAATATTATCTAGTAATAAGCTATCAAATTCTCAATATGTTAATTACATTTATCATTGTTTGTGTAAAGCCAATGTGTGTTAGATGTTAAAAGTACACAAGACATGCTTACCATTTTTACGAATAAATTCCAATCGCAGATACTTCTCAGTTTTATATCAAATGGTGACACGTTATATCCATTATGTTATGTTATGAAGACGAATTGCAATCACCTCATTATATATAGATTATTTTGATGATTAATTTCCGGGTGTATAAATAACAGAAAACGGAAATATGAATGTGTTTTTTTACATCTTGTTTACCAGTTTTGTAAGTTTTTGTACATCAAACATTGATAATCAGAAGCATGATACCTTCTCTACACAATTTACTATTCAACTTTTTTAGAAAAAGGAAGCAATTAGAGTATTTCAGAATACAAATTTCAAATTCTATTTCCTATGCATCTGATTAAAATCGAAAGTCTAATTAATAATATACACATTTTGAAATATATCATTTGACGTATTACAAATCATAGATGTTACACCATCTACTAGTATGTGGTTAATTCATCTTTAATAATTGAATAATTCAGACATAAACATGGTAAATGAATAGTGGATGGTTTTGCTTGGTGATGTTCTATTATTTAGCTATTTAGTATGAACTTTTTAATAACCCTTATTTTTATAACAGGTTTTATACTTGTTTTGATTTGTATGGTTTACATTGTATTTACAAACAGTGCATCTCAAAGTATTTGCATGGAAAGATTCCGACTAATCAAGCCAAATGATTGCATATACATTCTAATATGTTATACTTTTATAAAAATAAACATTTTTTAAATTGTATGAAGGTCAATATTGCCATTTTTTCCGGTTTCTACGATAAACATGTGTGTTCCAGATAAACTAATTGAAAATGTGTGATATATTTAGTTTTAATAATGTATCCTTCTTATAAAAAACTATCAACCTGACGCACAAAGGTTAAAACCAAATAATCGGACATTTAAAAGAGTGAAATTTATGTAGGAAATAAACAGGAAGCACATGTTACATATTATTTGTAGCATTCTCCCAGCTACACCTTGTCGTCACGTGTTAATCAATAGCTAGTTGAACCATCATTGAACGTTTACACATTTCTGCAATCCTGTGGTTAACAAAAACTATAACAAACAATATATAGTATACATATTTTAGGGGCCAGCTAAAGGACACCTACGGGTGCGGGAATTCTCGCTACATTGAAGACCCATTGGTGGCCTTCGGCTGTTGTCTGCTCTATGGTCGGGTTGTTGTCGCTTTGGCACATTCCCCATTTCCTTTCTCATTTTTATAAGTTATTTATATGCTAGGGTTGATTAACAATTTTACATAGTGTGTAGACTTTTTTGTTGTTGAGGACCTTATTTTACAAATAGTGTCAGTTTGTGTGTTTGTGAATTGCCCTTTCGATGGGAATTGTGCAAATCAACACATTAACATATGATATTGATACTTTTTTTCTTGTTGTTCAAATGTATTAATGTCTTGATAATAATAATAATAATAATAATAATAATAATAATAATAATAATAATAATAATAGTAACGTTTTTATTCAAAGTTAAACCATTAAAAAACAATAAACGAACTTACTTATTAAATATTATCATGTGCATATCACTAATAACATATTTCTGTGTATTCTGCTTTTATTTAAAAGATAGTTCCCAGGTTTTTGTAAGATTGTACCGAAGTTCTTTTTCGTCCTATTTTGCATATTACTTTTCTTTTCCAAAAGTTTCATGTAGTACAAAAGAATCTTAGGATTTCATTAACATTTTAACTGTGTTGTTTTTCCAGCCTCATCTAAATTCTGCAAATAAAAGAAAAAAGTTTTGTTTTTTGTAATTTAGTTATCAATGCGACAGCACCACAACAATAAGTTTAAAACAAAAACAAACTCAAAGGCAAGATCTTTATCATTTTTACACGATTATCTCCAAAATTATTCAATTATTTTTTCAACATCTGTACACTACTGTTCTCATATCTTGTACACGTATTTACTAAAACTTATTATTCGTGAAATGAGAGTCTTTGGAAATTTTATAACAGCTGATGTATGCAAAGCAGTAGATGTTTGTTCAATCGATACTACGTGCCTGTGTTTGTTCACACAATACCGACAGTTTTCAGTCCTGTGTTTGGCTTGTTTATATGTACATGCTATTAATTTTTTAACTCGTGTGATGTCGGATCATGAGAATACTGATAACAAGCAAATGTCATAAGATTTACCCAAGGAACCACATAAGAACCAAACATATATAGTTTGGAAGTAATATCAGGATATAACATTTGATTAAGAAAAAAATAAGCTGAGTAGACTTTTTGTTTGGGATGGGGGACAAATTAATCGAATTGTAAAGTTTTGGATTGCATACTTGATTTGAAGAAGATTTTCGTTTGGTAATTTTGTCACAGTAAGACTATATTTATATCGATTCTGATTTAAAAAAAAGATTAGACAATCTAGATTAAATAATCAAAATGAAATAACATTCCATTTCGGTAGACCTTAGATAAATGCGAAACATGTATTTCGTACGGTGACCTATAGTTGTTAATGTCTGTGTCATTTTGGTCTTTTGTGGATAGTTGTTTCATTGGTAATCATACCACATCTTCTTTTTTATATTTAACTAACCTTTTCTACCGGTATATACAATGGATATTCTGTATTTATTTTAGGATTTGTCAGTCGGCATACATATGCTTAATAAAACATTACTTCAAAGTTTGTTTTAGGTTTTGGATATTTAAATGTTTTGTCCTAAAGCATTATTAAAGATACATCAACTGTCAAAATGTTCTTCTTGTGAAATGAATTTGGTACCTTGAATAAAATTGTACGCTCAAACTTCACAAAATAAGCGATGCAAGTTTTGTAGTGAAGAAGGTTCACAAAAGTATGTATCTTTTGTAGTGAACTATTTTGCTCAAGGCTCATAGACGTTTTACAAGATCTACATCTCCTGGTATATTCTAATCAAATAACTTCTTACTAAAATTGACTATAACACCCACTTAAGACATTTAGCAATCTTTTATTTCTTTTTAAATGTTAAACAAAATTTAAAGACGATTGTATGTATCTTATATTTACCTTATGTGTTGGAGTTGTGTTTCCAAGTTTTATGTGGATCTCTTTAGGTGTAATCCATGGATATGTCCCTTTAATGTGGTTCTTGTGTAAAGAGTAAAACTCATCATTGGGTATAATTGGTATTGTTCTACCAATTCTAATAGAAATGCTGTTGATCAATCCTTTAAATTTTGTCTCACTGAGAGAGTTTCCATTCTGAAAAAAATGTAAAGAATCTTTTTGTGAATGATGATATGATATAGTGCTTTAACTTTCCCTTATCCAAATATGCAGTAAAAAGCACAAATATATTCTGAACAAATAATGTGATTTTGTATTTGAACTAATAAAAAGCATATACATCTTATCGTAAAATTCGGGATTGTACACATATTACATGCAGAAATAATCTCGAATCCCACTTTTTATTTCATATATGAGCATAACATATAAAGGGGAAGGTATGATGGATAATGGTAATTACTTAGCCCTTGGTGTTGCAGATTTACTAAAGTTCACAATTTTTTTCTTAACTTTAGTAACAGAATATCAAAGAAAATGAGATTAAAAAATTGATCATTACACACCTAGTCTATAATGGTGGTAATGATACTATGGGCTTAATGTTTTGTGTTGTATTTCATCTTAATATTTCTCCGGCTTCCCCCACCAGTGAAAAACCTGATCGCAACAAAATAGCATTATAGTGATGAAAGTTGCGTTGGAAACAGATCAATCATTTATGCTAATAAACTTGAGATTGATAATGTTCTTGATTGCCTTACCTTTGCTTCGATCATGTAGAAGTGTAAAAAAAAATGTTTCAATTGATTTAAAATGTTTGTCGTTTTGTATTTTTGTTTCTTTCTTCTGCCATGGCAGTGTAAGTTTATTTACGACTTTGAGTTTGAATGTCCTAATGGTACCTTTCGCCTCTTTTTAAGGGTGAGGTATAATTTATTTACCAATCTACTATTGTGTGATCGCTAATTACAAGATATTATCTGTATTCTTTTGTGATGTTATTGTGAACTGTTCTTTTATGGTTGCCACACATGACAAAAGAGAAACAACTCTAATTAATATATATGGAATAGTGATTAAGCAACACGTGCTATTTATGTCTGTTTACACTTTAAACATTGCTGCTTTCAATTTTATTCGGTTTGATTATAATAATGAGCTTTGCATACATAAAGATAGTTTTATACCCAGAAGATAATATTTTGAAAATGTTACATTTCATGAACTAATTCTTTCTGTTGCTTTAATACAAGGAGTTTTTAAACATTCAATATTTCCAGGCAGATCATCATCGTGTTATATTCTTTAGAAAAAGGCCAATAATGCAAGGTAGGGGTAGAAGTTAGAGTGATCTAGGGTTATAAGAGCAGTACAGAACACTTGGTCCAATCACTACCCAATGCTCCTGACATTTTTGAAATTAGACAAGATGAACTCCTCAGAATCTGTAGTAAAAGTCTTCTAAAAATGCAAACTTGAAACTGTACACTGTAATTTGTGTCTTTCTATATAATATAACTTACAACAACCCAAGCATAAATCAGAGATTTACATCTTGTTAAAGTTCAAATAAAGTGTACGGTCTTATCCTCTGTATTATAGTCTGTGCTAATTTGAAAAAACAAGGATTCCACATGTTACAATAATTGATTGATTAATTGATGTTTGCTTTATGTCGAATTACAATTATTCATGCATTATCATGATGAAAACAAACATGACAAATACACAAAAAGTTGGTCTTGTAACAATATAACCCAGCGATAGACTACCAACGGATCACTCATAGATTTTCTTCAACGATTCTTAACGTGCGGTGTGTTTGCCACTCCCTCTAAACGAGGCATCGGATTTAGAGTCCCAGTTCCGATCTGTTGTGACTTCGTATTTATACGTTCCACACAACTAAACAGACGCCCATCTTTGTTTTACAGCCGGTGAGAAGAAGACCACAAGTGACAATTTTTCTATTCCCCAATCACCATTGGTGTGCTTTTTAAAGCAGTTGAAATATATGACGACCCCAGTCATCCTTGGTGTTCCATGTAACAACAGTTAAAATATATGAAGACTCAATTGTGATGCTATATAAACGAGACAGTATATGTAAATGTCTATGAAATAAATGTATATTCACCATTGTCGCTGGCAGTGTATGTATGTCTGATGTAAGGGTTTTCCCAAAATTCGCGCGCTTTTGAATGTGTACTCTGCAACAAATGACACGTAGATGGTTTACCAAAAAAAGTACAAAAGTGAAATGAAATATTTTCACGAATATTTAAAAAACAAATAGTTTATCAAATGCAATTAAAGAAATGTGTCATATTCACCATGTTTACTATTTTGCAAATTCTAATAAAAAGAGGGCGCCACTTGCATTGAATACTTCCTGTGGATGACATGAAAACACTTTGTCATAAAAAAGAAAGAAGATATTGGATTTTCATCATAGTTTCAAATAGTTTAGTTGGTAAGTAAGAACCATTTAACCATAATTTGTTATAGCATTCAATGCTTTTATCAAAATGCAAATGTGAGGTTTATGTTGGAGTTTTGGCAAAATTGGCATCAAAAGGGGGTATGGAATCAGGCTTCTAATCAATGAAGATGGTACTAGCATTCACCATGAATTACTCATTTCATGGTACTTGTTTATTTCTCACCAATCATTGATCCAAACTCAGCTCAATTGATAGAATTAAGAACTGAATTTAAGACCTAATAATCTTAGAATTTTTAATAAATATTTGAAAGAACGGTATGGGCAACACAAAGCAGACACCAAACCCAACAAATGAAATCAGGAACAGAACTTAAACCTTTAAATTATTGAAAAACAAGACACAGATTATTACGTGTATTACTCGAACCACATATTAAGTTGACACCTAATGACAAAACCATGATTACCATTTTAAGGGAGAAATGCTGACAGGACATTGTTTCAATTCTCGAAAAACAAATATCCAGAATCAATTGCTTTAATTCAAAAGCGTTCTCCCTAATTATCCTTTCAATGTATGTTGTATCTATAAACCTTTTCATGCTAGTATCAGAAATCTAATCTCTCATTGTATTCGAAATGTACATGCTATTTAGGATAAAAAACTAAATGAAAAAACAAGAATAAAATGATACAATTTTAACTTCATAAATTCAAACTGACGGAAATACAAATTACCATAGATATTTGTGTACATGATGTAATACGCAAGGTCAAAGGCTAAATGTATATATTTAAAAGGTGTCAAATCTGGCTGTAAATAATTTATTCTTGCAAACATTGAAACAATTATGATTTCACTTCATACGAAAGAGAAAAATATAACTATTTCATGTTTAACTAAACTTAAAGCATGTCTTCCATTTTTCACTTTTACGTTGAGCAAATCATATATCCATATTTATTTCGGCCCCGAATGCGGACCTCGGAAAAATAACACTTCCGTAACAAAAAAAGTTCCACTGTTATATTGGTTCTAATCAGTGTTTCACGAGACTCATGTCTTTTCATTTCACTCTATAACTTGAAATAATTGTTGTTGTGAATTGCAATTTTAATGATTGTTCTATTTCAAATTTTTATTTCCATAGTTCTTACACATATATATAGAAATTGTCTAGTGAAATAAAATAAAAGCATTGAAATGTTATGTCTTTTACGTCTTGTTTTTGCTACCTTTTACATACAGACTAAGAGTTTTAAGAGTAATATTAGAATAATGTTACACTATTGACATTTCCCCAGTTTATTCATTGAGTTATTTCTCTTTGATCATTACATATGAAAACATTCAAATCGCATCCTATAAATTACAACACTGCTTCTCGAAACAACAATAATGGAAAACACAACTGGGACAAAGTTCAACAAAGAAACTGAAAAAACTAGTTCTTTCAGTTGTTTCATAAAGTGATATTTCTCCTTCTGGGAAAACAAATGAAACTAGCTACGTCCTAACAATTTAAAAGTTTTGTGTAATGAAATATCAGCTGTGACTCCACTGAATTAAGCAAGGAATAATTGTTAAAACAAAGAAATTTAAAAGCTTTGTGTAATGAAATATCAGCTGTGACTCCACTGAATTAATCAAGGAATAATTGTTAAAACAAAGAAATTTAAAAGCTTTGTGTAATGAAATATCAGCTGTGACTCCACTGAATTAAGCAAGGAATAATTGTTAAAACAAAGAAATTTAAAAGCTTTGTGTAATGAAATATCAGCTGTGACTCCACTGAATTAAGCAAGGAATAATTGTTAAAACAAAGAAATTTAAAAGCTTTGTGTAATGAAATATCAGCTGTGACTCCACTGAATTAAGCAAGGAATAATTGTTAAAACAAAGAAATTTAAAAGCTTTGTGTAATGTAATATCAGCTGTGACTCCACTGAATTAATCAAGGAATAATTGTTAAAACAAAGAAATTTAAAAGCTTTGTGTAATGAAATATCAGCTGTGACTCCACTGATTTAAGCAAGGAATAATTGTTAAAACAAAGAAATTTAAAAGCTTTGTGTAATGAAATATCAGCTGTGACTCCACTGAATTAAGCAAGGAATAATTGTTAAAACAAAGAAATTTAAAAGCTTTGTGTAATGAAATATCAGCTGTGACTCCACTGAATTAAGCAAGGAATAATTGTTAAAACAAAGAAATTTAAAAGCTTTGTGTAATGAAATATCAGCTGTGACTCCACTGAATTAAGCAAGGAATAATTGTTAAAACAAAGAAATTTAAAAGCTTTGTGTAATGAAATATCAGCTGTGACTCCACTGAATTAAGCAAGGAATAATTGTTAAAACAAAGACATTGCAGTTACTTATCTAAAGTAGTTTATACTGGACCAGAGCACAAATCTTCGAACTACAACAAAACTTGACTTTATTCCAGGAAATACGCCTATAGTGTGTGGATAAAATAAAATACACGTATGTTAATCATATTTTCAAATTTATAATGCTACAAATAAAATAACTTTTGTCTATGTTTATGAGAAATAATTGTTTAAGAAAAGGAAGTTTTGGTTGGATAAGTGAATATAGATTTTAAGGATTTGAAATAACTATTCTAAACCAATTGTGTCAGGTACCTTTGAGATCAGTTATTCTTTGTATTTGTCTTCTTCAAAAGGTACAAGTTTCTAACGTAAAAGTATAAAAAGAATAATTGAATTTCTAAAACTCATTTATTTGCAAAAATCAATAATAAAGGTTAAAAAAAACCACTTAGTAAATTACAAAATTAATCAAAAAATTAAGAACTAACGAGTAATGTTTTTATTAATTAATTCATTCGTCTTAAAAAAAAAAGATGTTTTATGAATGCTAATGATAAAAATATTCACAATTGCCTGAATGATACATATACTTTCATAAAAGTAATAAGTTTAAGCTGATCAAATATATTCTTACCTTTTTTGTGCGTTACAAGCTATAACCGCTTATTATTTGAATTCTTATCTATGTCATAATTGATATTGAAACAACCGTTTTGATTGGATAATGCAAATTTGATGTACACACATTCAATTTGGAGATGTTTAAATACGTTTTTCATAAAAAAAAAATTTAAAAAAAAATATGCATATCAAAGAGTGCACCTTAATTTCTTAAACAAAGTCATTATTTGTATTGATTTAACAATAGGCCATTTATTTCTGTTTTGTGCATCAATCATCATAACCTTTACCCCAATCGTAGGAAAATTGAAACTGCTGGAGTTCATGTAAGAGGGAAATAACATTATAATTCAGAACATTAAACGCTATAGGTTTCCATTTTCATTTTATATGACAACTTTTATAATCAAATTGATATATGATCATTATACATACGAAATGGCTAGCATTATTAGCAAATGCTAATGCGGAAGCAAATACTCGTAATTAACTTTTAACGGAAAACACTTAACAGTCAGAAACAGTGCCAATCCCTAGTAGTACAAACAGGAAAAATTTATACACATACTAGTACTTTTAATAAATTTGTTTCACATCATTTTAAAACTCCTTATTCAAATCAATAAAAACGTGCAGATTTAAGTTGTGATGTTCTCAGTACGGATTTGTCATACCTGTTGTCATTGAGAATATATAAAAAGTATTTATTATTTGTTTTATATTCTTATTATTCTTAATCATATCGTGAGACAATTCTCGACATGAGACTAAATGACATAGAAGTTAACAACTATAGGTCACCGTACGGCCTTCAACAATGAGCAAAACCCATACAGCATAGTCAGCTAAGTCAATCTATACTTTTGGCTAGAACAACCTAATCGGTTAGAATATTTCAAACTTTTATAAACAGAAAATGAAAATAACAATTATATTTCCTGTCAATACAAAAGTGTTGAGTACTGGCCAACCTGATACTAGTATTTTGTATTGCGTTCTAAAATATATTACAATGGCGTCTAAAATGTAAACCTGCTAAAGCGATTTCCCTTTTCAATTATAACATGTATAATTCGACTTGTCACATTAAAAATGTTATTTTCATTTTGGAGGCAAAGGTTATGACATGTTATCAAATATGATTTACGTGTAATCATGAAATGCATAATATTAAACCGATTGTTCAAAAGGATATAGACATTTTATTACAAAAACGTCAATTGTGTAGGGTGTTGAAATGTGGTACAGAAAGATGTTGTCCATATTCCATCAACAAATGTATAAACAATAATACCGAACTCCAAGGGGGAAATCAATTAAACCTGATATAAAACCAAACGTGGGACTACTGAGGATTCATTTATTTTCGTGGGTATCAATTTTCGTGGATTTCGGAAAACCAGCATTTTCGTGGATATTTGATTTCGTGGTTTTGTCAATCTCTGCAAACAAAGCCTATATAATATGTGTTATTCGTTGAACATTTGAATTCGTGGTTCACTTGTACCCACGAAAAACACGAAAATTGGTATCCAACGAATAATAATGAATCCACGGTATATCATTCAACGGAACGACTGAAGGACAACCGTCAAATTTCAGACTACGTAAAGGCAGTGCCCGAAGAATGTTTTGCAATTTTAACTTTAAAAAACGGATCGAAAATAACATGTTAGTGGTTGCTTCACCAGGCACGCGTTTCTCTTTCAAAAGACTCATTAGTACCTATCATATTAAATCAATTGGAAGGCCAAAATGTGAACGACAATTGAAATATATGAACCCATAGCTTTTTGTTAATTTTTTAATCATGCAATGACACTGTTCTTCACGTTCATTTATATCGATTTCTTCATATACTGAGATATGAACAATAAGCATAATTCATGGAAATCAAGGCACTTGGTGTTCAGTAGTTATCGTTTGTTGATGTGGTTCATACGTGTTTCTCGTTTCTCGTAATTTATATAGATTAGAACGTTGGTTTTCCTGTTTAAATAGTTTTACACTAGTTATTTTTGGGGCCCTTTATAGCTTGCTGTTCGGTGTGAGCCAAGGCTCCGTGTTAAAGGCCGTACTTTGACCACTGATGGTTTACTTTTACAAATTGTGACTTGGATGGAGAGTTTTCTCATTGATACTCATACAAGATCTTCTTATATCTACTTACACAGTTATTTTGTTCTACCATAAGCTATTTTATATAATACAAACTTGTTGCAAGAAATAATAAAAATTACAATAATTACTCCTTTGCGAGATCCAATATTTTAAGCCATTTTGACCTATTATGTCTTTTTGTTTTGTTCACACATTGTTATCAATACAATGGAATTTTATGCGACTGTCATACAAGTAAGAGGTTTTGCTAGCTATATACCATGGTTTAATCCACCATTATCTACTTAAGGGAATGCCTGTACCAAGTCAGGAATATGACAGTTGTTTTCCATTCGTTTGATGTCTTGAACTTTTAATTCTGCTATTTGATAAATGACTTTCCAATTTGAATTTTCCTTGGAGTTCGGTATTTTTGTTATTTTACTTTTTTTGAGACAATTTTTCTACCATAATATCGTTATTGTAATATTTCCACTGTATAAATAATATCCTGTGTAATTATTTAACAAGAAGTAAAACGCATATAGTTAACGTGTCATGAAATATAAGTTCCTCATGATATAAGTTTCAAATGGAAGAAATGTCATGGACTATTATTTCCCCAGGAACAAATATTACAGTATTTGTTCCTAAAAGAGTAGATTGTTTAGAATGCTGGAATGTTATGGCATTGTTTATTTTACCATTTCCAAGAGAACTTCTGTTAGGTAGAACAGATATACGTGCTGTTATTATCCTCCAGAAGAAATGTTCGTGTCTTTAATTCTCACATTTGATTAGATCTCTCCACTTTTCTGTGGAAAGTCCTATTGGTTTTCTTCTGATTATTATTATTATTAGGTCTTTCCACTTTTCTGTAGAAAAACATATCTATTTTCTTTTGTTTTTTATTAATTAAGTCTTTCCACTTTTCCGTGGAAAGACCTATTGTATTTGTTCTGATTATTATTAGGTTTT
This sequence comes from Mytilus edulis, assembly GCF_963676685.1. Taxonomy (NCBI): domain Eukaryota; kingdom Metazoa; phylum Mollusca; class Bivalvia; order Mytilida; family Mytilidae; genus Mytilus; species Mytilus edulis. The sequence continues at coordinate 54,832,893 of NC_092354.1, forward strand.
TCCACTTCTCCGCGGAAAGACCTATTGCTTTTGTTCTGATTATTTTTTCCGCCTAATTTTTATACTTCGCTGTTAAGTTGTTTCGTAATATGTCGCTTAGATATATGATATGGGTATGATATCGAACAGTAAATACGCTTTTGAAACTGACACCGCTTAGCCGATTATTTTCGATGTAAGAGTTATCTCTCTATTTCTAAAACTCTGCAACCGTATAAGAAACCGATAAATTTATTTTACCAAATTGCTCGTTATATCCTCCTTATATCCTCAGGATATGAGAGTTATTCCCCCTTATGCATTTGATATTTGTGATATGCATTTCTTACTAGTAAACCATAAGTGATAGAGACCTGGGATCTTTTGATTTGAGGTCCTTGGTTAAAAAAAATAGGTCAAGGTCAAAGGTCAAGGTCATATTCTAAATTTTGATCTTGTTTATTTTCGCTACTTTTCATTAACCGTACAATATTTTGATAACACCTTTGTAAGAAATTGTCATTTGTAACATGTCGTAAGGCATAAATTTTGGTTGAAAGAGGTCGAAGACATTACATTGGAGTTTTCGCCCCTCTTTTATATAGAATTATGTGTATAGTGGTATAACCATACATATTAAAGACCCTTAAGGAACCTTTGATTTGAGGCCCCTGGTTAATGACCTTGAAGTTATGGTCAAAGTCATAGGTAAATTTGACGTTATAGATTTCGACTTTTGCTATAAATTCATATTTATAGATCATAAAGCCATAGGACTCTGTTTATTAGGTTAGAAGCCATATGACTTTGAAAAAAAACAAACCGAAAGTGACCCGGTGTAAACTGGAAGTGGCTATTTTTGCACTTATTTCATTTAAAAGTATATAGAACAATATATTTTTGAAAGCAGTGTCAAATAAACTATCAAATAATACCGGAAGTGACATTTTTCAGACCGGAAGTAACAAATTACCTCCCTTTTTCAATTTTTTTATATAGAAACCTTATGCGCCTTTGAAATTTACCCTGCGTAACCAAATACTTTTCTTTGTAGGAGTTATCTCCCCGAACACTGTTTTCCTTGTGACTGCATCTCCTCCGTAACCGTAAAAGAAAGCGACAAATTTATTTTATAAAATTGCTCGTTATATCCTTCTCATGATTTGTCCGATTACGACCGAAGCTATATGAACACTCCATATGAGAGTTATTTCCCCTTATGCATTTGATAAAAGTGATATGCATTTCTATCTTGTAAACCATAAGTAATAGAGACCTAGGCTCTTTTGATTTGAGGTCCTTGATTTAAAAATAAAAAAATAAGGTCAAGGTCAGAGGTCAGGGTCATATTTCAAATTTTGATTTTGGCTTATTTTCAATTCTTTTCAAAAACCATATAAGATATCAACAAAATATTTTTGCTAAAATGTTAGTTGCGACATATCGAAACACAAAAATTCTGGTTGAAAGAGTACGCTAACATTAAATTGGAGTTTTCTCCCCTCTTATATTAAAAATTAGGCATAAAGCGATATAACTCTTCAACCATATATAATTAAGACCTATGGTCTTTTAATTTGAAGTCCTTGGTTTATGACTTTGAAATTGAACTCAATGTCATAGGTAAAATTGGCGTTCTAGATTTTGACCTTTGCTTTAACCTCCTGTGTATACATAATAAAGCCAAATGAATTTTTGCATTACGTTGCAAGACACGTGAACATGAAAAGGCCAACCCGAAGTGACCTTGCGTAAACCGGAAGTAGCTATTTCTTGTACTTATTTAATGTAAAAGTATATTGAACAATATATTTTTGGAATCAGTATCAAGTAAACTATTAAATAAAACCCGAAATAACAATTTATCTCCCTTATTTAGAAAAAAAGTTATACAAACCATATATTTTTTGAATCAGTGTACAATAAGCTATCATTTGACGTTGAATATTATATTTCAAACTGATTTTTCATAGTTCTATATCAAAATTAATCATTATGGGTGGAAAGACCTTCAATTGGTTTTTAATTATTATTAGGTCTTTCCACTTTTCTGTGGAAAGACCTATTGTTTTTCTTCTGATTATTAGGTCTTTCCACTTTTCTGTGGAAAGAACTATTGTTTTTCTTCTGATTATTTTTTTTTTTCTTCCGCCTAATTTTGTTCTTGCGATAAATATTTGTTTCGCAATATGTCGCTTAGATATTTGGTATATGATATCAAACAGTTTATGCGCTTTTGAAATTTACCCTGCGTAACCGAATACTTTTCATTGTAGGAGTTATCTCCCCAACACTGTTTTCCTTGTGTCAACTACTCCTTCGCAACCGTAAAATATTACGACAAATTTATTTTATAAAATTGCTCATTATCTCCCTCGCATGATTTGTCCAATTTTGACCGAAGCAATATGAACGCTCCCCTTTTGTATTTGAAATTTTGAAATGTATTTTAAACTGGAAAACCATAAGTGATAGAAGCCTAGGGTATTTTGATTTGAGATCTTTGGTCCAAAAAAATGAAAATAAGGTCAAGGTCAAAGGTCAAGGTCGTATTTTAGATTTTTATTTGTCTTTGATTTCCCCTATAACTTTGGAATGGTTATAGATACAGAAAATTTACATAGTTAAAAATGCTTAGTACTTCAAGGGGCAACTTTTTAACATTATGACTGTCTTGGATTTACCATTGTGTAAGGGGCATAATCCCCATTGATGGTTTATATAAAGCCATTATTAGGCAAAACTCTTAAACAAAATGTCTTTGACCCATAGGGTCTTTTGCAATGACATTGTGGAGCAATGACCTTGAAAAAAGTCACAAGGTCAAAGGTCAAGGTCATGTATTAAAAGGCAAATTATGTGATTTTTGGCACTATTTAAAGAGTTTTATGTGTGTTTGAATTCCAAACAACCAACCAATCAATCTACCAATCAATCAATCAATCAATCAGTGCATGAATGTTTCTGTCTCATGTGTTTAATCAAGATCTTTTTTGTTTCTTTTTCGCTGTTTCAATTGCCCTATCTAACGTGTTTAATCAATCAATCAATCAATCAATCAATCAACCAACCAACCAACCAATCAATCAATCAATCAATCAGTGCATGCAATTTTCTGTCTCATGTGTTTAATCAAGATCTTTTTTGTTTCTTTTTCGCTGTTTAAATTGACCCTATCCAACGTGTTTAATCAACCAACCAATTAACCAATCAATCAATCAATCAATCAACCAACCAACCAACCAACCAACCAACCAATCAATCAATCATTGTATGTATGCTTCCGTTATGTATGTTTAATACGGGGTCTAAGTTCTCATTTGGGTTTTTTCGCTTGTTTCAAGAAACAAAAAATCCACATGTACTCTGAAACTACAAGTCCAATCGACCTGAAAATTTGCAGGCAGCAGGGCATACATGTACTAAAGGTTCATAAAAAAACTTGGTGCAGATATCTCTCAAGACTTTTCCTAGAGAAAAGAAATGGCAATGCCGTAAAAACCGTAAATCTCAGTAAAAACCTACAATAAAATGTCCGCTCCGACATTGAAATACTAATCTGTGTTACAAACAGGTGCTGAAAAATGTACATTATCAGAAAATAATCATTAAATGTGTTTTAAAGTTACACCGGATCAAATAAATCCAAAGCATGCACTGCCCGTGAACTGTGATCAAAATGTCAATTTCCTACAATGACAAAAGAAATTACATTGTGTGCATTCCGTCTCTATACATGTTGTCTGTTCAACGTCCCCACCTGAAAAGGAATAAAGTTTTCGTTATTATAAACCCGCGTCACGTGATGTCTCCTCAATCTGGCGCGCGCTGTACCTAAAATAAAATAAAAACTTTCCAAACTAAACATGAAACTTCTCCGGTAACAATAATATAGACCCCATACAGAAACAAACAAACAAACAAACAAACAAACAAACCAACCCCCCCTTTTCCATTCAATCAATTTCAAAGGGGGAAAGACCGCCTCCAATTGCTTTTTGAAAGCAATTGATTTATATATATTTTTTTTTCTTCCGCCCAATTTTGTTCTTGCGATAAATATTTGTTTCGTAATATGTCGCTTAGATATTTGGTATATGATATCCAACAGTTTATGCGCTTTTGAAATTTACACTGCGTAACCGAATACTTTTCTTTGTAGGAGTTATCTCCCCAAACACTGTTTTCCTTGTGTCCACGACTCCTTCGCAACCGTAAAAGTTTACGACAAATTTATTTTATAAAATTGCTCATTATATCCTTCGCATGATTTGTTCTATTTTGACCGAAGCAATATGAACGCTCCATATGAGAGTTATTTCCCCTTATGCATTTGATATAAGTGATATGCATTTCTATCTTGTAAAACATAAGTGATAGAGACCTAGGATCTTTTGATTTGAGGTCCTTGGTCCAAAAAAATGAAAATTAGGTCAAGGTCAAAGGTCAAGGTCATATTCTAATTTTTGAATTTGGCTTATTTTCACTATTCCCAAAAACCGTATAAGATATCAACAAATTATCTTAACTAAATTGTTAGTTGCGACATGTCATAACACGTAAATTTTGATTGTAAGGGTACGTTGAACATAGAAGGGAGTTTTTTCCCCTCTTGTATTTAAAAATATGCGTATGGTGATATAACTCATTAACCAAATATAATTAAGACCTATGGTCTTTTGATTTGAGGTCCTTGGTTCATGACCTTGAAATTGATCTCAAAAATAAAAAAAAAACAACCGGAAGTGAACTTGTGTAAACCGGAAGTAGCTTTTTTTGGTACTTTATCAATATAAAAGTATATAGAACCAGATATTTTTGGAATCAGTGTCAAAAATATTTAAATATTATCGGAAGTTACATTTTTCAAACCGGAACTAACAAATGATCTCCCTTATTTAAAAAAAATAGTATAAAAACCATATATTTTTGGAATCAGCGTTCACTAAGCTATCATTTAACGATTGAAATGACATTTTAAACTTAATTTTACAACTTTCATATTAAAACACATAGTTTTAGATGGAAAGACCTTCAATTGTTCTCTGAACAATTGGTTTTTAATTATTATTATGTTTTCTTCTTCCGCCACATTTTTTTCTTACGGTGTATAGAGGTTTTGCAAGATGTCGCTTAGATTTTTGCATATGATATCGAAAAGTTATTGCGAATTTGAATCTGACCCTGTTTAACCAACCACTTTTTTATTGTAAGAGTTATCTCTCCAAATTGTTTTTCTTGTGTCTCCTTTGCAACCTTAAAAGATTACGACAAAATTATTTTACCAATTTGCTCGTTATAATTTTAGGATCTTAAGAATAATTTTGACTGAAGCGGTCCGTTGACTCCATATGAGAGTTATTTCCCCTTCTGTATTTAAAAAAAGTGAAATGTAATTGTAACTGGAAAAACCAGGTGATAGAGACCTAGGGTCTTTTGATTTGAAATCTTTGGTCCAATCAAAAGAAAATTAGGTCAAGATCAAAGCTCAAGGTCATGTTCTAAATTTTGATTTTGGCATTTTTTCACATCTTTTCAAAAATCTTTTAAGATATCAACAACATATTTTGCTAAATTGTTAGTTGCAACATGTCGTAACACATAAATTTTTGTTGAAAGGGTACGTTGACATTAAATGGCAGTTTCTCCCCTCTTATATTTGAAATTACGCGAATGGTGATACAACTCATTAAACATATATAATAAAGACCTAGGGTCTTTTGATTAGAGGTCCTTAGTTTATGACCTTGAAATTTAGGTCAAGGTCATATGCAATGTTGACGTTGTAGATTTTGACCTTTTTCTTTAACTTCATATGCATATATGATAAAGCTATAGGACTTTCGCATTAGGTTGCTAGCCATATGACATTCAAAAAGGTCAACCGGAAATGACCTTGTGTAAACCGGAAGTAGCTATTTTTTGTATTTATTTAATGTGAAAATATATAGAATCATATATTTTTGGAATCAGTGTCAAGTAAACTATGAGATAATATGAAAGTAACATTATCTCACTTATTTTAAACCAAAGTGTTAAGAATTCATATATTTTTGGAATCAGCATACAATAGGCTATCATTTGACTTTGGAAATGACTTTTTAAATAGGACTTTAATATGTTATCCAAATATATCGTTTTTAGTGGAAAGATCTTCTTATTATTCTTATTATCATTACTATCACTGTATGTATGGTGATCGAAGAAAATTGGCCTTTTTGTAGAGGGCATAACCCAAGTGAACGATTTCCGAAAAGACAAAATTAACTTTAACTATAAAACTAAAGGTCCTAAATCCATGGGTTGTTCACAATGACATCGGGGACCAATGACCTTTACACAGGTCATAAGGTCCAATTTCATGTCCTGAATAGCGAATTTTGTGCTTTGATCCTATTTTAAGGATTTTATGTGTTTTAAAAGCTTTTCAAGGCATTCTACGTCGTCTATTTAAATATATATTTCACATCATGAAAAGGAAAGAACTCTCAATTGTTTTTGATCAATTGACATTTTAATTATTATAAATATTTGTTATTGTTATTACGGTTTTATTATCATTAGTTGATTTGGTGGTGTAAATCTATTATTTAGTTATTTATACTATGCTCTTGATGCACATTTAATTAATGCATAGAAGGCATGACATTCAAGATAAGATTCTATGCTTTAATCGTTTTATTCTCCTTTACGACATCTCTTAGATTTGAATAAGTATACATTTTCATACTTTATTGAAACTAAACTGATAAGAATACAATCTTATGATCAAATTCTGAATAAGCAATCCAAATAAAAGACTGTTGGCAACAACCATGCTAAAAATGTATCATTAATATCTAGAAATTGTTTTTTTGCCGAAAAACATCAAAGAAAAATAATCAAAACTGCATTATATATCTCTTATGAAAATATTTAAATAAAAAATACCGTACAATGTACATCTAAAAATATTTGTGGTTAGACGGAAATGATTCAGTTGATCACGCTACGTTTCAGTTCTTAATCACGTGATTTCAATTAGTCGTTATGACATTACGTAACTTATACATAGATAAATAGTGTTGAACATATGTTCTGGATAGATTATCATCTAAAGCGGTAAGATTTTGTTTTACTAATTGTATAAAGACTTGACCATGCTTACAATTTGTAAGTGAAAGACTGCGAATATGACACCGGTCAGAATTTATTTTTAACCATTCTTTGTATAATATCAAAGTTGTTTTTACTGATGCAATTTCTTTCAAAATATATTGTCGTAAGATGAAAAGTCGGTGAGGGAGATAATGATACATAATTAACGACTAATGTAGTTGGTACTATATAAAGTTTTAAATGAATAGTTTTTTGACAACAATATTTTACCGAACGTTCATATAATTTATAATTTAAGCTTATTTGAAAGGGTATGAGGTAAGAGTTAATCAGTCGGGATCCAGTCAATATGCATGTAGTCATGATGCACATAGAATGTATATTGTAAACCATGTGAATCGATATTCTTCGTGAAAGAAATCTAATGAACGTAAAATATTTTTAAAAACATACACGTTTTATTATGATAAACATCATAGTATAGATACATACATATACACATGTATGTGTTTTAGGAAGTATATTTTGTCAATTGTTAAGGTGCATCTAAATGCCTGTTTATAAATAATATGGATGATTCATCAATTAGTATGAATGACATTTTTTTATAAGAATCGTATCACAACACAGCTTACCACAAAATAAAATCTTATATAATGTGAATGTAAATTTTGGTGAATAGAAGATATCTATAAACAGATACATTCATCTTATATTATTTACGAAATTGATCTATTATCATCGGAATGAAATTGATAATATTGTTAAATAAATTTCTGCATTACAAATTACATATTGAATTACAAAATACTACAGAATACATTGATATTATTTTACAAATTTAACGCTATAGAGTTTTCTTTGTCTTTACAATTGAAATTGCTATAAATACTGTCTAAATATTGTTCACAGTACGTTTCTTAATATAAAATCCACCCTAATTTAGTCAGTTGTTCTACAACTGCTACATATTTATCAAGTGGAAAACTCTGATATTGCAATAAATCAATTAAAATCTACGCTGTGCCTAATCGTCAGTTCTTGAAGAGTTATATATTTATCTTTTATTCGATTTGAAGTGGCGCTGTAGAAGATTTATCTTTAAGATGGCATTCTAATTACCCAATACTAGAACAAATTATAATAACCGGTGATTAGGGTGTCTATGATCTTACCACACTCATTTGTATTACTTTACATCCATATAGTAATGAGTATAGTAACCATCTCCCAACAAACAAATCTACTTAAATATCCCTCTTTCCGAGCGGAATTACTAGGAAAATAACTTACTGTTTTGGAAAACCTATTTATTCCCAATAATATATTACTAGACGTACTGGTATAGGCATCAGCAGAATTTCCACTTTTTAAATTAATGATCATCTATCTTGAATGATCTTATTTACTGATTGCAATATGTTGGTTTGTCGGGATTTGTAGCTTTTATATATTTAGCAAACGTTATTCAATGTTCTAGTGTAAACGGTTGTATCTGTTAATGAATATAAAATATTAAATGCAAAAAATATTCAAAGTTTAAATGTATGGTTTACGAGTCACCAAGTTCTTCTTTTGATAAAATATTTGTTTAAAAATCATGTAAAAATGTTAGTAATCCTGCAGTTATGGTAATGTTAATTGAATAACTGTAGTTAAAATAGTCAAAATTAATTTTAAAAAATGGTTCGTTTGTCAATATATAAAAATAGTGTTGCTGATTCCCCATGTGTGATCCTAGACAACCCTGAATCTGATGTATCTGTCAGTTTAAGATGTCGTATATTAATATTTGAGAAATCAATATTTAAAAAAAAAACATCATTATACTGTTTATAAAATAACTAAGTCGTATGTGTTACATTAAGTTTATATTTAAAAACATAAATAAATATGTGAAATGCAATTACTGAAGTACATGAACGTGCATTATTTAAATATAAATCAAACTGTGTTTTAATCATTGAAATGGGGGATAATGTTTAGATTTTAATAATATTAAATAGATGCATATATTTTCTAAATAAATGTAAGATGTATAAAATGTTGAAAAAAGAAATACAAACAGATATGAAAAATTGTCCAAAAAATATATGGCTTTTCGCGCTATTTTTTCTCTCTTGTCAAGTAAAGACACCAGTATTATTGTTTCACTACTTACATAATTTTAAAACAATACAATTCTAAATTTGAACATTTGATTATGTAACAAAACAAATTAAAAGTATCGAAACGTTCAAAATCAAATATATTTTAAATGTAATTATATTTTGTACTTTTCTATTGACATTGATGCAATTCTGTTAAATTTCACACACTATTTTCTTCTTTTAATTATTTCATCATTCTTCTTATTTGTTATACCCCTGCTTACTAAAGCGACGACATAAACTGATAGCTTAGTTTGTTTAACTGTTTGATCATTCTTTCATATGTGTGTCTGGTCACATAAGGCAGTACCTGTATACGAAAGCTAATATTTAGCGGCGAGTCATCGCAGTAACCAATCATTCATAGATCAGAGCAGCTCACAGCATCGGTACTTCGATCTTATTTTGGGAATATATGGACTGATTGAAAGGACCTGTCTGAAAACTATACTATTTAAAATTATTTTTGTATTCACCGAATAAAGACTCAATTTTATAATAACTGTGTGTTTACAGCACATTAATGCATATATTTTTTGACTGATCGATCGCTAATCCTTGTCACGAAAGCTCTCACATTTAATCATTTAAATGCGTTAAATACGCTCTGGGTGATTGATCAATGATCATTCAAGGATCTTTTGTCAATCAGTACGGTTCTCGTAAACAACTTATGTTACATTTACTGCTCATCTAATTTTTCTTCTATTCCCATAAATTCTGAAAATCTGTAATAAGGAAAAACATTGTGCACACCTTATTTGATCTATGTACTAACAAAAAATGATGTATTTTTCTAAGTAAGACATGACCATGTAACCATAGTTTTTGTCGAGTGTACAGTTATACGCCCACAATATATAACACCCATTTTCACAGCGGAAATAAAACTTTATTTTAGGACTCATTAATGTAAATATTTTGCATGCATTGTATTAAAGGCTGATCCTATCAATACGGGGTTAACCACATATTTATATACAACTATTTATAGTAGTTTTAAAACTCAAACTATTTTCGGTCACAATATATTGATACGAATGCACTAGCAATGAGAAACAAATATGAAAATGTCTTCTGTCTATTAATATCACCACTCAGTGATTTATTTTGATATGCAGTGCATATTGCTTATCTAGATATTACATGAATATATATTTCAAAATTCTTTATGAATGAATTATAAGTGATAGTAAAAGGACGGAAATCAAGCTTCGTCATGTTCATAGGTTTAGTGATTACAACATATATATGCTTATTAACCGATTAAGACATGTATACAGTCATGTTTGCTGAGCTATGTCATATCATGATAAACAAAACAAACATGAATGATAATAACAGAAAATTTGGGGTTTACGCTAATGCTACAGGAACTCAGCAACAAAAACATATCTACATAAGATATAAACAATATTTAAGGTATATACAATATGTCAGGTTCGTGAATTACTCTACGTTTGAAAATTTAGGAAAAATGCTTTGCAAATGTAAGTTTATATGTTGAAAATATTATATTGATTAATATTATATGTCCATGTCTGGTTTTAAATACTTTCAATTGATTCTGTAGGACTTGTATATCCCAATTTAACCGTTTAACATACGATGATAAAGAATTATGATACCTATGTCAGAAAACTACCATGAAAAAAAATCCCCTAAATACATAACCACAATTATCAGTTGCACCTTGTTCGGCTATTTCAAGACAAATCATTTATGAATATGCAAATTTTAATCAAACGACGAGGGATATAATCTAAATGTACCCGATTTAACACCTCTGAGAAAAGAGGTAGCTCACTTACATATGTATAAGCCTATGCCACCGAATTTGATTTTCATATCTAATAATTTGTGACCAAAAGTTTAGCCTTTGAATGCAATTTGGACAAATTCGATAGTTAAACAATGTTAACAAATTGAAAGAATCCAACAGAATGTGCCTTCTATATAGATTACAAATTCAATAAATCCTCACAGGAAATTGTGTCTAGTTGTAATAAAAAAAGCTTTTGATATCTACAATGTAGACTAAATGTACGAGTTATCAATCAAACTAGTGACTAATCTGAAGTTTTCAATTCCACAGATTTATTGCATTGGAAATGTCTGAAAAAAAATCATTTAGTCGTTATTAAACTATGGCAGTTTAAAACATTTCTAATTTAAATCTTTTATCAATAATGCAATATATTCGATAGAACTTAGAAGTTTTTCCAGTAAGACTATTTTCAATAAAACTCGCCTTTTCTATATCAATTTCCTATTTCACTATCACTTCAACAATTTGTCATTCTTCATCAAAGAAGCGCTTTTATTGCCGTTCTTCATCTCAAAGTCACAGTGAGGCCTTATATAGTACTGGAGTGGTACTGTTACCTCTTGTATAATATAAACCATCCTGTACGGCTTCAGATCACCAATGGTTCTTGTCTGGTTTGTGTTGCTCAATCTTAGGTTAACTGTGAGGTGTTTTGTGAATTGCTGTTTGTCTGTTCATATTATTTGCATTATTTGTTTTTTCAGACATCTACGTCTTTGGTTGTTTTTTGACACCTTGGGTTTGTCTCTCGTTTTGTAAAATGGTCATATTCAAGGTATTTCTTTGGTATGTGTGGTACAGCAGAACCTGTTAATTTTTTAAGTTTTTAACTTTTTTAAATGATACCGCTTTGCACACTATTTTTAACTATTTTGGTCACATTTATCGATAAAGCTCCTAAGTAAACATTATTACTTAAAAAATGAAGAAATAATCAGCATTATATACAACCAATAGCCCTTGGATTGGATGATACATAATCAGGAAAAAAAATCTGTTTAGGCGATAATAGTTGAGAACCACCATCCATAACATGTTCATAGAACACAAAAAATGTAACTTAACTATTTTTCTTTCATTCATTTCTATTTGTAGTTTAATATAATGAATGCCTGTCAGAACTAATGTCTTTGCCCACTTTTTCCATCAAAATTATAATGTGATATAATAAAAGACAGACATGTGATTATTTAATTTTTTTTAGAAACTTATTTTTCTGTTTATATAATTTGTATAAGGTAATTACAATATTTCAATATTCCGTATCAACTTCACAAATAATACATGATGGTCTTGAAGTATAAATTCTAAGTACTGACGTTGTTTACCATCTTAATTACGTGTTATAGTGTTATTTTATTTGTCTTTGTAAATCATTTACTTTACTGTTTACTCAATGTTTGGTAATATCCTCTTGACGTGACTCGGTACTTATACATCCCGCCATTGTATTACTGTGCTATCGTCATTTTTTGTATTCGTGTCTTTCATTTTGCTTATGTGCTTTGTCTATATGCCATTTTGTTTTTCTTTGCTGACATATTTATAAAAAAGAAGATGTGGTATGATTTCCAATGAGACAACTGTCCACAAGAGACCAAAATGACACAGACATTAACAACTATAGGTCACCGTACGGCCTTCAACAATGAGCAAAGCCCATACCGCATAGTCAGGCTATAAAAGGCCCCGATATCACAATGTAAAACAATTCAAACGAGAAAACTATTTGTTTGTTTTCATAGTGATTAAGATTATAACACAATGTTGACTGCTGTACCCCTATTTTTGACATTTTTACCTATTATGTCTGTTTGTTTTGTTCACACATTGTTGTCAATATGATGGAATTGTATTCGAATGTCATACAAGTGAGAGGTTTAGCTAGCTATAAAATCAGCTTAATCCACCATTTTCTACATATGAAAATGTCTGTACCAAGTCAGGAATATGACAGTTGTTTTCCATTCGTTTGATGTGTTTGAGCTTTTCATTTTGCCATTTGATAAGGGACTTTCCGTTTTAAATTTTCTAGGAGTTCGGTATTTTTGTTATTTTACTTTTCATTATATGTTAGACACAATTCCTCGCTTCATAGAAAAGCAATGCTGTGTATCCCTTCAGTTTTTTTATGTTTTCATTTACAAATGTAAGATAGAGGGCATATGCTATGAAAAGGTCTCTACATTTAAAATCGAATAATTTCTTCTTGTTTTCTTGCAGATTTTTGTAAACAGTCTTTAAGAGAAAAATATCAACTGCTCATCTCGAGAAAATATATAGTACTTGATATTTTCAAAGACGGGTATTTATGTTTTCTTACCTGAGCAGTTTTATGAGCAACAATGGGGAACAGCTGAGATTACATGTACACAACATGTCGAAATAAATAAACAAAGCAATGTCATTCGAGAAGAAAAACGATAAGTGCGTTTATGTATTTCGATAAAGGTAAGCATTTTATCATATAGTTAAGCAACCCAATGTATATGTTGATTAAAAATTTTCCTCCTCAAAACCGTTGTCAATTTATTTTGACGTATGACTTTGAATGGCCCTTCGGTATCTTTCATTTGTCTTTTAAAGTATGGTATTCAAATATATTTGATTTTTTAAAACTGAAAGTAGACTTAATAAATGTATAACGTTCAACTCGCGTTGTTTAAATTTCAATAGAGTTGTTTCTGTTCTAATTTATTGTCAGTAGACAAAAAACCAATAGTACTCATAAATTTCATTGTAGAAGGTCAGAAATCAGTAAGAAGGTGAACCCTTCATTGCCCTTTGACATACTGAGCCGGGTTTTTAAATATCCTAGTCCACATGAAGACATTTTTAACAAGCCATATATATTACAATGACTTCGAACCGACAAGTACTTGCTCACGTTAATGCCACATGCAAAACGGAACGGCAGTAAATACCAATTTTGAATCATTCTGTTGAACCGGCCAGTTTAGACTTATAGAATATATAAATTGAATATATTTTCTTTGGGGCACATACCACTTAGCGCTCACCTCTTACAATTATGTTTGAAATCGCAGTATACATATATTATGATGTAATTTTTATTGTCAATAACCTACATTTATTTAACTGTATACATACACGCAAGATATATCATGAAAAATTAAAGTAGACAATGCATTAAAAATCTTTGTAAAATAATGTACGGTTTGACTTAATGAGATTATTCTGAAAGATGTAAGTCCAGTTTCCCTTGAAAATTTAAATTATGTATTTTAGGTTGACCTTCAAAATGTTCAAGTTGGTCAATATTCCTGGAAATGGTTTTAAACCAGGGCAATTTTCAAACAAAATTACAATATGGAATAGAAATCCCGTCATCAAAGATTCCTGTAAGATTTTAGAAAGGATGTGTGGTTTATTTTAACATGACATTAATTGAAATGGGTTAACAAATAACTGCAAACTGCAATTTTCATAGATTTTTCCAATTCTTTGGTCTATATAAAAATATGCATACATGTAAATATAAGTAATACAAAAAAAGATTCCACCCCAAAACCAATATACACTCGCACATTCACAATGTAAGACCTATTTCATTTTGGTCAGGAATTATTTACCGGGAAAAACATTACCTCACTGTAGCTTGTTTGCATGTTTTGTTTCAGCAGGAGTTACCTCATTTTTATAAGTTTGCAGGTCTTTATCCATAGGGACCAACCTCTTTTACTTCAATGGGACAAATTTTCAAGATTTTGTTTTGCTGATTTCATTATTTTTATCAGTAGGGCCATATTGAAGATCTTTATTTGTCGACATTTATCTACATTTTTTCATGAGTGTAGTGAGTTTGTAGAAAATTATAACGAGTAACTCTTGGACAGTTTGGCAATGGGGCTATATGTCATGGATTTTCATTCAACAACATATAAAATAGAGATCAACATATGGTGATCATGTGATAAGTGACAGTCGTGTTCAAATGGGTATAAGTTGTGCATCATTACTTCCCGACTTTTTTTTGTACTCGTATAAAGAAGATTCATAGAGAACCTTCTCAATGATCAATAGAAATAGCATCTTGCAAAGGTCTTTAATTTCACTTTCATTGATGACATCCCGTCACTCAATTACCCAAATTTTAATTGGTGGTAACGTCTCATATATCCCAGTGAACTGGATATTTAGGATACTACAGAAATAAGATGTCTGATTCATACCTTGATTTTTTCTTCGATATTGACGACTTTGTACTAGAATTTATGACGAACGTGATCACTTAAGTTTTCAAATTGTCAACTTCATTTACATATATCATGTAATACGTTACGCTCGTGTATGTTCACACAATGCGGAATTCATTAACAGGGGTGTGCTCCTTACGTGAAATATTTCAGCAGAGTAATAAGAAACATATTAATCGACACTTCATAATATTAACGGTCCCCATCACGAATTGGTTGATCGATACGATGTGTCCTAACTCACTAGCGACCTTAGGTCTATAGATACAGGGAGAATCGTCTGATCTGTAATTTGACCGATTGTGTCCAATTTCCGACTGGAATATTTTGATAAGTGTTTATTATCATGACACGTGATTCTAACCCTGCCGACGTATCTATTCTCGGTTTTTTGGGGATTCATACGATTACTCATCTATAGTTTGTGACTTACATTTGTCTATTTTAAGAACGATACACTGCTTTTGGCCTGAATCTAAATCATACGAAAAGATGTTATACTACATATACATAAAACTATTGAGATATGATTGTCGGTGAGAAAACTATTTACAAGAGACCACAGAACAAAGATATCTAACAGAACATGTCATCGTCCTGTCTTAAGGTATAGAACCACTAGTTCAGGCCCGGTTGGAATGAAAATACAAGAAGGTAGTAAATATTTTAAACCAAATAGTTCCTACGCATAGCTGTATCTTTGTCAATAGGTGAAATATTTGGGTATTGTTTGGTATCAAATGCAAGCTTGGGGACTTGGGATCAATGTAGAATCCTTGTTGAAAGTTTCTTTTGAATGATAAAGAAGTATATGAAATTTTAATTGGAGGACACATTTGCCCTTTTGTTAAGATCAGAAGTACCTGTTTTTGTACTATCAAACTACCGGGAACCAGTATACTCTAACATGAAATTAAAGGTATGTTGAATTTTTCAGCACAAGTCAGGATAAGATATAGTTTTGACATGAAATAACTGCCACTTTATTTGAACTGAAGACAAATTAGCCATTAATGCTTGAAATTGCAGAATTTAACATAGAAAGCAATGGGGCTATGAATTAGTGGTTTTATACCTTAAACAATGAATAACTACCATACCATATAGTAAAATATGCTAAACTTAAGAAAATTCAAACCAAAACCTAATAGCCTGAATGATGCTGAAAAAATCATCTAAAACTGCTATGGCAGACAGCTACTACCAACAAACATTAGTCTAAATACACCTGACCTTGTTGAGACGAACAGACAATGATTAGTTGTATATATACAAATGATATATTTATATAGACTTCCAAAGATCTTCAAAAGGGAAACAAAAAAGAGACACGCTTAGAGTTAAAAACTGTAATAATAAAAAATTACATGGGTATTTTAGAACAATAGGTTTTTTTTATTATGTATTCGTCAACTAGTGCTGTCTGTGGAATTCAAATCTGCCTAATTCCAATTATATACAACATTACCATGCTTTAAGGTCTCTCTATTTTGTATATTTGCATGAAAACAATATTAATCCATGTTTCACTTGCAAATAGAAAACGACTTTACAGTTATATTTTTGAATAAAGCTTCTCAATCTCAATCAGTTCCAAAATATTAATATCAGATGTGATCATAACAAACTGAGAACCGAAAATTGTATTTCATTCTATTAAAATCTTAAACAATTTTAGGTAAAACAAATGATTTCATTATTCCTTGAGTATCGACAGAATAATCTGTTATTAATTAAATCGTTTGTATTTTCTCGGTTATTATAAATTGAATGAATACATCAAAATAATATAATAATACTTTTAATTATTTAATACGTAATGTTTGTTCTTTGGTCTTGTACAACATTTTTCGTCATATTCATTTGTGATAAAATGCACAATTCCGCGGAACAGTTTTCGTCTTTCGTTTCACTCATCATTTAAGAACACATATTATAAAATCACTTTTTTTAATCTGTAAAACTTGCCATCAACTCAGTACATCTGGCACACATATCATCTTACGATTTCTTGAAATATCAACAATGTTTGGGATTTCATCAAAAATGGGAACTGTATGACCAAACTTTGTGTCTGATATCCACTTATCAGCTATTGTTTTGCCAAGTCTGGGTATGATAGAACCATCGAATTCTTCCTTTAATTTACGAATGGGGTATGCTTGATAATCTTCGGATGCTGTTAGCGGAAAAGTCTTTCCGAAGGGAATGTGAAGGTCCTACAAAATAGACGGTAATATATATATTTGTAGGAAATAGAGACACATCGCGCTTTTTGTGAAAAATTAATCAGGTCTATTGTCTTTTTTTAATTGGTATCTAAATGTGTTCAATGTGCAATAGTATCCATCCGTTTTAGGCATAAATGCAATAATATATCAGTTTACTTTAAGTTATGTGCTTGTAATGCGAGTGTGGGAATATCTGTATAGCATTATTTTAAAATTAATACTTTTTTATCCATCATTTTTATTTTGATATACATGTAATTGTTTTTTTTTTCGAGGGAGAGTGTGTTGTAGAACTTTGCGTGAAAAGGGGATAAAAAGGCTGGATTTAGTTTATATAAAGCATTCCAATTACACAACAAAACAATGGTATTACCCACAACAAAAATAGCAAGTGAATTGAATCACACATGATTTTCAATGCTTCTCTAAAGTTGACCGATTGAAAACAAAATAATAAGGTGTATTAATACTTACCATTCTGCTTACAATGATTCCGTTATTTAACTACACAAAATTACAACCGGATTTGTTCAAATATCTCTAAAAAGTCTTCATAACATACACGTGTTCGTGACCCATATATTCATCAACTGTAAAATCCAGTCTCCCCGGTTTGATGTCTCGGTTTAGATTTTATCTTTTTTCTTTTGACCTACTTATTCTTGTTCTAGTTACTATTCAATATTACAATGTTTAAAGATGTCCTCCGTTAACTTGATCAAATTATTGCTCAGTGCTTGTCGGATTGGGTACGCTATGTCAAAATACAGTTAAGTACAGGAACCAAATGCAATATATAGTTTTAGTATTTTTTATGTGTATAAAGAATTAATTTTCGTATATGTTAGAACTTATTTAAAAGGTCCCAGAATTAAAGTATTATTATTTTGTTAATGATTAAATTATCACATTAATATAGCGTATGTCAGGATATATACAAGTACTTAATGTTTGATTTTGTCTTCAATTTAAACATGTTAAACAGTAGTGTAACATTTTCCCTTAGAAAATAAATAAATTTAAACTAAACTTTCATTATTTCCATGCTTGTTTAAGCTACTTTTCATAATATATAAGAATACAATAAACAGGAATTGCTAAAATACCGCAGTGTACAACAGACGATCGCACTTTTTTCATTTGATCTTATTTGCGGGCAATTTTTTTACAAAATCGCTAATCTTAGAAGGACCCTTTCATTCGAATTAAATGATAAAATTTATATATATTAATATCAACATTTATCATGTTGATAGTATCAAAATAGAGTAAGCTTTTATGTCATTTTCTTTAATTAATTTTATAATCATTACAAATGTACAATTTATAAGTCATTTTTTGGAACTTTGCAATATATACTTTTTTCATTTCTTATAAAATTATTTTCTCTATCTAAAGTTTACCTATAAACAAATGTGACTGTGTTCATCAGCCTATACAAAATATGAAACATGATTGTCAATCGTTGGCGGTTAATTAAATACTTTAATGTGAACACCTGTTTATTTGGCTTGCATGTTGTACTATCTAACTTCAATAGAAGTCCCTAGTTTTATGATTCCTAAATAAAATCGCATGTCAAACATAGAGGGTATACGTACTTGTTATTTATCAAACTGTGTCCTGGTATATATTGTACCTTCGATCTAAAGATACATGAATATTGTGTCATGAATGGACACAAACGACCACAAATATCGGTTGCATTTTTATGACATGTTAGAAGTATCGTGTATGGCCATTTCAAACATAGGGTCGGGTAGAATAATTATTGAGCCAAGGCGTAACTGAAAAGACAATATCTTCAAATGACTATTTTGGTCGTTTTTTCAGCGATGCGATTAATTGCATCAAGTTTGAATACTAAATATAAATAAGAAAGCCCAATTAAAATCTTTAAATATTTTTGTGTAAAAGACTAGTGTTATGTGATTATCTAAGAGATGTGATCACAAACAAAATATTATTTTAAAAGAAAGAAACATCAGACACAAAATGGGTATTCGTAATTTATTAGTTGAAAAGGAAAACCCGACAAAACAACGGTATCAAAATCATCCCAAACAAGGCAATATCTGAACGATGTCATGCAAAATCTGAATACTGAAAGAGACTCCATAAAAAAAAACCATTTTGCATCTGCAATTGAATAGAATAAATAATGCTTTCTTAAGGTGCCAGATGAGGCCGCCTCTGGGTGCGGGATTTTCCCGCTGCATTAAAAACCAATCTTTAGCCTTGGGCTATTTTTCTGCTCTTTGGTCGGGTTGTTGTCTCTTTGACACATTCCCCGTTTACATTCTCTATTCTATTATACTGATCAATCCTAATGTCTAGATATCATCACAGAAACGTTGCAATGAAAACAAACGGCATTTCGGAATTATTATAGGTCCATTGATAAAGTAATCACCTTATGCGATACTTTCATCCTATTTTTCCTATTTCTTTTTAATTTTTGCTAAGAACTATTTTGGAAGACGCCCGGATTTAAAGTATTGTATCTCCATGATGAGAGAATTGATTTTCCTTTACTTCAGACAACTGGCAAGGACATGTAACATCGTTCTTTTATAATATAAAATATACGTGTACTAATAAACTAAAGAAAGATAACTCTATCTTCACTAAGTAATACTATGTAAAAATATTCAAACTTCAGCGTCTTGATAACTGCTGTAGCTACTATGACAAAACATGTATCTAGTTACAAAGTATAATGTATAGTTGTTTCCATTGTAGTAAACTGTTTCAAAGACGAACAAAATCAAAGTCTAGAATTGGACGGCAGAACTTTTCTGCATAAAACATTTTTATATACAGTCAATATGAAATAAGAGAGGAAAAAGTAAAATGACAAAAAAAAAAACGAACTTTATTTATCTATTTATTCATTCATTTATTAAAAGATAGCTAGAAAACTCTGTTCTTTCCAAGTACCTGTATGTTTTTGTTTGATTTTTTTTTTATATTATCTTATTATTGCAATTGTACAAAAGCGAAATATTTTTTGTTTCCTAAATCATCAATGCATGCCAAAAAAAATCAGCCAATGCTTGTTTTGTTCAGAGAAAAAGAAATATTCCTAATGAACCTTTTCTTTCCCTGAATAAAACATGAAATATTTCCTTCTAATACCGATTATGACCTAATAATAAAATCAAACTGACAGGAATATCCGGTAGTATAAATATTTGTGAACATGATGTAATTCACAAGGAAAATGCTAAATAAATCTATTTGAAGTTGTATTTGTAAGTGTGAATACTGGTTGTACATATTTCATTCTTGCAAACAATAAAACGATCGTGATTTCATATTTCTACGAAAGAGAAAAATATAAATAATTATTTTCATGCTTTACTAAACTTAAAGCATGTCTTCCCTTTTTAACATTTACATTGAGCAAATCTGATATCGATATTTAGTTCGGCACCGAATGCCGACCTCGGAAAAAATAACACTTAGTAACAAAAAAGCCCCACTGTTATATTGGTTCTGATCAGTATTTCACGCGACTGATATCCTTTCTTTTTTCTTTTTAACTTGAAATATTGGCATTTGTCAAGTGCACTTTAACATGATTATTACTTTTCTAATTTATATTTTCATAGTTACTGTATTTAAACATTAAATTAGAAATTGTCTAGTTTAAAAATCATTAATATTTCATGTTTTCCCCTCTTGCGAGAGCTACTTTTACATACAAACTATGAATAAAGAGTATGACAAAAAATATATTACAACATTTGACATTTTTGACATTTTCTCCAGTTTATTAATTTTAAGTTATTTCCCTGTATTCATTGGATACAAAAACATTTAAATTAAATGCGTGAAATGATATTGTAAACTACAGGTAAACATGTTAAAAAAACCTACTCGTAAACTTCGATGATTATGGCATGGTATTGGTTGCAAAAATTCGATATTTTTCATTTAAATGCAATATTGTATATTTAATTGGTATATTCCTTCATTTAAATGGTATATTTTTTCATTTGAATGGTATATTTTTTCATTTAGATGCAATATGTTTTATTTAAATGGTATAATTTTTCATTTAAATGGTATATTTTTTATTTAAATGGTATAATTTTTCATTTAAATGGTATAATTTTTCATTCAAATGGTATAATTTTCATTCAAATGCAATATTTTTTATTCATTTGGTATGAATGTCATTTGAATGCAATATTTGTTTATTCAATTGGTATAATAGTTTTTTTTATTTATATGCAATAATTGCATCATGGGAATTTCTTTGACGCCTTAAGGTCAAATTTGCAACAACGTTTGTGATTGGTCGGTATTTATTTGGAATTTCTCCCCTTTCTTTCTAAACTTAAGTGACCAAGAATTAAAAAACGCGTCAGAATGTCGCCCCTGTAACTAAATTTGGCGTTCGTGCGAGTTCGCGTACTGGCTATTAATGACAATAATGGCCAGGTCGAGCAAAAAATAATAAACATTTTTATGGTATGACAGTAGGACGACAAGCTGGATAAATATAAGAACTACACGGACAATAACTGTTAAGGGACAATTATTTGATATTGTAGGGAAAGGATTTTGATTGATTAGTGTTTAACGCTACTTTCAACACCTATTGGGCTATTCCGTGGTGGTCAGTTTAAATTTATAAATGAAGGATGGGGAAGGGAAGGGAGGGCATTATTATTCATTCCAATCTGTCGCTAATCATGCCTATTTTTCAGCTCTTACCAAGCAACCATAATCATATATGAAATCCTTCTGTCCCCCACCCGAACAAATAAATAAATTTAAAATGGCTCTTATTTAACTTAAGTGTAAATTGATTGATTGTATGTTTCTAGTTTTAACACCCAGTGACAAATATGTCATGCTTGTTTATTAAAACACGAGTTTAGAAGTCATGTATATAATATAAAAACGAAGAGATGGAATGTGATTGCTAATAAGGCAATTATCCACCGGAGTTCAAATATGAAGTGGATTTAAGCAATTATAGACAATCGTAAGGCCTTCAACAATGACAACAACCTGATACTGTAAAGCCGTCTATAAAAGGCCCGACATGAAAATGTAAACAATTCAAACAAAAAAACTAACAGCCTAATTATACATAACGAATCAATTTACAAAATATCAGATATGAGTCAAGACATGAACCAACGACAACCACTAAACTACAGGCTCCTGACCTGGGACAGGTAAATAAAGAATATGGCAGGGTTGATATAGAAACGAAGATGTGGTATGATTGCAAATGAGACAACTCTCCACAAGAGACCAAATGACACAGAAATCAACAGCTATAAGTCACTGTACGGCCTTCGACAATGAGCTAAGCCTACATCGCATAGTCAGCTATAAAAGGCCACGAAATCACAAATGTAAAACAATTCAATCGAGAAAACTAACGGCTGAATTCATGTACAAAAAATGAACGAACACAAATATGTATAACAAAGCAACAAACAGCAACCACTGAATTACAGGCTCCTGACTTGGGACAAGCACATACATACAGAATGTGGCGGGGTTAATGTTAGCGGGATCCCAAATCCTCCCCCTAATCTGGGACAGCGGTGTAACAGTACAACATTATGTTTGTGAGCACTCAATCCATCCCGAATCTGGGACAGTGGTGTAACAGTACAGTAAAATAACAACCTGCACAATCAGTTGCAATTAGGTTAACTCAAAAGATCGGAACGAGACACACACACAAAAAAAAAATTAAGACAATAGACACAAAGCACCGACTTAAGAATATTTGCAATTACTGGAAATTTACTCAAAGTTATTAACAACTAGAACTGCAATAAATCTTGTTCTTCCAGATTGAGTTATCAATCAGTACACAACGCGCGGCAAAGGATTTAATAAAAAAATAAAACAGTCTGAGAAACGTCTACTTTACGTTGTATATAGATATAAGAAGATGTGATATGAGTGCCGGTGAGACAACTCTTCATCCAAGTCATAATTTGTAAATGTAAACCAGTATAGGTCAAAGTACGGTCTTCAACACGGAGCCTTGGCTCAAACCGAACAGAAAGCTATAAAGGGCTCCAAAAATGACTGTGTAAAACCGTTTAAGGTCTAATCCATTTAAAAAAAGTAAACTTCCATATAAATCTATATACAATGGAAGTTTTTGAAAAGTGGCCCGAACGTTGTTAACATCGAAAGTTTTCAATAGAAATACTAGTTAGGACCCTCGCACGAACGCCAAATTTAGTTAGAGGGGCGATATTCTGAAGCGTTTTTTTAATTATTGGTCACCCATGTTTAGAAAGAAAGGAGATAAATCCAATTATCGACCAATCACAAACGTTGTTGCAAATTTGACCTTAAGACGTCAAAGAATTTCCCATAATGCAATTATTGCATATAAATAAAAAAAACTATTATACCAATTGAATGAAAAATATTGCATGCAAATGATTTTTTATACCAATTGAATAAAAAATATTGCATTTGAACGAAAATTATACCATTTGAATGAAAAATTATACCGTTTGAATGAAAAATTATACCATTTCAATAAAAAATATTGCATTTAAATGAAAAATATCGAATTTTTGCAACCAATACCATGCCATAGATGATCGACTTCAGTGTAGATCAACGCTGTCGGCAAATTAAAAACTCTAGCACCAATTATTTGAGTGGTCCGAATGTGGCCAGCTGTTGCAAGTCTAAATTTCTCTCCTTATTCAATATACCCTCATTTTTCAGTGGTATTTTAAAGTTTCACGTCCAACCTCACTGTCGACCTCCTATTGCACGACCTACCTATTGTATTTAAAAAAATATGTGTTATAGTCATGAACATGCATGAAATATTTGCCACTGGACGTAAAGCAAACAACAATCAATCAA
Source organism: Mytilus edulis (assembly GCF_963676685.1). Classification (NCBI taxonomy): domain Eukaryota; kingdom Metazoa; phylum Mollusca; class Bivalvia; order Mytilida; family Mytilidae; genus Mytilus; species Mytilus edulis. Next base: position 54,857,269 of record NC_092354.1, read on the forward strand.
CTTCATAAATTGTTCCATGTACTCAGCACTCAAAGACAAGATCTTGTAAAATGCTATAATGTACAATTTCCATTTAAATTTTTATGTTTTTTTTTTTCTCTTCAATTTATTAAATAACTGACTGCTTCTAAAAAGGTTTTGAATATAATTTTACCATGGTTCTTATCTACTGGTTTAATACTATTTGTAACATGTGATTTTTTTTTAGTCAGGCAAGGATAAAACTCAGAAAGGTGAAAGTTTTGTCAGGTGTTTTTGCTTCATTTAGACATGAAAATGGAATAACAGAAGACTAAAATAAAAGAGTTTGTTTTCATATAATATATTAAACCTGCGAAAATATCTCACCTAAACACGTTTATCAATTTTGATTAATATCTGATTGAAACCAAACACGGAAAAATATAAATATTTTAATGTATTTGTAATAATTTGGATATATGGGATAACAAGCAGTAGATCAGATGAAATTAGTTATATTTGATCTTAATATCTAGTTTGTGATATGAGGTAATAGTACTGTGAATTCGAAGCTGAGCATTAAGTTTTATGACATATACAGCAGCATTAGTTATCTGACATTAAGAGTAATCTGGAATCTGATTGAATAAAATTTGATCACCAGAACTAAATTTTATTATTGATAGCCCAACCTTCCAACACAATATAGAAAGAAAATATCCTATCAATCAATTGTTTTGGAGATTATTAATTTAAAAGTATATTTAAAATTCATTCGTAGTGAAAAAACTTGTTTTACCCCTCAAAAAATCAAAAAGAATGTCATCCGTCCTCGAGCATTCGTTTTCCAGACCTAAGCAATAAATTGTTGTTTTAGATTGGAATGAATTATGGATCTTAAAAATACGAAACTGAAGACATAAGAATCATTTCGGCGAAAGCGACGTTTTGATTCTGAAATTCCCTTCAATTGTCAACAAGTTTTGACTTTATAAAGAAACTAAGGTTTCAACTCCATCAGTCAGGTTGACCTTCGACTAATTTGGCTATTAATTAGGTCCTTGTTGGTCAGATAGCTCTTAGACTGTTTCTGTTCTTTTTGCATCCTTGGTTCTAAATATTCGGCTCTAAGCGTAAGTGATAAATCAAGAAAAGCTCTTTAATTGTATGAAATTTATAACTAGTTGTTTTCTGGTTTTGCTGCTATTGCAGAGCTTTTTGTTGTCAAAGGTTATTTTGGTCTGAACTCTAATAACTTCGGACACAATGTAGGAGAAGAATGTAAGGTTAACTCTGTCTGAAATAGTGGACGAAATGGTAAGTCAAAATTTGTCAACTCGTGCAAGATCGTGATTTTTTAGGAAAATACCGATGCTTGCGAATGAACATAATTTGCATAGCTAACATCTATGAACCAGTTCTGATAAAGACCAGTTCAACATTTCATTCCGAATGATATACTTATATCAATAATAAATTTGGTAAGAAGAAATTTGGTAAGAAGAAAATGCAGAGTTTAGTTATTTTGTTAATCATTTACTTCTGTAATCACTCTTTTTGTTTCCTTATCCATTTTTTTTACATTTTAACACTCTTTTATTGTGTATTTTCTGTTTTTTTGCCCATTTTTCTTTACATTCTCTCTTTTTTGAGGGAGGGGCATTATTCTCTATTCTCTTATATCTTAGGTTATTTCAAATAAATATCTGATATCTGTTATTCAAGCACCTATTAGCTGGATATGATGCATAATACTATAAAAGTATCTACAAGGAGACTTTTGGTGGTCTCTTTGAAAAGTCGGTGCAGGAGAATAATATGCTACAACCAACAAACAAAAAGGATTGCCTACTAAGAATATAAAAGCTATAGAAAATGTTTTTATATTTGAGGGCCCTCATGGGGTTTTTGATTATGTGATTACTTGGCCGTTTTTTTAATGATTATTTGATTATTAAGCCAAATATTTCATGATTATTTGATTACCTAGGACTGTATTTTTAGTTTATGATTATTTGATTACTAAAGATAAGCAAATATTTAATGATTATGTGATTATATTGGCAAACAAATGGTGATTATGTGATTACTAGGATCCCCCCCCCCCCATGAGGGGCCTCATAAAAGCTATAGAAAATGTTTTTATATTTTGTATTTTGCTGTTTGACGTTTTGTCGTCTGTCTATGGCAATGGTGTATCAACGAAATGACATGCACTTTTTATTTCTTGTTTGAAAATTCTTCCCTTCGTCATAACACATGACGCCATGACGCCATTTTAGAAATATGCGCAATTTACGGCTCCTATAGTAAAAAAAATTCTTGTAGGATAAAGAAAGGGTGTAATACGCTGTTATGTAGTTAAAATTTGGTAAGTATTTAATTATATTTGTTATCTCCATCTTTAGGCTTCTTCCTAATTGTAAAAAAAAAATACATTATTTGGAGAATTGCGATTGAATGGTAGATTTTTTTTTATCGTTTCTGTTAAATGTATTAAAAATGTTTATATAAATTAGTGACGAATTAGAAATTGACATTGTGTAGACACCTTTGTTTTGTTGAAAACTATACTATATGTTGCCTTCTAGATGTACTTTGTTTGTTCTTGTTGTTTGGTTGCTGTCTTATTGACGTATAACCTACATCTCCTTACAGTTTTAGTTCCTTTTGGTGTACTTTGAAATCGGTGTATGAAAAATCATAACTAACATGGTTATTGGGTATATATTAATTGTCTTTCTTTCCCTCAATAATATGCTTAGAGGAAGATGGAACCGATGAGAGATGTATACAGGCACTTGTTTCTATCCATGGGAAGGTCGACTGTCCATATGTAATACATATTAATAGTCGATCTTCCCATGTGGATATGTACCTAAATTACAAACTTAAATATAATCCTCATTAAATCCGATCCCAAATAAGTCATTTAAAAGGCATAACGTCACGGTACCAAAATTCCATCTACTTAGTAAAAGTAGTATGCAGAGGAAATTTTACATGTGTTCGTAGAGACGAAACAATTTGTATTTTTATTTTTTGACATTATGCACGTCTTTCAACATAAGTAAATATATTTAAAATAGGCACAAAACGTTCACAGTATACGTCAACAGATGAAGTATCACTGGAAAAAGTAAAATGTACAGAAACGTCGCCATGCGACGTGTCATCTTTTAAAAAGGAGCAAATAAAATATGGTACAAGCATCTATTTCTTAATAAATGAATAGTAGGCATATATTAATGCCCAATTGTTCTAAATATTTGAAGAAATACAACAAATTATCCGTGATTCGATTTTTAAGGCTGCAAATTTAAGCATGGATGTAATTTGGGTACTCCTTAGTTCAGAATCATGGACCGTTTGGAGATCTATTCAAACTCATTTTTTTATGATTCAGAATAGATTCAAAATTAAATTGGTGGAACCATATAGTGAAAATTGATACATCTACATAATAAATACAGAATGGGAACTATATATCTAAATAGTCGTAATAACTTACATTGAGCACGAAACTAATCCAAATCCGATTTTTCTTTATTTGGATATTCTAAAATACATTTCTTTTTTGGCAGAAATTACAAAAAACATAATAATTGGTTTGTTTGTGAAACACTGATTTCAGATTTACATTGTACACAAAATATTATAAAACATTCTATGTCCCACCCTTCTAAGATTTGCGGCATCTTGATCAAGAATAAAGAACACTGCAGCCATCTTACATATGGTTCTATTCATATTCGCGGAAAAATTACGATCGAGATACGCGTACGGACCAAATACTCATATGATCTGGAACATATACAAACCTATCTTCATGCATGCAGACGGGCCACGGGGCATATTCAATTTGTACTTTTTATTTATTTTTCTCGACTGCAGATGAGTGCCAAAGACGGAGTTATTTTACTTCCAAAAAAGTAGAAACAAAAATTATTATCTAGTGAAAACTGTATCGTTTTAATGTGTATATACTATTATAACTGTGTATATTGCGTTGGTGAATAATTAGTAAAAACTAATCATATATATTGTATTTATATGTTCAATGTGAGCTCTTTTAATGGGAATAAAACATCCTTCTTTAAACGTTTTGTCGATTACCTCTGTGCCTGTAGTGATATAATTATAAATAGATATATAAAAGGTATAAAACCATGTATAAACCACCATTTTCTATATAATCATAAATAATTTAATCTGCCTCATATGATTTTTGAAGCATAATAAAATAATGAAAATATTTTGATAAAAAATATAGTACAAACAAAAACATCGAAATGTTTTTTTTAGTTAGACGGAAATGATTCATTTCATCACATCATGTTTCAGTTCTTCATCACGTGATTTCAATTAATCCTTATGACATTACGTAACTTATAAATAGATGAAAAGTGCTGGATAAATTACTATCTACATCGGTAAGGTTTTGTTTTACTTATTGTATAAAAACCATGCTTAAATTGTGTAAATAAATTACTACCAATATGACACCGGTCAGAAATTAATTCAAACCATTCTTCATGTAATATCGAAGTTGTTTCAATGATGCAATTTCCCGTCGTCGTCAGATAAAAAAGTCGGTGAAGTAGATAATGATACGTAATAAATTAAAAATGCAGTAGGTACAGTATTGTATTTAGTTTTAACTGAATCGCTTTCTGCTAACAAACTTTTACCGGACGTTTATGTAATTTTTATAATATAAGCTTATTTGAAAAGGTTATGAGGTAAGAATCATCAGTCGGTATCCATACAATATTCATGTAGTCATGATGCACATAAAATTATAAACCGGAGTTCTTTATGAAATGAATTTAATAAATGTAAAATATTTAAAAAAGCATACACTTTTTATCATATATATTTACACATGTATGTGTTTAGGAAGTACATTTTATCAATTTTTTAGATATTAGCTGACTGTGTTATATATAATATTAATGATTCATAAATAATGGGAATGACAGTTTTTATAGAAATCCTATCACAACAGATTATAGGAAATAAAATCGTATATATTGTGTATATATGCAAATTGCGGTCAAAAGAAAACAAATTATGTTGAAGAAGATATTAATAGACACATGCATCTTGTTTCATTTAAGGATCCGAAGTGAATTATTATCATCGGAATGAAATGACTAATATTATTTGATAAATATCGGCAACTAATAATTATTGAAATCAGCATTAATCTTTTTCACTTTAGATTTATTTACTGTCGTGTCAATTCGCCTTTAACAAACAAAAAATATTATTCTATTTACTGTTTATGAAATGTCCGCACTGTTTCTTTACAGTATCTAGATTTTAAACTTGAATTGTTTATGATCAGTTTATTAAATTAAATAAACCATATTTACATAACAAACACTTATTATAACATACACCATTTTACATACATAAATGTGCGTGTGATTTTGTTTACAATGTACACTTTGTTAACATTTGAGGAAATCAATAAAAATCATAACAGCTGCATTTCCGATTTATAAATAATTTGATGAATCATAATTTCAAACGACTGACACCGTTTTAAATATCATAGCATACAAAGTTTCATTCAATTTTTATAAAATTAAATGATAACATGTTAATTCGAATATTATATTGAGAGATATTTCCAAAATTTTCTTTTCTAATGTTGTTGTCCTTTATTGTATAACTGTCTTGATATTTTCGAATTGTTATTCCTTCTAATGGACATATTACCATGGGTCGTCAGTTTTACATTGATTTATTAGTTAGCTCCCTTGTAATTTTTATCTTCTTTTTATAGATTAGAGCTGCAGTAAATTGTCAGGGTAATTAAATATAATCAAATCTTTTGTATCATTTTTTGTTTACATACAACTCCTTCTGCATTGACAAAATGATTCCCACATATATGTAGTATACAAAATACTGAAGATGTTGTGATATCGATGTGATACTATATATTGTATACTTTTATCCTCCTTAACATAAAAATATCATCAGAAAAGTATATTTCTAACTCTTTATTAAACAGTCTTTACGGGGAATATATATGTATATATGGGTCGATAAGGTAATAACCTTTTAATATTCAATCTATTACATTTTTTTTTAGAACTCAATGTGGAGTAATAAATTTTGATTTAAGAACTGAAGATTTTTCACATTTTAAAGAATAGAAAAAATATATGTTAACAAAATTAGTATGCTTATGCATCAAGTTTATCTATATTCATTTACAAAATACCACAAAATACATTGATCTTATTTTACAAATTTGACGCTGGATTTTAGAAATATAAAAATAGATGCATATATTTCCTAATTACGCGTAAGAATTTTTATTTGTTTAAATAAAACTACGAACAATTGTGTATAAATTCTTCAAAAAATATATATATAAAAAAGAAGATGTGGTATGATTGCCAATGAGACAACTATCCACAAAAGACCAAAATGACACAGACATTAACAACTATAGGTCACCGTACGGCCTTCAACAATGAGCAAAGCCCATACCGCATAGTCAGCTATAAAAGGCCCCGATAAGACAATGTAAAACAATTCAAACGAGAAAACTAACGGCCTTATTTATGTAAAAATGATAGCATGTTTTCTCTTCCTTCTTTACGCAAAGACACTAAAGTATTGTTTCACTACTTACATCATTTTAATGTTATAAAATGCTGAATTTTGTACCTATGATTATGATTCAATAGATATTTAAAAATATTGAAATATTCAAAATAAGATAAATTGTAAATGTAAGTAATATTGGTACTTTTCTACTGACGTTGAAATAAATGTTTAATAATATGTTCATTTTTTATTATTTTGTCATTTCCTTTTTTGTTATACCCCTGCTTACTCCTGAAACCTTTGATATATTCCCATAAATACTGAATAAGAAACTGTACCGAAGAAAAACACCCCTTATTTTATCGGTGTATTCAAAATAATTTGATAGATTTTTCAAAGAAAGACATGAACATGTAATCATAGTTTTTGTCGAGTGTGCAGTTATACACCCACAATAAATAGCACGCATTTTCACAGCGGAAATACAATTATATTTTAGGATTCATTAATGTAAATTATATGCTTATTAAACAATGCACAAACTTGTTTATATACGACTGATCCTATCAAAATGGGGTTATACATGAGTTTATATACAACTTTTTATAGTTGTTCAAAACTCAAATTATTTCGGTCACAATATATATATATCCATATGGATACACTAGCAATGAGAAAAAAATATGAAAATGTCTTCTGTTTATTGATATCACCGCTCAAGTTTTTTCTTTTGATATCGAATGAATTTGGTTCATCTAGACATTACATAGACATCTATCTCAAAATTCATTATGAAAGAATTATAAGTGATAGCCAAAGAACGGAAATTAAGCTTCATAGGTTTGGTGTTTACTACATATGTGTGCCTATTAACCGACTAAGACATGTTTACTACATATGTGTGCCTCTTAACCGACTAAAACATGTTTACAATGTTATATCATGGTATATAAACAAACATGAATTATAATAACAGTAAATTTGGGGTTTACGCCAATGATACAACAACCCAGCAACAAAAACAAATCTATATAAGATATAAACAATATTCGAAGTCAGGTTCGTGTACTTTAGTCTCTTGGTCAATATAAAGGTATATACAACAAAAAGTAATATAACAAAAATATCGACCACAAAGGCAAATCCAAAAACGAAAAGTCCCTAATCAAGTGGCAAAATCAAAAGCTCAAACACATAAAACGAATGAAAAACTAATGTCAAATGCCTGACTCGATACAGGCATTTTCTAATGTAGAAAATGGTAGGTTACACCTGTTTTTATAGCTAGCTATACCTCTCATTTGTATGACAGTCACATAAAATTCCATATGTCAGGTTAGTGAATTACTCTGGGTTTGAAAATTTAGGAAATTTGCTCCCATTAAAAAGTTCCATAAAATAAACCACCACAATTTTCAGTCACATCTTGTTCGGTTACTTGGAGACCAATCATTTATAAAAAATGCAGATTCGAATCAAAATTTCATTTTTTTAAAAGCGACGAGGGATGTAATATTGATGTATCCGGTTTAAAAAAAGGTGGCTCACAAAAGACAAAAGAAAATAACACTAATATATGTAAAAGCCCATGCCACCTAATTTAATTTATATATTTAGTAAATTATGACCAACCGTTCAATTTTTGAATGCAATTTGGACAATTGCTTAAAAGAAAACCATGCGCAATATAAATTAAATAGAAAAAAAAAAACAAATTGAAAAAATCCATTAAAATGTGCATTCTATATCAATTACAAATTCAATAAATCCTCACAGAAAATTGAATATATTTGCAATAAAAGCTATTTATTTACACAATATAGACGTAATGTACCAATAATCACTCAAAGTAATCTGAAGTTTTAAATTCCACAGATCTATTCCATGGAAAATGTCTAAAAAAAAATCATTTACTTCTTATTAATCTGTGGTAGTTTAAGACATTTATAATTTAAATCTCATATCAATAATACAATGTATTTAATTGAAGTTTTTCCAGTAAAAACTATTTTCATTGATAAATAAAATTCGCCTTTTCTATTTCAATTTCCTATATCACTATCCCTTCAACAATTTGTCCTTTTATCGTCAAAGTAACGCTTTTACTGATATATACGGCTTCAGATTACCAATGGTTCTTGTTTGGTTTGTGTTGCTCAATCTAAGGTTAACTGTGTGGTGTTGTGTGAATTGCTGTTAGTCTGCTTATACTATTTGCATTATTTATTTTGTTGGACGTCTACGTCGTTTGTCGTTTTTTTTTTACTTCTACGTCTTTTTTTTTTTTTTTTTTTTACTTCTACGTCTTTGGTTGGTTTTTTTTACTTCTACGTCTTTGGTTGTTTTTTTTTTTACTTCTACGTCTTTTGTTGGTTTTTTTTTTACTTCTACGTCTTTGGTTGTTTTCTTGGACTTCGACGTCTTTGGTTGTTTATTTTGACTACTACGTCTTTGGTTGGTTTTGTTTTACTTCTACGGCTTTGGTTGGTTTTTTTGGTCTTCTGCGTCTTTGGTTGTTTTTTTGTTTTTTTTTGGTCTTCTACGTCTTTGGTTGTTGTTTTTCACTTCTTCGTCTTTGGTTGGTTTTTTGGACTTCTACGTCTTTGATTGTTTTCTGGACTTTCACGTCTTTGTTTGTTTTTTCTTTAACTTCTACGCCTTTAGTTTGTTTTAACCTCTTGGTTCCGTCACCCTTTTTGTAAAATGATCATATTCATGGTTTATCTGTGCCATGATGGTACAGCAGTACCTGTTAATTGTTTACTTTTATTTTTGTTAAATGATACTGTTTGCATACTATTTTGAACTATTTGTTCACATTTATCGATAAAGCTTCTAAGTAAACATTATTACTTACAAAATGAAGAAATAATAAGCTTTTTATACAACAATAGCCCTTGGATTGGATGATACATAACCAGAAATATAGAAATCCCTTTAGGCGATAAAAGTTGATAATCACCATCCATAGCATGATCATAGAACACAAGAAATTTAACATAACTATTTTTCTTTCATTTTATTTTTTTTTGTAGTAAGAACTAATGACTTTGCCCACTTTTTTCCATCAAAAGTATAATGTGATATAATAAAAGACGGACATGTGATTATTCAATTTCTTTAAGAAACTTTTCTGTTTATATAATTTGTATACTCACAAGGTAATTACAATAAACTTCATAAATAATACACGATGGTCTTGAAGTATAGATTCTAGGTACTGACGTTGTTTATCATCTTAATAACACATTATAGTGCTCTTTCATTTGTCTTTGTAAATCATTTACTTTTCTGTTTAGTTTTTGTAATATCCTCTTTGCGTGGCTCGGTACTTATATATCCCGCCATTGTATTATTGTGCTATCGTCATTTTTTGTATTCTTGTCTTTCATTTTGCTTATGTTCTTTGTCTATATGCCATTTTGTTTTTCTTTGTTGACATATTTCTTTGTTTTTATAGTGATTCAGATTATAACACAATTTTGACTGCTGCATCCCTATTTTTGACATTTTTACCTATTATGTCTGTTTGTTTTGTTCACACATTGTTGTCAGTATGATGAAATTTTATGCGACCGCATATAAGTGTGAGATTTAGCTAGCTATAAAACCAGGTTTATCCACATTTTTTTACATATGCAAATGTCTGTACCAAGTCAGGAATATGACAGTTGTTTTCAATTCGTTTGATGTTATTGAGCTTTTGTTTTTGTCATTTGATTACGGACTTTCCGTTTGGAATTTTCCTCGAAGTTCGGTATTTTTGTTGTTTGACTTTTTTGTATAACTTTTTAATTGATACAAAAATGTGGTATAACTCACATAATGTCTGTATGTTAATATTACGTTGCATAATTTTATCCCATAGAACAGATATAGTAAGTATGGTAATGGTCCCTTTTGAGCCTTGAAACAATGCTCTTCACTACAAGATGAGCAGTTTTGCCATTTGATAAGGGACTTTCGGTTTTAAATTTTCTAGGAGTTCAGTATTGCTGTTATTTTACTTTTCATTATATGTTAGACACAATTCCTCGCTGACTCAGAAAAGCATTGTTGTGTGTTTTTTTAGGTTTTCATTTGCAAATGTAAGATAGAGGGAAAATGCTTTGAAAAGGTCTATATATTTAAAATCGAATAGTTTCTTCTTGTTTTCTTGCAGATTTTCGTAAACAGTCTTTTAGAGAAAAAAATCAACTGCTCATCTCAAGAAAATTTATAGTACTTGATATTTTCGAAGACGGGTATTTATGTTTTCTTACCTGAGCAGTTTTATGAACAACTATGGGGAACAGCTGAGATTACATGTACACAACATGTCGAAATAAATAAACAAAGCAATGTCATTCGAGAAGAAAACCGATAAGTGCGTTTATGTATTTCGATAAAGGTAAGCAGTTTATTAAATAGTTTAGCAAACCAATTTATATGTTTGTTAAAAATATTTCTCCTTAAAACCGTTGTCAATTTATTTTGACGTATGAGTTTGAATAGCCCTTCGGTATCTATCACCTCTCTTTTAAAGTGTGGTATAAAAATATATTAGATTGTTCCTTAAACTATTGTCTCGCTATTCGGGAATCATTATGATTTTTTTTATTAAACTGAAAGTAGACTAAATTAATGTATAACGTTCACATCGCTTTGTTCAAATTTCAATAGAGTTGTTTCGGTTTGAATTTACTGTCAGTAGAAAAAATTTCATTGCAGAAGGTCAGAAATCAGTTAGAAAGTGAACCCTTCTTTGACCATTGACATACTGAGCCGGGTTTTTATATATCTTAGTCCACATGAAGACATGTTTAACAAGCCATATATATTACAATGACTTCGAACCGACAAGTACTTGCTCACGTTTATGCCACGTTCTAAACGTAAGAGCATTAAATACCAAAATATAAATTGAATATATTTCTTTGTGGCACATACCACTTACCAATTGCCTCTTATAATTATGTTTGAAATCGCAGTATACATATATTATTATGTAATTTTTATTGTCAATAACCTATATTTATTTAACTTTATACATACACGCGAGATTTGTCATGAAAAATTAAAGTAGACAATGCATTTAAAAAAATCTTTGTAAAGCTATGTACGGTTTGGCTTAATGAGATGTAAGACTAGCTTCAATTTAAATTATGTATGTTAGGTTCACCCTCAAAATGTTCAAGTTGGTCAATTTTCCTGGAAATAGTTTTAAAATACGCATCTGGTGCAGGAAAATTGGTACCGTTAATGTTATTACTACCACTGGGTCGATACCTCTGCTGGTGGACTGTTAGTTCCCGAGGGTATCACCAGCCCAGTAGCCAGTACTTCGGTACTGGCATGAAATACGGATTTTTTGTGTTATTAAAATTTGCTGTTACAAACTGTTAGAAATTATTATAAATTAAGGAATGTATCTCCCTCATGCAAAGCTCTGATTCCTTTCACGGATTTGGCTATACTTTTTGGACCTTTTGGATTATAGCTCTTCATCTTTTATATAAGCTTTGGATTTCAAATATTTTGGCCACGAGCATCACAGAAGAGACATGTATTGTCGAAATACGCCTCTGGTGCAGGAAAATTGGTACCGTTAATGTTATTAAACCAAGGCCATTTTCAAACAAAATTACAATATGGAATAGAAAGATTCCTGTAAGATTTTAAAAGGATGTGTGGTTTATTTTAACATTACATTAATTTAAATGTGTTGACAAATAACTGCAAATTGCAGTTTTCATAGATTTTTCCAATTCTTTGGTCTATTTAAAAATATGCATACATGTTGATATAAGTAATACAAAAAACGTTCAACCCCAAAACCAATATACACTCGTACATTCACAATGGAAGACCTATTTCATTTTGGTCAGGAATTATTTCCAGGGTAGTACACTACCTCAGTTTAGCTTGTTTGCATGTTTTGTTTCAGCAGGAGTTACCTTATTTTTATAAGTGCGGCCAGTTTGGACGTCATATCTCTATAGGGATCAACCTCTTTTACATCAATGGGACAAATTTTGAAGATTTTGTTTTGCTTAATTCATTGTTTTTTATCAGAAGTGCCATATTGAAGATCTTTATTTGTCGACATTTATCTACTTTTTGTTGTTAGGTCGACTTGTTTTTATGAGTTTGTAGAAAGTTAGGGCGAGTAATTCTTGGACAGTTTGGTAATGGGGCTATATGTCAGGGAATTTCATCCAACAACATACAAAATAGAGGTCAACATATGGTGATCATGTGATAAGTGACAGTCGTGTTCAAATTGATACAAGTTGTGCATCATTACTCATGTTACTTCCCGACTTGTCTTTTGTACTCGAATAAAGAAGATTTATACAGAACCTTCTCAATGATTAATATAAAAGGCATCTTGCAAAGGTCTTTAATTTCACTTTCATTGATGACATTCCGTCACTCAATTACCCACATTTGAATTGGTGCTAACATCTCATATATTCCAGTGAACTTGATATTACAGAAATAAGATGTCGGATTCATACCATTATCTTTTCTACGATATTGATACCGATTGACGACTTTGAACTAGAGTTTATGACGAACATGATAATTTCAATTTTCAAATTGTCAACTTCAAATTTCGCAGCAGTAACATATCCTCTGTTCCGTGTTTATGCATTTACATCTATTATGTAATATGTTACGCTCGTGCATGTTCACACAATGCGGACTACGTTAACAAGGGTGTGCTCCTTACATAAAATATTCCATCAGAGTAATAAGGTAAATAATAATCGACACTTCATAAGATTAAAGGTCCCCATCACGAATTGGTTGATCGATACGATGTGTCCTAACTCACTAGCGGCTTTAGATGTATAGATACAAGAATAGTAGTATGGTCTGTAATTTTACCGATTGTGTCCAATTTCCAACTGGAACATTTTGACTCTGTCTTTATTATCATGGTAGCGCGTGATTCTAACCATGCCGACGTACTGATTCCCGCTTTTTTGGATTTCATACGATTACTCACCTCTAGTTTCTTACTTACATTTGTCTATTTCAAGACAAATAAACTGCTTTCGTCTAAATCTAAATCATACGAGAAGATGTGATTCAGCAATATACTACATGTATATAAAACTATTGAGATGTGATTGTCGGGGAGAAAACTATTTACAATAGACCACAGAACAAGGATATTTTACAGAAACATGTCATTGTCCGGTCTGAAACAATGAACAACTACCATACCTTATAGTAAAATATGCTAAATCTAAGAAAATTCAAACGAAAACCTAATAGCATGAATTATGCTGAAAAAAATCATCTAAAAATTGCTATGGCAGACATCTACTAACAACATTAGTCTAAAGGCACTTGACCTTTTTGAGACGAACAAAGAATGATTAGTTGTTCATTTATTTATACAGACTTCCAAATATCTTCAAAAGGGAAAAACAAAGAGAGACACGCTTAGAGTTAAAAACAGTAATAATAAAAAATTACCTGGGTATTTTCGAACCAAACGTTTTTATTCTGTATTTGTCAACTAGTGCTTTCTGTGGAATTCAATATAAAATCTGCCTAATTCCAATCATATACAACATTACCATGCTTCAAGGTCTCTTTATTTTGAATATTTGAATGAAAACAATATTAATCCATGTTTCACTTGCAAAAAGACTTTACAGATCTGTTTTTTTTTAAATAAATCTTATCAATCTCAATCTCAATCACTTCCAAAATATTAATATGAGATGCGATCATAACAAACTGAGAGCCGAAAATTGTATTTCTTTCTATTACAATCTTTAACAAGTTCATGTGAAACAAATGATTCCATTATTTGAGATAACTCCTTGAGTATCGACAGGTAATCTGTTATTAATTTAATCGTTTTTATTTCCTCGCTTAATATAAGTTGAATGAATAAATCAAACAAATATAAAGAATACAGTTTCAACATTCGTTTCACATATTCTAAAATCCTTTTCTTAATCTGTAAATTTTTCCATCAATTCAGTACATCTGGCACACACATCATCTTATGACTACTTGAAATATCAACAATGTTTGGGATTTCAACTAAAATGGGAACTGTTTCACCGAATGTCATATCTGATATCCACTTATCAGCTATTGTTTTGCCAAGTCTGGGTATGATAGAACCATCGAATTTTTCCTTCAATTGACCACTGGGGTATGCTTGATAATCTTCGGATGCTGTTAGCGGAAAAGTATTTCCGAAGGGAATGTGAAGGTCCTACAAAAAAGACGGTAAAATATATAATTGTAAGAAATAGAGACACATCGCGCTTTTTGTGAAACATTAATCAGGTCTATGGTTTTTTTTTGATATTATCCAAATGATTCAAATGTACAAGAGTATCCATCAGTTTTACACATATATGTAATAATATATAAAGACAACAGTAGTATACAGGTGTTCAAAAGTCATAAATCGATTGAGAGAAAACAAATTCGGGTTACAAACTAACACTGAGGGAAACACATCAACTATAAGAGGAAAATAAAGGAACAACAGGAACACTGAAGTAATAATATATCAGTTTACTGAAATGTGCTTGTAATGCGAGTGTGGGAGTATCTGTATAGTATTCTTTTGAAATTAATACTTCATTTATTGTTTCTAGATATCAGAAGATGTGATATGAGTGCCAATGAGACAACTCTCCATCCAAGTCACAATTTGTAAAAGTACGGTCTTCTATGAGTAATTGTTTTTCAGTAGGGGGAGCGTGTGTTGTAGAACTGTGCGTGTAATGGGGATGAAGAGCCTGGATTTAGTTTAGATAAAGTATTCCAATTTCACAACAAAACACTTGTATTACCAACAACAAAAAAAGTAAATGCATTAAATCACACATGATTAACAATGCTTCTGTAAAGTTGACAGATAGAAAGCAAAATAAACAAGTATATAAATACTTACCATTCTGCTTACAATGATTCCTTGATTTAACTACACAATATTACAACCGGATTTATACAAATGTCTCACTAAAATCTTCAAAACAAGCACGTGTTCGTGACCCATATATTCACTCAATCCAGTCTCCCAAGTTTGACGTCTCGGTTTAGATTTAATCTTTTTTCTTGTGACCTACTTTTTCTTCTTCTAGTAACTATTTCAGACAGTGTTTAAGGATGCCCTCTGTTAAATTGATCAAATTATTACTTAGCGCTTGTCGGATTTGGGTACGCTATGTCAAAATACAGTGAAGTACAAGCACCAAATGCAATATACGATTTCATTTTTTTTCTTCTTATCTGTATAAAGAGTTAATTTTCATATTATGTTAGAACTGATGATAAAGGTCATATAATTGAAGTATTATTGTTGTGTTAATGATTAAATTGTGTATGTCAGAATATATTCAAGTACTTAATATTTGATTTTGTATTACATTCAAATAATGGAAAACATTAGTGTAACTTTTTCACGAAGTAAATAAATAAATTTATACCCAACTGCCATTACTTTTTTCAATAATATATAAAGAAAATAAACAGGAATTGCCAAAATACCAACCAAAGAGTACAATAGACATGACAGACAATTGCAATTTATGTTTCCATTTGACCTTATTTTATGGCTATTTTTCAGATCAACGTTAATCCCCAGCAGGCACACAACGTTGATTTAACATTGAATCAATGTTTATATTCTATGTTGAATCAATGTTGAATTATTATTAGATTTTGCAAATTTGTATCAACGTTGAAATCCTATGTTGAATCAACGTTGATGTTCAACATTGAATCTATATAGAATAATAGTTGCTTCAACATTGTTTCAACTAAATAGCTTAATTTGAATTCAGATTGAATTCAGGGTGAATACAATACTAGTATTCAACACGGAATCAAAATTGGTTAGTGATTGTGTTCAACTGTGTTTCCACCTAAACTAATATGTTTCATTCATCCTGTATTTTCTTTGTCTTGCAGTCCATAATTTTATACTGTAGCAATATTCAAGCTATTGTCTTCTCAAGGCCCTCAATATGCAAAACGCCATTGCAACATTCTGCCTCAGGAAACCTAATCCAATAACTGCTCCATTAGACCCAAGTTTGAAAAATAATCTCAAAACAAAATTGATTATCTTTAAATAAAGTCATTGTCTGGTTATATTTGACATGGTGTGTTCTTTAGTTCATTGTTGAAGACTGTATGGTAACGCAAAGATATATAAATAATGTTCTTTGGTTGATGGTTGTCTTGTTAACAATAGGTACAACAATAAAAAGTGTTTGGGTGCACAAAACTTTTAATACAATGTAGATGCCATTGACTGCCAATTACTTGTAGAATATCAGTAATTTTCAACAATAAAACTGAGTGACCACATTCGTGTGATGAGAGCATGGCTTGACAATGATGATGATAACTACCAATCAACTGAATAACAAATATGGGTGTTGAGGGATATCCTACGAACCATAATTAAACCACCAAGATTTTTTTAACATTTAACAACATGCTTACAACAACACAAATTATCATCCAAGAGAATTATCGATTTCGAAAGCGCACAGCCCTTAATACACAAATTTTGCTCAATGTCTATTTGAAATATCTGAGTGGTCAAAATATAAAACAAAGTTTGCTGCTCGGACACTTCCTATCCTAAGTATGTATTCTAATGTCCAACCACTGATTATAGAGAAATATTCAATACGATAAAATTAAAATAAATCTATTTATTAATACTGAAACTTTTTATTTATTAATAGTCAAACTTCAACTTCTTTTTTCTCACACCTTGTCTTTTTGGAGCCTGTTTTAGAAAGTTTATTGTTTTTTTAAGCCACTTGAATTGCTGTTCCGTGATTCCATCTAGGTCTTCATGATGACATCTACAAAATCAAAAGTTATAACATTGTAAAGTTGTATTCTGTTCAACACATTTAACTATTTTAACTTCATAATGATATTACTTTAAAGTATAAATAAAAAGCATAAGAACCGGTGAAAACTAAAGTAAATAACAGTTGTCCTTTGAAGTCTCAACTACATTTCCTTTTAGATAGACTAGAAGGACCCTGGTATAATCTGCAAGAAAATCCTAACTTTTTCCCTTAATTTGAACAAATTGAAGGTTTATTCACTTATGTCTTTTTCTGTATTACTTGTGCTGCGGCATGGATATCTGACTAATTGACATATTCGAGGATGGTAAAGGGGGTTCTTAACACAGAAACACGTGAAATAAAAATTAAAAAAAACCACTGCACTGAAAATAAAAATTTGGATAAAGGAAGCACGAAAATTTAAATCATGAATATTATTAAGGAAAAACGTACTAGAAGTTAATACTCAGTCGTTATTGTAGATCACACAGTCATGATAATGGACACAAAGACCCTGCAGTCACCTTTTCGCTTCCGCTTGTTGCATCCGAATCGTGGAAAAGATAACTTGATCGCAATTAATATCCTGGGAACACAATTTAAAACAATCTCCCGACTGGACTTCGAATTTAGTCCTGGTTTACTTTTTTTTTTATCTTGAATGTTGGACTAGCACGAGAAATTAAAGAGTACCCAGACGAAACACGGAAAATAAATAAGAGGAAACAAAATAATGCATGTCGAAACCAATTACGAGAAATAAAACGCTAAAACACGTGAAATAAAAAGGCCATAAATGCAAATAACTTTATACCACCCTCATATAACCTTTATGTTTAATTACCTTGTTTCAAACTCTACCTCAATTTTGACAGTAAAATTAAAGGTTCAACTTGGTGAGTCATATATAGCTTCTGACCTTTCCATCCCAAAGTTGTAAACAAGCCCCCCTTTTTATGCGATTAAAGTTTCTTTTCACTTTTGATTCAATCATATGATTTCAAATAGTCAATGATAAAAATTCATGAGACGTTGCAAGATATCTTGGGAAGGGTAACATGCTATCCTGGTCCTGATCCTAAGGTCAATCCATAGATTGTCCTAAACATCCCCCTTTTTCACGTGTAATCTTTTCAGTACTGTACAGTTTCATAACAACATGATATGTTCACATTTCTAAAATACGATAACGTAATCACAACAATTAATATAAATACTTACGATAAAAATGTAAAAGCTGTATAGAGGAAAGATATTGATAAAAACTCTGCACAAATCACTTGTGGTCTCGTTGGCGGATATTCAAACTTTGGCAACAAAACGAACTGCGCATGCGCATACCTGAAGTCTTAAAATAGAAATGTTACAATGCCGCGAAAATTTAAATCGTTATTTAAATAGATCTATCCGTTGTTTATATTTCAAGTTGTCAACCATTGTTTATGTACTGATGTCTACGTCTTTCTCTTGGAATTAATAAAAAGAATAGAAAAAAAAAGAAATGAAAACAACATATTTGACATCAGAAGTCAAGGA
Organism: Mytilus edulis; assembly: GCF_963676685.1. NCBI lineage: Eukaryota > Metazoa > Mollusca > Bivalvia > Mytilida > Mytilidae > Mytilus > Mytilus edulis. Next base: position 54,876,177 of record NC_092354.1, read on the forward strand.
AAAAGATGGAGGGATCTTTTAAGGGGAAGGAGTTATTCACAAATATTTAATTTTATATTTACTGTATGATCCTGTATACACGCTGGTTCTTTTATTATATTTTGGGGTGGGGTGAAATTTTTGAATTTTCAATTATTTCAATATTTGGGGTGCGAAGTTCATGATTAATTAGTAATGCTTATATATACACTGCGATTGTTTTATGTGTTATTCTATAATCACCACAACAATTACTGATAAATCTACTAAATATTTTATTTAATGTGAATATCGTTTTCAATTTGAAAATAATTGTGATGTGTCAAATACTTCTTTTTTGACAATTTTGGTATCCACAACTACTGGGTTTTATATATTGTTTATCCAACGTTGATTCAGTGTTGGTATTTCAACACAATGTCAATTCAACGTTGAAACAATGTACTAATTTCAACGTTGCATTGTCAACGTTGAATCAATGTTGAATATTTGTTGATTAATGTATAACCTTAAATCAACAAAGATTCAACGTTGATTCAACAAAGTGTGCCTGCAGGGTCGTATCCCTTTCATTCAAAATAAATAATAAAATTAATATAATTTGATTGATATCAACATTGATCATGTTGATAGTATTAAAATTAACATAGCTTTTACGTCATTTTCTTTAATTAATTTAACATGATTTTTACAAATAATTAATAAGTCATTTTTTTTTAACTTTGCAAAAATATTCTTTTTCACTTCCTATAAGTTATTTTTTCTATCTGAAATTTACCTATAACTCAAATGTGACTGTGTTTAAAATATAGCTCAACATTGTCAACCGGTGGCAGTTAATTATATATGTGAATGTGAGCACCTGTTTATTGGCTTTGCATGTAGCACTCTCTAACTTCCATAGAAGTCCATGGTTTTATGATTCCTAATTAATGCCTGACATCTCATGTCAAACATAGAGGGTACTTGTTATTTATCAGACTGCGTCCTAGTATTTTCTGTACCTTTGATCTAAAGATACATGAATATTGTGTCATGAATGGACATAGAAGTCCACAAATATCGGTCGAATTTTTCAATGACAGGTTAGAAGTATCGTGTATAGCCATTTTAAAAGTAAAGTCGGGTAAAATGATATATTAGCCAATGCGTAACTGAAAGACAATAAGTCAAACGACACTTTTTGGTCACTTTGCCGCGATGCAATTAACATGATTAATTACATCAAGTTTGAAGTCTTAAAGTTAAAAAAGAAAGCACAATTAAAAAATTCTGAAAGACTAGTGTTATTTGATTATTTAAGATATCTGCTATGGGGTCAAAGCCCTTAATGCTTCAAATAATTCAACATGTTTTAATAAGTTAATTTACGGGAAACGATTTTTTTTAACAGATTGGATGAGACCATGCCACTCTAAATGCTATTTAAGTATATGGCAGATTTAAAATTAAGGTATTGTCGAATATAAGTGGCTAAAAAAGGGTCTAACAATAATTTCTTCTGTTTAATTTAGCTTAAAAACTAATCTATTTATTCATCTACTCAACCACAATAAAATTAAAACATACAAATACATAACAACATAATATCATTGCAACTGTGGTTGTTCAAAGGGAGATAATTGTCGAAAGGATCAATCGATTTTCTAAAAGATCATTTGCAAACATAACGTGCTTGTTTCTTCTATCATTTCAATAATACATTTGTTATAAGATTATTAATTTTTAATCAATTGTAGTTTAATTAGAATAAATCTGACAAAATGTTTATGTAACACTTATCCTAAAAGGTAAATATGCCAATGACCTTCAAATTTGAATAGACTTTAATGTCCTGAACGGCATTGTCTCATCCAAACTGGTTTTTTTTTCTTGTGAATTAACCTTTTATTGAATTATTTGAAAACTAAGGTTTTTGAACCCAAAGGCATATATTGCCTGGATACCATTTGCCACAACGTTCTGGAATGTCGATATGTAGTGCTATTTGACATTGCCCTTAAAAATGTTTGAATTAGAGCGCCACTTCTGACTCTAATGGAGCCGAACCGCACCGCACATCTGATTTACTTCATTATAAATAAAGGCAACAGTAGTATACCGCTGTTCGAAACTCATAAATCGATAGAAAAAAACAAATCCGGGTTACAAACTAAAACTGAGGCAAACGCATTAAATATAAGAGGAGAACAACGACACAACATTAAAATGTAACACACACAAATATAAAATCAAAACTAAATACATTAATTTGGAATAGAAAAGTACCGTGACACGTCTTATAGTAACGTGAATTCACACTCACATATAAGAGGAAACAAACGACACAACAGAAACACAACGTTGAAATGTAACACACACAGAAACGAACTATAATATAACAATGGCCATATTCGTGACTTGGTACAGGACATTTTTGTAAAAGAAAAAATGGTTGGTTGAACCTGGTTTTGTGGCATGCCAAACCTCCCGCTTTAATGGCAATGTTAATTATAACATTAAAATGACAACATTACATGACAGGACTACAATATAAATGTTTGATTGGTTGTTGGTTGCTTAACGTCCAGTGGCAAATATTTCATGCATGTTCAGGACGAGAAAAAGTTAACAATAAATAGCCTTGTCATAAAAGAGGCCATCCGGGATGATGGTCGGTGAAATTTGGACTGCCACTTGAAAATGAGGGTATATTGGATAGGGGTCAAAATTTTGCCTTGCAACAGGCCACCTACGGACCCCTCACAAGAGTTGTTGCAAGGGTTCTCAACGTGCAAAGAGCGTGGCACTCTCTTTACACGAGCCATGGAATTTAACGTCCCCATTCTGAGCGGACGTGACTGCGAACTTAATACATCCGCACAGCCAAAAGAAATCCCCACTTCTGCAAGCGTTTTACTGCCGGTCGGGAGAAGACCAAGTGACAATATTTCGTTACCCAAGTCACCCTTGGGTATAAGCCTTGTATCTTTGATAAGGTTTTATTAGTCTGTGGATTAAAATAACCAGTCGATATTTATAACCGTGTCTTTCTGTGCGTACGTTAATTGAGGATAATTGAACAAATATTATTAAATAAATATCACATTCAGTTTATATTTGATTCGATTTATTCACGTACTATTTGTTCCTTTGACGATATTTGGAAGCATATTACAAAGGACTGGTTATTTTGGTGGTTTTGTTTCCATTGAGCATTTAGAAGACAAGACGCATACAAATTGTACAGTATTCGTCAGTACATGTTCATAATTTTTTCAATCATTTAAAGTCTAAATATAAAAATAAGATGTGTTATAATTGCCAATGAAACAACTAAACTCTACCAGAGACCTAATGACATTTACAAATCTTCTCAAAGATATTTTTTCTGAAATATTCGTAGTGCAAACCTTTGTTATAAGTAGAAGTCAGTCTGATAAGAAATAAATAACAAAAAATTAAGACAATAGTAGTGTACCGCTGTTCAATAGTCATAAATCGATTTAACTGAAACAAATCGATATCACAAACCAAAACACATCAACTATAAAACGAACAGAACAACAGAAGCACCGAACTGCTCTGTTGTTCCGTTTTGTTTCCTCTTATAGTTGATGTATGTTGGTTTGTGACATGAATATGGACATGGATATTCTCAATTAACGTTTTTTTCAATACGACTTCTATTTTTAAACATCCCAATTTTTGTACTACTTTTAAACTTCCAAGTTTGATATCAAAATACATCCTGTTGTGTTTTTTTCTACTCATTTTGGACATAATTGTGGATGTCAGCACACAGACGACTCTAGTTTAATATTTTAACATACATCCTATTTTTCCTATTATCATTTGAAAGAGGGATGAAAGATACCAGAGGGACATTCAAACTCATAGATCGAAAATTAACTGACAACGCCATAGCTAAAAAAGAATAGGACAAACAGACAAATAATAGTACACGACAAAACATAGAAAACTAAACCTGTGGAAGACTAAGCAACACGAACCCCACAAAAAATAGGGTGATATCAGGTGCTCCGGAAGGGTAAACAGATCCAACACGGGTAAATAGTCTAATTCGGTAGGTCACATTCCTGAAAAGGGAGCGGGATTTTAGTTACGATATAAGGAACATATCCGATATCATCAGTGGAACGGATATTCCATAACGGTTAACCAACTCGTGATGGCGTTCGTAAAATTTACAAACGGATTATTTCAACTTCATCATTTGGAACTCTTGGTTTAATAGCTTCCTAGTGAGCAGCATACCCCTATCAAGAAAATAATGATAGGAAATACAAGCCCTGGAAAATCGTACCTTTTTACCCGCGGTCGTCGACACCCGTGGCAGCCCGCTACAGGTCGACCGCGTACCTTCACCGGCGGTAGCCCGCTGATAGGCCGGCTACGTACCTTTTACCCCCAAGCACCTTTTACCCGCGGTCGTCGACACCCGTGGCAGCCCGCTACAGGTCGACCGCGTACCTTCACCGGCGGTAGCTCGTTGATGGGCCGGCCACGTACCTTTTTACCCGCGGTCGTCGACACCCGTGACAGCCCGCTACAGGTCGACCGCGTACCTTCACCGGCGGTAACCCGCTCATAGGCCGGCCACGTAACTTTTAACCCGCGGTCGTCGACACCCGTGGCAGCCCGCTACAGGTCGATCGCGTACCTTCACCGGCGGTAGTCTGGTGATAGGCCGGCCACGTACCTTTTACCCGCGGTCGTCGAGACCCGTGGCAGCCCGCTACAGGTCGACCGGGTACCTTCACCGGCGGTAGCCCGCTGATAGGCCGGCCTCGTACCTTTTTACCCGCGGTCGTCGACACTCGTGGCAGCCCGCTACAGGTCGACCGCGTACCTTCACCGGCGGTAGCCCGCTGATAGGCCGGCTACGTACCTTTTACCCCACGTGCCTTTTACCCGCGGTCGTCGACACCCTTGGCAGCCCGCTACAGGTCGACCGCGTACCTTTACCGGCGGTAGCTCGCTGATGGGCCGGCCACGTACCTTTTTACCTGCGGTCGTCGACACCCGTGGCAGCCCGCTACAGGTTCACCGTCTACCTTCACCGGCGGTAGCCTGCTGATAGGCCGGCCACGTACCTTTTTACCCGCGGTCGTCGACACTCGTGGCAGCCCGCTACAGGTCGACCGCGTACCTTCACCGGCGGTAGCCCTCTGATATGCCAGCCACGTACCTTTTTACCCGCGGTCGTCGACACCCGTGGCAGCCCGCTACAGGTCGACCGTGTACCTTCACCGGCGGTAGCCCGCTGATAGGCCGGCAACGTACCTTTTACCCGCAGTCGTCGACACCCGTGGCAGCCCGTTACAGGTCGACCGTGTACCTTCACCGGCGGTAGCCCGCTGACAGGCCAGCCACGTACCTTTTACCCCCCACGTACCTTTTACACGCGGTCGTTGACACCTGTGGCAGCCCGCTACAGGTCGACCGCGTATCTTCACAGCCGATAGCCCGGTGATAGGCCGGCCACGTTCCTTTTATTCGCGGTCGTCGACACCCGTGGCAGCCCGGTACAGGTCGACCGCGTACCTTCACCGTCGGTAGCCCGCTACAGGTCGACCGCGTACCTTCACCGGCGGTAGCCCGCTGATAGGCCGGCCACGTACGTTTTTACCCGCGGTCGTCAACACCCGTGGCAGCCCGCTACAGGTCGACCGCGTACCTTCAGCAGCGGCAGCCCGGGTATAGGCCGGCCACGTACCTTTTACCCGCGGTCGTCGACACCCGTGGCAGCCCAATACAGGTCGACCGGGTACCTTCACCGGCGGTAGCCCGCTGATAGGCCGGGTACGTACCTTTTTACCCGCGGTCGTCGACACCCGTAGCAGCCCGCTACAGGTCGACCGCGTACCTTCACCGGCGGTAGCCCGCTGATAGGTCGGCCACGTACCTTTTACCCCCACGTACCTTTTACCCGCGGTCGTCGACACCCGTGGCAGCCCGCTACAGGTCGACCGCGTATCTTCACCGGCGGTAGCCCGCTGATAGTCCAGCCACGTACCTTTTCCACGCGGTCGTCGACACCCGTTGCAGCCCGCTACAGGTCGACCGCGTATCTTCACCGGCGGTAGCCCGCTGATAGTCCAGCCACGTACCTTTTACACGCGGTCGTCGACACCCGTTGCAGCCCGCTACAGGTCGACCGCGTACCTTCACCGGCGGTAGCCCGCTGATATGCCGGCCACGTACCTTTTTACATGCGGTCGTCGACATCCGTGGCAGCCCGCTACAGGTCGATCGCGTACCTTCACCTGCGGTAACCCGCTGATAGGCCGGCCACGTACCTTTTTACCAGCGGTCGTCGACAACCGTGGCAGCCCGCTACAGGTCGACCGCTTACCTTCACCGGCGGTAGGCCGCTGATAGGCCGGCCACGTACCTTTTTACACGCGGGCGTCGACATCCGTGGCAGTCCGCTACAGGTCGACCGCGTACCTTCACCAGCGGTAGCCCGCTGATAGGCCGGCCACGTACCTTTTTACCCGCGGTTGTCGTCACCCGTGGCAGCCCGCTACAGGTCGACCGCGTACCTTCACCGGCAGTAGCCAGCTGATAGGCTGGCCACGTACCTTTTTACCTGCGGTCGTCGACACCCGTGACAGCCCGCTACAGGTCGACCACGTACTTTCACCGGCTGTAGCCCGCTGATAAACCGGCCACATAAATTTTTACCCGCGGTCGTCGACACCCGTGGCAGCCCACTAGAGATCGACCGCGTACCTTCACCGGCGGTAGCCCGCTGATAGGCCGGCCACGTACCTTTTTACCAGCGGTCGTCGACACCCGTGGCAGCCCGCTACAGGTCGACCGCTTACCTTCACCGGCGGTAGGCCGCTGATAGGCCGGCCACGTACCTTTTTACACGCGGGCGTCGACATCCGTGGCAGCCCGCTACAGGTCGACCGCGTACCTTCACCAGCGGTAGCCCGCTGATAGGCCGGCCACGTACCTTTTTACCCGCGGTCGTCGTCACCCGTGGCAGCCCGCTACAGGTCGACCGCGTACCTTCACCGGCAGTAGCCAGCTGATAGGCTGGCCACGTACCTTTTTACCTGCGGTCGTCGACACCCGTGACAGCCCGCTACAGGTCGACCACGTACTTTCACCGGCTGTAGCCCGCTGATAAACCGGCCACATAAATTTTTACCCGCGGTCGTCGACACCCGTGGCAGCCCACTAGAGATCGACCGCGTACCTTCACCGGCGGTAGCCCGCTGATAGGCCGGCCACGTACCTTTTTACCCGCGGTCGTCGACACCTGTGGCAGCCCGCTACAGGTCGACCGCGTACTTTCACCGGCTGTAGCCCGCTGATAGGCCGGCCACATAAATTTTTACCCGCGGTCGTCGACACCCGTGGCAGCCCACTACAGGTCGACCGCGTAGCTTCACCGGCGGTAGCCCGCTGATAGGCCGGACACGTACCTTTTACCCGCGGTCGTCGACACCCGTGGCAGCCCGCTACAGGTCGACCACGTACTTTCACGGGCTGTAGCCCGCTGATAGGCCGGTCACATACATTTTTACTCGCGGTTGTCGACACCCATGGCAGCCCACTACAGATCGACCGCGTACCTTCACCGGCGGTAGCCCGCTGATAGGCCGGCCACGTACCCTTTTACCCGCGGTCGTCGACACCCGTGGCAGCCCGCTACAGGTCGACCGCTTACCTTCACCGGCGGTAGCCTGCTGAAAGGCCGGCGATGTATCTTTTTACCCGCGGTTGTCGACACTCTAGGCAGCCCGCTATAGGTCGACCGCGTACCTTCACTGGTGGTAGCCCGCTGATAGACCGGCCACATACCTTATTACCCGCGGTCGTCGACACCCGTGGCAGCCCGCTACAGGTCGACCGCGTACCTTCACCGGCGGTAGCCCGCTGATAGGCAGGCAACGTACCTTTTTACGCGCGGTCGTCGACACCCGTGGCAGCCCGCTACAGGTCGACCGCTTACCTTCACCGGCGGTAGCCTGCTGATAGGCCGGCCAGGTACCTTTTTACCTGCGGTCGTCGACACTCGTGGCAGCCCGCTACAGGTCGACCGCATACCTTCAACGGCGGTAGCCCGCTGATATGCCAGCCACGTACCTTTTATTCGCGGTCGTCGACACCCGTGGCAGCCCGCTACAGGTGGACCGCATACGTTCACCGGCGGTAGCCCGCTGATAGGCAGGCCACGTACCTTTTTACCCGCGGTTGTCGACACCCGTGGCAGCCCGCTACAGGTGGACTGCTCAACTTCACCGGCGGTAGCCTGCTGATAGGCCGGCCATGTACCTTTTTACCTGCGGTCGTCGACACTCGTGGCAGCCCGCTACAGGTCGACCTTCAACGGCGGTAGCCCGCTGATATGTCAGCCACGTACCTTTTATTCGCGGTCGTCGACACCCGTGGCAGCCCGCTACAGGTGGACCGCGTACCTTCACCGGCGGTAGCCCGCTGAGAGGCCGGCAACGTACCTTTTGACCCGTGGTCGTCGACACCCGTGGCAGCCCGCTACAGATCGACCGCGTACCTTCATCAGCGGTAGCCTGGTGATAGGCTGGCCACGTACCTCTTTACCCGCGGTCGTCGACACCCGTAGCAGCCCGCTACAAGTCGACCGCGTACCTTCACCGGCGGTAGCCCGCTGATAGGTCGGCCACGTACCTTTTACCCCCACGTACCTTTTACCCGCGGTCGTCGACACTCGTGGCAGCCCGCTACAGGTCGACCGCGTACCTTCAACGGCCGTAGCCCGCTGATATGTCAGCCACGTACCTTTTATTCGTGTTCGTCGACACCCGTGGCAGCCCGCTACAGGTGGACCGCGTACCTTCACCGGCGGTAGCCCGCTTAGAGGCCGGCAACGTACCTTTTGACCCGTGGTCGTCGACACCCGTGGCAGCCCGCTACAGATCGACCGCGTACCTTCATCAGCGGTAGCCTGGTGATAGGCTGGCCACGTAGCTCTTTACCCCCACGTACCTTTTACCCGCGGTCGTCGACACCCGTGGCAGACCGCTACAGGTCGATCGCGTACCTTAACCGGCGGTACCCGGCTGATAGGCCGGCCACGTACCTTTTTACCTGCGGTCGTCGACACACGTGGCAGCCCGCTACAGGTCGAACGCGTATCTTCACCGGTGGTAGCCCTCTGATAGACCGGCCACGTACCTTTCAGCCGCGGTCGTTGGCACCCGTGGCAGCACGCAACAGTCCGACTGCGTACCTTCACCGGCGGTAGCTCGCTGATAGGCCGGCCACGTACCTTTTTCCCAGCGGTCGTCGACACACGTGGCAGCCCGCTACAGGTCGACCGCGTACCTTCACCGGCGGTAGCCCGCTGATAGACCGGCCATGTACCTTTTTACCCCCGCTCGTCGACAACCGTGGCAGTCTTCTACAGGTCGACTGCGTACCTTCACCTGCGGTAGCCCGCTGATAGGCCGGCCACGTACCTTTTTACCCGCTATCGTCGACACCCGTGGCAGCCCGCTACTGGTCGACCGCGTACCTTCACCGGCGGTAGCCCGCTGATAGGCCGGTCACGTACCTTTTACGCGCGGTCGTCGACACCCATGGCAGCCCGCTAAAGGTTGACCGCGTACCTTCACCGGCGGTAGCCCGCTGATATGCCGGCCACGTACCTTTTACCCGCGGTCGTCGACACCCGTGGCAGCCCGCTACTGGTCGACCGCGGGTAAAAAGGTAAGGGTTGGAGCTCGAGGGATGGAGAACTTTGCCAAAAGTATAGCAAGAAATATTTGACTTGACCTTATACAAATATTATGGTTAGTTCTAACTCACCCAATGAAAAACATTTAATCTATTATATACATTCAACACGTGTAACAAGTATAAACAAATACACGTGGTAATGTTAGCATACCATTGTACATAATTTTGAGGAATACATGTACTATAACTATAAGAGGGGAAGAAAGTAACAACAGGAACACTGAAGTGCAATAAAAACAAAAGCCAACATACATAGAAACAATCTTTTTGATAACTTTCAGAATTATGGGTCTTCGATGTTCAACAATTTAATACTTTGTTTTGACCTTTCAACTATATAATATCTTTCGTTTGTTCACGGATTTATGTAACTGTGTGACTGAGTGTTCAATAAAGGCAACAGTAGTATACCGGTATTCAAAAGTCATAAATCGATTGAGAGTAAACAATCCGGGTTATAAACTAAAACCAGTAGAAACACATCAACTATAAGAGGGGAAGAAAGGAACAACAGGAACACTGAAGTGCAATAAAAACAAAAGCCAACATACATAGAAACAATCTATTTGATAACAACTGCCATATTCCTGACTTGGTACAGAACATTTTAAGAAAATATGATGGGTTGAACCTCGTATAATGGCTATCCATACCTCCCGCTTTATGACAATGTTAAAAAATATCGCTAAAATGACATCACTACGTGACAGAAATACAGCACAATCATACGTAGGAACATTCATCACGGAGAAACGCACAAACAAATAATATTATAGTCGACACAACATGCAAACTGCAGAACAACAACGAACATATTCCATGAACGACAGACATCACTGGAAATCTAAAACAGTTACGTAACTAGTTATGTAACTAACATGCAATATTCGAACTTTATTCAATTATTTCCACAATACTCGTCCAAACAATTTTCATGATAATGGTGGTATGGAAAGGCATTTTTTTTTTAATTATTTGGACTACAACCGATAAGACATAACGCATTATATATCCAACCTAAACCATAACAGAAACAACAAAAATAAATACATGAATGTTGGATGTACCAAATACCGAGACACGTCGTATGGCAATGCAAATTCACACTCGGTATAACAATCATATTCGGAAATAGGTCATGTTCGGTATTTAGTAGATAGACTACATAGATGTTAAGCCACAATCTAAGACGTGGTAAAAATGTCGTTAGTTAGTTTAGACACAGACACATCGTATAGATCAACCAATTCGTGATGGTGTCCATAAAGTTTACGAAGTGTCATTTTTCATCTTTCCTCCTCATAACTCTGTTTCTCCGTAAGGAGCACGTATGAAGTCAGTATAGTGTGAACTTGAACGAGTATAACGTATCATTTGAGATATGTAATCACCATACGACGGAGCAGAGGGTATGTTACTGCTGAGAAAAGGGAAATTGATAAATTCAAATTAGAGATGTAATTTTTTCCTTTATTTGCAATTGACGGAAATGATGATCAGATGATTATGACGATGATGATGTGAAGTAAAAACAAAAACCGGATGTAAATGTCGTTTAGACATAATTACCAAATATTCATATGTTGCATTTATTCTGTACATGTAAACAATATCTATATATATGTTTTCTATTTTATTATTCCAAACTACGGTTTTCAACATGTACGTCAATAGTTCATTTTCAGATGTAGCATATAAGATTGTCGGTCAATTTTTAAACTTTTTTTGACATTTTTCTACTTTTAACCTTATGACACCTGTAACTCACCCTTCTGCTATCATCCCGAAATCGTTTTCACAGCATTAAATTTTAAAATTCCTTGTCTTTAAAAGCAGATATCAAATTATTTGAAACCATTTTCTACTTTAACGTTTACGTAACATATATTTTAAAATTAATTATATCTTTCCGTGTCACTAAAAAAATGTTCTTCCGTACATTGTATCTTAAAATTTTATGACGGAAACTTATTGCACGAATAGTTTCAATTTTACATGTGCACGTCTTACTCTTGGTTTAATCGAGAGTTAATACAATCTTATGATAATTGACGACCTGGTCAACATTTAGCTTTTATAATAATCAAATTTCAGACTGTAGGTAAAAAGAATAATCATCAAATACAATTATTTATCATTAATCATTATTATTGATTATAATTCCTTTTATAAATGCCGAAGTCTTGTTTTTTTTTTATGTTGAGATGGCCGAGTGGTCAACGTAGCTCTACGTGGAAAGTGCGTTAGACTTCATTCATTATTGCATTTTTTTCTGGCAAAGGTTGATAGTTTTCACCGGGCACTCCGGTTCCGTTCACCAATAAAAACTGGACGCCATGAACTAACCAAAACAATAATGATCAAAGTGGCGTTTAAACAAAACACTAAGCGTCTAATAAATTATTGGTATCTTTTAAGAAAACATGCTTGCAGGATCAATTTGTAGTTTGGTAGACCGATATGAAAATATAACTGCCACACACATGTATAATTAAGTTTCATGAATTGATTCCATTAATGTGGTTACATTTGTAACTCAAATGAAATGTATCCCATCTTTCTGAGGTTGACTTATTAAGTTAAGTCCTTCATCAATCTTTTTTATCAATGAATAATTTTATAGGCCCAATACTGATTACAATTGTTTTTAGAAGTCTTTTTTATGCATAGAGCAGTTCTTTTGCATATATTGCATGACCCGAGTCTCAATTATAATAATTATCTTGCATTTCTTGATTGTAATGTACAGATTATATATTTTTTTTAAATTTGAAAAAAAACGATATTAAATCAGGATCACGCAATCATAAGGATTAACAAACGTGTGGCATATGTTTTATTCTTTAATAAATGTTCCCCATATTTTTGTTCTTAAAACTGCTTCGTAAGAGAAATTTCCTAGGAACTATTTTAAATACGTTATCATATTAAATATAAACTTTCTCTGACCTATAATTGTTTTACTTTTTACACATTATGACTTGAATGGAGAGTTCTCTCGTTAGCACTCATACACCATCTTAATTCTGTTAATTTTAAAGACTGTTGAGTAGCATACGTAAGTTTTACTAAGTATTTCAATTTTGAATATATGAAAGTGCTAAAAATATTTACAAAATTCAAAAATTATGATTGTCTGCAAACAATGAAGGTTGTACGGTGATCTATAGTTCGTTTGGTCTCTGGTGGATTTTTTTTCATCGGCAAATCAGACCTTACCTTTTTTTTATTTTTATAAGAAATAATCAGTACTCATAATAGTGCACGTTATACGTCGTATAATGAATTAATAATGTATCACTTTAGTAATCAAAAACGGGAAAAAGACATCAAATGGAAAATGAAAAACAAATCTTTGATTATAAAATAAAACAGTCTGCTCCAAAAGCATGAAAGTAAACAGAATTCTTCAAACCGCTACGTAGGTAAATAAAAAATTAATAGCATCAACTTACAAAAAAAGAAGCACATAATTCGAGTGTGTAGAGTAATACAACAGTTCCTGCTCCATTAGTGACACCCCTTATGTTACTCTTGTTTATATTCGTTGTTTAAACATATCCGGTAATAAGTCATCACACACAATTAATTTAATGTCTAACCCTTAGACATTACTAAACGTAGTATATCGGGAGGCGTTTGATTTTTTGTTCACAGATCTATATTTCTAATAAAAGTTTTTCTTTTCTTTCAAAGCATAATGGTATCACTATTTAACTTATTCTTTCAAAGAGGTTATGGCGTCATTTATGATATATCATAACTTTTTCTTTAAAGTTATTGAGAAAAAAAAAAATTTACATTTAACAATTAACAGCTGAACTCTTTGTATCCGTTTGATGAATAGCGACATTGTCTATATCTAATCTTTTAAATTAATAAGATGTTAATTACATTAATCACTGTAATTAATAATATATTAAATACATTAATCACTGTAATTAATAATATGTTAATTACATTAATCACTGTAATTAATAATATGTTAATTACATTAATCACTGTTAGTGTAAAGACAATGTGTGTTATATGTTTCATAGTACACAAGACATGCTCACCTTTTGTACGAATAAATAGTTTTATATATCATTATGACAAGTTATGAAATGTGATGAAGACGAACTGCAATCACCTCATTATCGTCTGATTTTTTTGGGGTGTTTTATTTCCATGTGTATAAACCACAGAAAACGGAAATGTTTATTTGTTTATTTTGCATCTTGTTTATCGTTCTTGTAAGTTTTAGTACATCCCATATTGACAATCGGAAGCATGATACCTACTCTGCAAATTTTACTACTTTACTTTTCAGAAAAAGTATGCAGCCAGAGAATATTCAGAATACAAATCTCATGTTCTTATTCCTATGCATGTGATTACAATCGAAGCTCTAATTTATGATATGCACAGTTTAAAATACATCCTTTGACGTTTTACAAATTAATTTTCTTAACCATCTACTAGTATGTGGTTAATTTATCTTTAATAATAGAATAACTCAGACGTCAATGAATAATGGATTGTTTTGCGTGGTGATGTGCTATAATCTAGCTATTTCTAATTAACTTTTTAATAACCCATGATATTTTTTATACTTTGCATACATTTGTTTAAAACACCAATACTAAAATTGACAAATATATTGTATTAACAACGTACAGTTTTCAACTGAACAAGAATTTTGTTTGTATGGTTTACATTGTATTTACAAACAATGCATGGAAAGATTTCAACTTAGCAAGCCAAATGATTGCATATACAGTGGCGGATCCAGCCATTTTAAAAAGGGGGTGGGTTCCCAACCCAGGACAAAGGGGGGTTCTAACTATATGTCCCCATTCAAATGCATAGACCGACCAAACAAAGGGGGGTCCAACCCCCGGAACCCCCCCCCCCCCCCCGGATCCGCCAATGATATACTACTTAACATTTTATACGTGTATAAACATGGAAATCTCCTGTTGTTCACACATGAAAGTCATAGTTGCCAAGTTTTTACTATTCGACGATATTAACATTTGCATTTCGGATAAAACTAATTGCAAAAGTTTAATTTTAAAATTGTGTGTTATCTACAATTCCCGTTCGAATCATTTATTATTTATCATATACATCATTTATATATATCAACATCTATCGGACATTTATAGAAGTGAGTTGTATATGGGAAAACAAACAGGAAGCACATGCTACATATTATTTGTAGTATTCTCCCTCAATACAATTTGTCGACACGTTTAAATCAATAGCTAGTTGAACCATCCTTGAACGTTTACACATTTCCGCAATCCTGTGGTTAACAAAAACTATATCAAACAAGTTATTTATATGCTGGGGTTGATTTACAATTTTGCATAGTGTGTAGACTTCTTTTTGTTGTTGAGGACCTTATTTTATAAATATTGTCAATTTGTGTGTTGTTGAAATGCCTTTTCGATGAGAATTTTGCAAAACAAAAGCTTAACATATGATATTAATTTTATACTTCTGTTGTTCAAATGTATTAATGTCTTGATTGTATTCAACCTATTAACCTGACGCACATCTTTAAAACAAAATAATCGGCCATTTATAGAAGTGAATGTTATGTGGGAAACAAACAGGAAGCACATGTTACATATTATTTGTAGCATTCTCCCTCAATAAAATTTGTCGACACGTTTAAATCAATAGCTAGTTGAACCATCCTTGAACGTTTACAGATTGCCGCAATCCTGTGGTTAACAAAAACTATATCAAACAAGTTATTTATATGTTGGGGTTGATTTACAATTTTACATAGTGTGTAGACTTCTTTTTGTTGTTGAGGACCTTATTTCATAAATATTGTCAATTTGTGTGTTGTTGAAATGCCTTTTCGATGAGAATTGTGCAAGACAAAAGCTTAACATATGATATTAAATTTATACTTTTTTTCTGCTTTTCAAATGTATTAATGTCTTGATTGCCTTCAACCTATCAACCTGACGCACATCTTTTAAAACAAAACAATCGGACATTTATAGAAGTGACTGTTATGTGGGAAACAAACAGGAAGCACATGTTACATATTAATTGTAGCATTCTCCCTCAATACAGTTGGTCGTCACGTTTAAATCAATAGCTAGTTGAACCATCCTTGAACGTTTATTCATTTCCGCAATCCTGTGGTTAACAAATACTATAAAAACAGGTTATTTATATGTTAGGGGTGATTCAAAATTTAAAACATTGTGTAGACTTCTTTTTGTTGTTGAGGACCTTATTTTATAAAAATTGTCAAATTTGTGTGATGTTGAATTGCCGCTAAACATATGATATTGATTTGATATTTTTTTCCTTTTGTTCAAAGTTATTAATGTTGCTTTTTATTTAAGCATTGATTAGATATGAATTGAAATTATAAAATTAATAATAATAACTGTATAATGTTTCATTGAAAACTAAAAAAAAAAACAATAACCGAAAATACATAATGAACATTATTATCTGTATATCACTAATAACATATTTCTTTGTATACTGCTTTTATTCAAAATATAGTTTCAAGGTTTCTGTAAAATTTACTGAAATTCTTCTTTCGTCCGATTTTGCATATTACTTTTCTTTTCCAAAAGTCTTATGTAGTACAAAAGAATCTTAAGATTTGATGAACATTTTAACTTGTTTTTCCAGCTGCATCTAAATTCTGCAAATGAAAGAAGAAAACAAAGTTTTATGTATTTGTAATTGGCCGTTTCATAATCTAATGCATCCTGGGTAATATTTTCAAAAGCGTACACCAAAGCGTTTTGATTGGTTTAAAACGTTATAAACAATGGAAATTCAACCAATGACGTAACGTTATTTTCACTTTGGGGTACGAACAATGAAATTACCTATGATGCTTTAGATTCTGAAACGGTCAATTAGCGACAGCAACACAACAACAAGTTTAAAATAAAAACAAAACCAAAAAAAAATGCAACACACACAGAAACGAAGTATAAGATAACAACTGCCATTTTCCTGACATGATACAGGACATTTTAAGACAAAATGGTGGGTTGAACCTAAAACTTATTATTCGTGAAATTAGAGTCTTTGGATACTGTATAACAGCTGATGTATGCATAGCATTAGATGTTTGTTCAATCGATATCACGTGCTTGAGTTAGGTTCACACTCTACTGACATTTTTCAGTAATAGCTATCCCATGAGGACGCGGTGTGTCAGTTTTAGATCACCCCTCTGGCCTCCGGCCATCAGGTGTTCTTACACTGACACACCAAGTCAGAATGGGATAACGGTTTTACATCCCAGCTTTTCTAGATTAGATAAAACAAAATTATCCTACATAAAATTTTGTTAAGAACGCCACACAATCATTATAATATACTTTATATATTACTTAAGAAATAATTCATGACAAACGTAGATTTGTTTTCATTTTACCATGGGTTGGGCATTTATAGTCGATTATTTTACCCTGAGCTTTAGCGAGGGGTAAAATACGAATACCAATGCCCAACCCATGGTTAAATGAAAACAAATCTACGGCTGCCATGAATTAGTTCAATTCTAATATGACAAATTCGGTAATATTTTTAACCGGAAAGCCTTATACATACGATACTGTTGTGGATGTTCCGTTTTACCCAATTTTGATAATATTATTAATATTACATCATTCAATGATTATTTGTTTAAATCGCATTGTTCACTTATATATTTTCTTTCAATGTAATTGCATTCGTTCTGAGGCATACAAGAAGCTTTCAAACGCCCGGTATTACCATTTGATTTTTTGTTTACGGAAACATACTTATGATGTCACCTTGTTTCGTTGCCATGCCAATAACATCATTTCGCGGAATTTTTGTTTAATAAAATTTACCATGAAAAATAAATTAAAATGGACTGATTTGTGTATTTTGCTGTAGAATAGAGATAAATTTATTGTATCTGAATCTTGGCTCACGTAATCTGAGTTTTTTTTTTTTTTGTCGAAAATTGAGAATATCTGGTAGTATGAGACCCGGACACAATGTTTAAATATGTTAAATTAACAGAGAGTTTGTATCCAGTCGTCCTGGTGTAAGAATATGAATCGTAGGTATGTATGCTAAAAATCTTGAGTTCGAATCCGAGCATAGACACTGGTTTTTTCTGCATAAATTTTGATACTTTTCCATATAAATAATTCTCAGTTTTATTGTGGATTCAACATTCCCGCCAAAATGTTACAGAACATAGGAAAGCATGCAGAACAAAGAAACTCAAGCTAGATTGATCTCGTAGGGGTGATCCGGTTCAGATCACCCCTGGTAGAACAACGGAGCTTGGATGCAAGTCCTTTGGTTGTCTTGTTTATATGTATATACTACTAATCTATTAACTACGTATGATGTTGGAGCATGAGCATACTGATAACAAGCAAATGTCATAAGATTTTCCCATGGAACAACATAAGAACCAAACATAGATCGTTTGGAAATGATATCAGGATATAACCTTTGCTAAACATGCTAAAGATAACAGCTGAGTAGTCTTTATTTTGTGAGGAGGGAGGGGGAAAATTAATCGAATTGTTAAGTTCTTGACTGCTAACTTGATTTGAAGAAGATTTTCTTTTGGTAATTTTGTCACTGTAGGACTATTTTTATATCGATTCACTAGACAGCTTCCTTCTAAAGTAAGCTCTGTCTAGATTATATAATCAAAATAAAATGACATTGCGATAGACCTAGATAATTGCGAAACATATTTTAACTAACCTTTTATACCAGTTTATACAATGAATATTCTGTATTTATTTTAGGATTTGTCAGTCGGTATACGTATATGCTAAATAAAACATTACTTCAAAGTTTGTTTTAGGTTTTTTGATTTTCAAATGTTTAGTCCTAGAGCACATTAAAGACACATTTACTGTCAAAACGTGCTCATGGTGAAATGAATTTGTTACTGTAAATAAAATTATACGCTCAAAACTTCACAAAATGAGTAATGCATCTTTTGTAGTGAAAAAGGTACACAAAAGTATGTACCTTTTGTAGTGAACTATTTTGCTCAAGGTTCATAGACGTTTTACCAGATCTACATTTCTACGTATATAGACTAATCAAATAATTTTTTACTAAAAAAAACTATAACACCCACTTAAGAAATTTTAGCAATCTTTTATTTTTTTAATGTTGAATTGAATTCAAATACGATTGTATGTATCTTACATTTACCTTGCGGGTTGGAGTTGTATTTCCAAGTTTTATGTGGATTTCATTGGGTATCGCCCATGGATATGTCCCTTCAATGTGGTTCTTGTGTACAGAGTAAAACTCATCATCGGGTATAATTGGTATTGTGTTACCAATTCTGATAGAAAGGCGGTTTATAAAACCTATCAATCTGTTTGTCTCACTGACACAATTTGCATTCTGAAATAGAAATGTAAAGACTCGTTTTGTGAATTATGATATAATGTAGTGCTTTAACTTTTATTTTTCGAAATATACAGTTAACACCACAAAAATATTATGAACGAATAATTTGATTTTGTATTTGAAGTAATAAATGAAATGTACACATCTAACCGTAAAATTCGGGAATGTACACCCAGTACATTTAGAAGTTCTCCAATTTCAAATCACACTTTTTATTTCAATTTGATCATAAGATATATATTGGAAGGTATGATATATAAGAGTAGTTCCCTAGCCATTGATACTGCAGAAATAGTAAAATTCACAAATTCCTTCTTTACTTGCAATATTTAATCTAACAAAAGAGAAATAACTCAAATGAATAAATATGTAATAAGGCTTAAGCAACATGATCGTGCCTGTTTCGCCTTCAGACAGGTTACCCAAATATGCTCTGGTAGGAGGATATACTTTAAAATTAAAAATAATATATTATTGACACTGCCACCAACACTATGCGTCAAAATATGAACACAATATGTTGTGACATAAAACAGTAAAATTTTCGCATTTAGCTATTTCTATTTTGACAATGGTTTTATCACATATTACTGCTGACTAGGTGAAATCAGATTTCACAAAGTGCAATATTGGAATTTATTGCACGCTAACTTTTGGTTACTTCCTGTGGGAAATATTATATTGCTATGCAATAATAAATATATTTGAAATTTTAACAATAAAATCATCCTGTTTCGCCGCAAATGTATCCCATGACAAATAATATAATATAATAATCTTTAGCATCATACAAGCCACCTAATCCAGATCATGGTAAAAGTACACTAATGCGTATGCACATGTAAACATTATTAGGTATACAGCTTTAGTAAAATTAGCAAACAAAAAACAAAAACACCATAAAGCATTACAATGAAATTATGATTGCACGTAAAATTAGCGTACTATATATAACGGTAGAAAATAAAATTAAAAAAAAAATGAATTTCTTTCTTTTTTTTAGTATGAATACTTTTATGGCATTCATACTCATTTATAGAACTTTTAAGAGAGACAAAAAAAAAGTCAACTAAAAAACGTACCAGATTAAAGACGATGTAATATATAAAAGGATGATAAATAAATAATTTTCCTATTATCTTGTAAACCAAAATTTCTTTTCATTCATTTAGTTTTAGAATTGGCTATCTAAATGAACGTTGCAGTACCGATAAAATAACAACGTGAAAATGAATTGGGAGATATATAAAAAATATTAAAAATCAGCATTAACAAATGGTGGAATTATTTTTTCCATTATTGCTTTGTACAACTGTCATCGATTTTAGTTTGAAACCCGGATTTTTTTCAATAGAATTATGACTTTTGCACAGCAATATACTACTGTTGCTTTTTTATTGATTATGATAATGAGTTGTGAAAATATGTTTATATAAAGATAGTTTTTATGCCCATTAGAATATATTTTGAAATGAAAATTTCATGAACTAATTGTTTCTGTTGCTTCAATACACGGAGATATTTATTTAAACTTTTAATATATTCTGGCAGTTCAACAAAGTTTTATATCATTTAAACAACTTCAAGTTATGGAAGGTAGGTGGAGATATTATAGTGGTCTATGACCACTAAAAGCAGTACAGAACACTTGCTCCAATCACTACCACAATGGAGGTCTATAGGTGCTCTTGCTATATTTCAAATTAGACAAGATGCACTCCTTAAAATCTGTAGAAAAAGTATTACAACAATGCAAACTTAACTCACGAAACTGTACAAATGTTTCGTAGTTAGTCACTGACAATATAATATAAGTTTCAACAACATAAGAATAACTCAGGTATGTTAACATTTACATCTTGATAAAGAGAGGCGAAGGATACCAAATGGACATTAAAAAGTACATAAGTAGAAAATAAACTGCGTATGCCATGGCTAAACAAAGAAAAGGGCCAACAGACAAACAAAATTACACAAAACACATTATAGAAAACTAAAGAGAATGCAGCAAAAAAAAAACCTGGGGTGATCTCATGTGCTCTGGAAGGGTAAGAAGATCCTCCTCCACATGCAGAATGCGTAGTGTTGCCAGTATTAGTAGACACCCGGTGTTAAGTCTACTTTGGTAGTTCACTTTCGTGGAAAAGAGGACATTATTGTAGTTACGACAATTTGAACATATTCATTGTCATTTGTGAAACGGATATTCCATAAAGGTCAACAAATTAGTGATGGTGTCCTTAATATTTACGAAGGCATGACTCCAACTTCATCACTTGGAAATCTTGGTGTAATGGCTTTCTTTAGAGCATGAACCAACTGCGAGAATTATACTCCAAATCTTCTTGTTAAAAGTCAAATAAAATATTGGTTCTTATCCTCTAGGGTCCAGTATTAACTAACTTGAAATAACAAGGATTCCACCTGTTAATATGATTGATTTATTGATTGAATGATGATTGCTTTATATCAACTTGCAAATATTCATGCATATTCAGGACGAAAACAGGTTGACAAAAGAAAGGTCCTGTAAAAGTGACATATGGGATGCAATTTGGACTGGTACCGGAAAATGAGTGTATATGAGATAGGACAGAAATTTTACCTTGCAACAGATAACCAACGGGCCCCTCACTGAGTTGTTGCAAGGGTTTTTACCAGGGTGTATGCCACTCTCTCTATACATTTCGTCGAATTTAACGTCTCGATTCCGATCTGACGTGATTTCGTATTTACACATCTTACACAACCACAAAATCGTTAAATTTTGGTAAGAATTTCATCACCAGTTAGAAGAAGACCACAAATGACAATGCTTCTAATCCCAGTCATCCTTGAAGTTCTTTGTGTTTGAGAGTATACAACATTTAGAATATGTGACGACTCAATTGTGAGTCAAATAAGATGAGACAGTATATATATAAATGCCTTAAAAAATGTGTATTTACCATTGTGATGTAAGGTGTTTCCCTAAAATTCCCGCGCTTTTGAATGGTTACTCTGCAGTAAATGTAACGTAGACGGTTTACCGAGTAAAGTACAAAAGTGGAGTATCAATATCTTCAGTAATATTTTGAAAACAAAATAAATAAATCATATGTAATTTTAAAAAAATTTATCTTGTTCACTATTTCAAAAATCTAATAAAAACAACTCGCACAGAATACTTTCTATGAATGACATGATAACACGTGGTCATAAAATAGATGAGATTTTTATCCTAGTTTCAAACTTTTCAGTCTGGTAAGTAAGTACCTTTTAACCATTACTTGTTATACAGGTCAGGACCACTAGAATTTTGACGTCAGAGGAGTACATTTGCATTGTAAATTTCCATATTTCAAAATGTAAACATGTTCGTGAGAAACTTATCAATTGACATAATGAATCACAATGCATTGTGGGATACTACGAGTTTACTATCACCTGAAACACGTGGAGTTTGGTTGATACGTGTCTTTTTGTATTTTATCTTTACATTTCTTCTTTATTCATTTTCCTCACCAAATGTAATATTTGTAATGATATAAAATAATCTTTAATTTGCATGCTCAAAAGAAAAATATTGTTCACCGGCTTCAATGTTCGAGTTTTTCGTGTTGCCAAAAAAGTCAAAATCAGGTTTTCTATATTGGTATGCACTGTCCTAGTGAATTTATTACACGCAAAACTCATATCGAACTGTACATGTACAAGTAAAATTCCTCTTAGCTCTTTAAAACAAGTTTAAAAATTTAGAGGTCAGGAATGGTTTACATAATACTGTATGCTTTTAGAATTATCCTATAACATATATTCATATGTTTTCCATAAACATTGTTTTTTCATAAAGAACAGAAAATATGGCACAAAATCCTATTCGATATCAAGCATTACAGGGTGCTAAGCACCATGCCTTACAAGCAGGCACATCTTTCATATGCAGAGTCTATATCTTATATAGACGAGGAACACTTGTCTGTTGTTAAGAAATTATGATGACCCGTAGTTGTCTTTTGGTTATTTTTTATGTCGTTTGTTTGCTCATCGACATTCATGCCACATCTCATTTAATAACTAGCCGTAGTTTAAGACCGATTTATCTACATTATACACGTGTATTTAGTAAAAGTAAAGGGAATGGTTTATAATTTCATGACAATTAAACAAATGATGGTTTTACTTTCTGTGCATGTGGAAAATGGAAAACACTTTCTTGTGATCTCGGATGACTTGCATCATTCGTTATTGAACAGTTGACCTTTAAGTGACATTTGCAACGTCAGCATATAAACAAAAGATGTGTTAAACATTCTTAAATCTTTATGTATTCTGTCCCAAAAGAAAAAGATTGTGTGAGTGCGTCACATGGATCTTTGACACTCGCTTTTCCAATTTTATGAGATATCTGAAAAGATTAGGAGATATGGTTTTGGTTATTTGAATGCAAGTATAACTTAAGGAAAAAATGCGTTGCATGTCAATAAAAACACCAGCTTTGTAAAATGTAAGCAAAAAGTAGTCCATTATCCATTGCAAATATACACCCATATAAGGTCGTTACGGCATCAATTACTACTATCACAATATAAAGATGAGGTTTCAGTGAAGTGATGGCTCAATTAGCATCAAAAGGGCAGTTGGAATCAGACGTCAGCCTTACAGTGTACTAATCAATGAAGATGATACAAGTGTTTACCTTAAATTCGATAAAAATACATTGTAGTATGTTTATATCAAATGACATAAACAATTACATTACTTTTAAGATTCTTTATTCACGACATTTCGTTCTTTCATTTCAATCATTTGATCAGCTTACTGGATGATATTCAAAACTTAATTTAAAATTTGAGGGGGTACCGTACACCTAAGAAAAAATAACTCTTACTATAATTTTGAGTTAACTACGTCAATATAGCGTTTTAAAATACGCCTCATATTTCAAACGTTTTATTGATATGAATAGTTGTTTACCTGTTGTTATGAAGCAGACGGTACATCACTGTCATAATGGAACAACGTAAACGTAATACGTTTGGTAAATTTTTGAGATTTAAATCTGCCGATAAGAAATTGAGTCTTTCAGATTACTTCAAATGGTTAAATGATGGCAGGAAATTGGAAGATTTTCCGCAAGTCGGCTTGCGCAATGATCAAGGCAATTACGTATACGAGTATCACTACATAAAGCTCTTCTTGATTTTATACATTTTTTAAAGGAGCAGAATCAGCAAATAATATTAGGTCATAACATTTGTAACTTTGACATTCCTGTAATTGTTAACAAATTGAAAGAATATAATTTGTTTTCGACATTTTGTGAAACAGTGAAAGGTTTTATTTACACAATGAAAGTGGCTAGAAAGTATATTCACAAACATGATGTAGAAAATTTTGAAGCAGCAGACTCTTGTCAAACATTTTGTAGGAGAAAATTACCTCGCCCAAAATGCAATAGAGAATGTGGATTCATTAAAAACATTATATGACAGTAAGGTTACCTTACTAGTGAAATCAGATGATGTATTTTCCATTTCATACCACAATTGCATGGATTCCTACTCTGACTTACTAAATAGTAAAATTGTTTCAAGGCCACTGGCAATTAGCATGCAACTAGCAAAAGATGGTATATCGTTGAAACACCTCAAACTGGAATCTGTACGAGATGTATATGGACTGAAATTTGTCCTACAGGACCATAATATACCACCAAAGAATGTGAAATGCATTCAGTACTACTTTCAGACTGAGGAATGAATTTTGTATGGCCAAACAATAAATAGATGTCTGCGTTTTCCAATAACCTGACTGTGTCTACCCTAATGTTTGTTTTAATATTCTCCCAACACAATGAATTCGCCATTTAGTCTGTCAGTTTGTCTACAGGTCCTTTTCTTGTTAGTTCAAAACGGCACTACAGAAATAATGAAACTTAGAAGGTGGTAAGAATGCAATGCGTGTGTACATAATACAAAGTTATGTGAAAAATTGATTCCCTACATTATAATTTTATATTTTGAGTTATTGTCCCAGATCAATTGACACTGAATAATAAAGTTGCCACTTTTTCGTCTGCAAAAAAATGACCGCCAAGTCAAACATTCTTATTACTAGTTGTTGGATATTGTACCCTATCATATAAATATGCCAACAATCATTTCTCTGAAGCTACAAAAAAAAATAAGAACCAAACCAAAGTCTCATGATGGTCAAAATTGCAATGAACACACCACTTCATGATAACCAATCTGATATACCAAAGATGTAAGACCAAGGTCAAAAGTTATGGTTTCGTCATTTTCATGCAAAAAAAAAAACTACATTAAGTTGACTTTACGGTCAAATTGAGATCACATGAAGGTCATCATGGTGTAACACACATTACCTGATGATGATTCATCTACATACTAAAGATCTAAGACCAAGGTCAAAAGACAACAAGGCATGGTAAAGTGTTTATAGTAAAAAGTAAAATTGACCTTGAGGTTAAAAATAACACAGGACACTCAATCTCATTATAATACATCCTCATACAAAAGATGCAAGACCTATGTCAAAAGACAAAAAAAAACCTATGGCCTTGTTTTTTATTTCTATCAAAAAATACATTTATTTGACCTTGAGGTCAAAGTACAAGGTCACACGAAGGTCATCATTATATGTAACACTCTTCCTCATGATGACACGTCAACATGCAAAATATCTAAGCCCTAGGTCAACAGACAAGAAACTATGCCCCAAATATACTATCAGAATGGAAATTGCTCTTATTTATTGAGGGTGGCGGTATTATAAAAACTATAATTGAAAAAATCTGGTGGTTAAAAGTTTATAATATTTTACAAATATAACTTACTAATATAGCAGTACAAATGGTTATTTTTTTTTTTAAATTCATAAACGACACCTTTTTTTTTTTTTAATTTCGTCTTCAAATACTTGACCTAACAAAGTCACTATTGCGGGCTGAATTTGAGACCTCCCTTTTTTAATTCGGACAAAAATTTAAATCCGGAACAAAAAAAAATCCAAAAAAAAGGAACTGGTGAACTAATATTTGCCTTATTTTTCACTATTGACTATGCTTTTGTCAATTTAGGATATATTTTTTTTAACATATATACCAATATTCCCATATTTCTGAAACCTCAAATTTAGGCTAATATTAGCATGTAAAATATGTCATATTCGAGTTGCCAAATCGTTTTAACGTATGGTTCAAATCCTTCGAAATTTTTACAAAATGTTTAGCTTTTCCCATTTTATCAATGGGATAAAAACAAGAAAAATTAAACGACAGGATTTTATTGGTGTTCAGTGCTTGGTACCCCTTAATAAGCTTAGAATTGAAAATACATGTTTGCACTAATGGTCATGGTCAATAAAAAACTGACATCAAACCAATCAACGGAAATCAGAAACAGAACATAAAACGAATGATTGTTTTTGTTGTCGTTCAGTGTATGTTGTATATATAAACTTGTTTATACTAGCAGCAGACAACAAATCTTTCGACATGTACATGCTACTTAGAATGACAAAATTAAATTTAAAACGAAAACAAGATAAAGTGAATACAAACACTTCATGACCGTATAACAGAAGAGTCCTCATTCTTACATTCCATTATTCATCGAGTAACAATAATATTTGGGTGATCAATTAGATTATAAGTTATCGAATGCAAATTTGTTCACACTTAGTTCTTATAGTGTGCATAGCAGAATGCCAAATTGGTACGACTAATTATATATATTTTTAAATGAAAACGGGATCAAATATATACAATTGCAATGCCATTGGCGTTTCTTAAATACTGGCGCGATTTGAATTTATAAACCACATGAAGACCATTTAAGATGTTCCCATAACTGTTCCCTTTTTAAAAACTGAATCAGTCAATTTATAGAAATATTCCAGATAAACCTGTTCTTTCCCATAATAAAACATGAAATCGTCTAATCTAATATTGAATATGACCTATTTATCATTTCAAACTGACGGAAGGACACATTAGTATAGATATTTATGTGCATGATGTAATACACAAGTTCAAAAGCCAATTGTATATATGTAATTTACATTTTAGTTTAAGGTGTGAATTCTGGTTGTACGTACTTCATTATTGCAAGCAAAAAAGCAATTGTGGTTTTATCTTTATACAAAAGAGGAACATATAACTAAATATTGGCACGCTTCACTAAACTTAAAGCATGTCTTTCCTTTTCACTTTTACCTTGAGTAAATCGGATATCCTAGTGCCAGTTTAATCTAATCAGTTTTTCACTCGACGCTTGTTCTTTCATTTTACTCTATAACTTGAAATATTGGTTTTTGGCAATTGCAATTATATATAGATTTTAAAAGCATAATTTCTAATTTATCATTCTATAGTACTCATACATTAATAAAGAACTTGTCTAGTGAAAACAAATTAACAGACTTAAAATTTTATGTTTACCCCTCTTGTGATTGCCACCTGTTACATGTGCATACAGACCAAGTTTTGAGATTGTGATTAAAATAATATTTCATTTTTTGAATTTCCCCAGTTTATACTATTCAAATATTGAGTTATTTCTCTTTGATCATTACATATGAAAACGTTCCAATCGCATCCTACAAATTATAACACTGCTTCGAAAAAACAACAATAATGGATAAAATGACTGTCAAAAACTTCAATAAATAAAGCTAAAAACACTAATTCTTTCAGCTGTTTCATAAAGTAAAATTTATCTTTACGGAATAACAAATGAAACCAGCTACAAGTTTATTCTTTCTGTACTTAGTTCTTAGAGTGTGCATAGCAGAATGCCAAATTGGTACGACTAATTATATATATTTTTAAATTAAAACGTGATCAAATATATACAATTGCAATGCCATTGGCGTTTCTTAAATACTGGCGCGATTTGAATTCATAAACCACAGGAAGACCAATTAAGATGTTCCCATAACTGTTCTTTTTTTAAAAAACTGAATCAGTCAATTCATAAATATTCCAGATAAATCTCTTCTTTCCCTTAATAAAACATGAAATCGTCTAATCTCATATTGAATATGACCTATTTATCATTTCAATCTGACGGAAGAACATATTAGTATAGATATGTTTGTGCATGATGTAATACACAAGTTGAAAGCCAATTATATATATGTAATATACATTTTAGTTTAAAGTTTGAATACTGGTTGTACGTACTTCCTTCTTGCAAACAAAAAAGCAATTGTGGTTTCATCTTCATACAAAAGAGGAACATATAACTAAATATTGGCGCGCGTAACTAAACTTAAAAGATATCTTTCCTTTTTCACTTTTTTATTGAGTAAATCGGATATCCTAGTACCGACTTTGAAAAAAAATAACACTTCAATAACAAAAATGTTTTATTGGTTCTAATCAGTTTTTCACTCGACGCATGTTCTTTCATTTCACTCTATAACTTGAAATATTGGTTTTTGGCAATAGCAATTATATATAGATTTTAAAAGGATTAATTCTATTTCTAATATATAATTCTATAGTACTCATACATTAATGAAGAAATTGTCTAATGAAAACAAAATAACAGACTTAAAATTTTATGTTTGCCACTCTTGTGAGTACCACATGTGCATACAGACCAAGTTTTGAGATTGTGATTAAAATAATATTTCATTTTTTGCATTTCCCCAGTTTATAATATTCAAATATTGAGTCATTTCTCTTTCATCATTATATATGAAAACGTTCTAATCGAATCCTACAAATAATAACACTGCTTCGAAAAAACAACAATAATGGATAAAATGACTGTCAAAAAGTTCAATAAATAAAGCTAAAAACACTAATTCTTTCAGTTGTTTCATAAAGTAAAATTTCTCTTTACGGAACAACAAATGAAACCAGCTACAAGTTTATTTTTTCTGTAATAAAAAATCAGCTGTGACTCCACTGACCTCTGTAAGGAATAGTTGTTACAGCAAAGAAATTGCAATTGCTTATCTTACGTAAAAAGTAAAATAACAACAAAAAAAGAGACCTCCGATGAAAATTCCAATAAGAAATGTCCCGAAGGAAATGGTAAAAATAAAATGCCCAAACACATCAAACGTATGGGTAAAAACAGTCAGATTTCTGACTTGGTACAGGCATTTTCTAATGTAGAAAATAATGGATGAATCTGGTTTAATAGATAGCTAAGCGTCTCACTCGTATTACAGTCCCTTAAAATTTCATACACAGCTTATATGACCAGAACCCAAATCTTCCAACTAAATCAAAGACTGCAATCGAGGATAATTTACAATACACGTACGCTAATGATATTTTCAAATTATTAAAGCTACAAATGAATTACTTTTGTTTTTGTTTTTGGGAAATAATTGTTTAAGAACAGGAAGTTTTGGTTGGATAAGAGATTATAGATTTCAAGGATTTGAAGTTCTTTTCAACCAATTATGTCTCGTACTTTTGGGAGACGAAAATGTTTGTATCTCTTTTCTTCAAATGATACTAGTACCTTACATGCAAGTATAGAATAAATGATTGAATTTCTTACTCTTATATATGCAAAATCATTAATAAATTTCTAAAAACAAAACATTTGAGTAAAAACTAAAATTGCAAAAAGTAAACAATAAAATCAAAACTAACAAACTAATGTTTTCAATTAATTAATTCATTCATCCTTTAAGCAAAACATTTGGTATGAATGCTAAAGATAAAGCTATTAACAAGTGCCTGAATGAAACATTTACTTTCATTAAAATTGTAAGTTTAAGCTGGTAAAAATTATATTGTTACCTTTTGTGTGCGTTACAAGCTATTACCGCTTATTATTTGAATTCTTATCTCTGTCATAATTGATATTGTAACAGCCGTTTTGATTGGCTAATTCAACATGTGCAAATGTGATGTACACATAATACATTAAGAGATCCCTTTAAAAACGTTTTTCATGCCGAAGTTCATGTTAGAGGGAGATTACATTATAATGCAGAAAACATTAAACGCTAGGTTTTAATCTTCATTTTATATGATAACTTTCATAATCAAATTGATATATGATCATTATGCATACTAAATGATTATCACTACTAGAAAATGCTGATGCGGAAGCAAATACATGTCAGTGATATTTGAACAGGAACCTCATAAAAGCCAGGAAAAGTGTCAAACCCTAGATTTATACACATATCGTTTGATAAATTTGTTTCACATTATGTTGAAACTTCTTATTCAATTCAATAAAAACTTAAAGCTTTAAGTCGGATATTTTCCAGTACATATTTGTCATATATTTTGTCGTTGAAAATATATGAAAAGTCTTTATTTTTTATCATTATCATTATCCTTTATCATGTGTCCTCTTACAATGCCTAACGTTAATGTTTAAAATTTCCCTGATCTACATTACAAGTCCTTAAATTTCAATTTAGTTTAAAAATTTCATCTAAGATACCTGAGTTTTAATGACGGTACGCCAGGCGCACTTTTGTTTCTATTAGACTCATCAGTGGTGCTCACAATAAAAGTAGATGCAAAGCCATATAAAATATTACAAATTTAAAGAGCATTATTAACAAAACATTCTTGTTGGGTTCAATACGCCTAATATAGAAATAATGAGGCATGTCTACACCAGATACAAAATGACATAGAAGTTGACAAACTTAGGTCTTCAACAAAAAAAAAAACATGTTGCCAAACTTTTAGATATTTTAATTAATTAAGATATTATGAACCCTAAACTTATTGTAAAAAAAAATGTTTGACCGTGCTATGACACTGTCGTTAACACTTGTGTAGAAGGCGTTTCGGATGTTTAGATTTATTTATGTACTGAGATATGCATGAATGTCAAGGCATTTACATAGTTCATTTGTTCGACCATAACCCATCTGATATAATACAATCTTCGTTGTTGATTAAGATTACAAAATGTACTCCCTTGCGCGATCCCACATTTTGAGACATTCGTGTCTACCACAATATCGTTATATTAATAATTACACTGCATATATAATATCCTGTTCAACTATTTAACAGTTTAAATGCATATTGTACACGGATTGGATGTGTATATACTGAATGAGTTCAAACATAATTTAATCAGGTAAAACAATAGAAAACAAAACAATGAAAATATATCGGGTACATGTACACGTTGAAAAAAAAATCATCTATAGTACTACTATATTCATTGTTGATATCATTTAGGGTTTTTTTTCACGCGAGGATGTTTCATACTAGCAGTTTTATTGAAGGGTTATATATTATGTAAGATACGATTTTGTCTAGAAACATTCCCGAGCTATACAGATTGTGGATAATCTGTTTATTGCTGTTTTTTTTTTACAAAGTTTCCTTTAGCTACCAAAAGACTTATCGCTCTCAGGGTCACACTTTGTATCGGTGACACTAATACCTATTAGAAACTCACCCAATTATTCGTTTAATTTTGTCGGTCCACACTTATCTGCATAAAAAAAAAACCCTGAAGATTTGTTACGGGATGAACACTGTAGCCGTAACAGAAGGTTGGGATTATATTTTTCTTTGTATGTTTTCAACCTTTACTGTTTAGTACATTTTAAATACTTTACTTTACTTTTTAGCGTGCCTCGTTTTATACATCCAGTCATTGTGTTATTGTGCTATGGTATTTTGTTTTATTCTTGTCTTTCATTTGTGCTTATGTACTTTGTCTATTGGGTGTCTATCAGGTTATTTGATTTTATATTGATAAAGATTGTAATACAATGTTGACTGCTGTTCCCCAATTTTTTGACATTTTTACTTATTATGTCTATTTGTTTTGCTCACACATTGTTGTCAATATAATGGAATTTCCATGTGACTGTGAAGTAATGAGAAGTAAAAAAACAGGTTTAAACCACCATTTTCTACATAAAGAAACAAAAATTAATCTGCATAACATATTCTTAGATGACCTTAGAAGCATAATAGAATAACGAAAATATTTTGATAAAAAATATAGTACAAACAAATACATCTAAATGTTTTAGTTAGACGGAAATGATTGATTTGATCACATCATGTTTCAGTTCTTCATCACGTGATCTCAATTAGTCGTTATGACATTACGTAACTTATAAATAGATGAATAGTCTTGAACAGATGTACTGGATACATTACTATCTTCATCGGTAAGGTTTTGTTTTACTTATTGTATAAAAACTATGCTAAAATTTGTAAATCAATGACTGCCAATATGACACCAGTAGTCAAAAATTAATTCAAACCATTCTTCATATAAAACCGAAGTTGTCTCATTGATGCTATTTCCTTCAAGCCCCGTCGTCGTCAAATAAAAAAGTCAGTGAAGGAGATAATGATACGTAATTATTTAATAATGCAGTAGTTACAGTATTGTATTTAGTTTTAACTGAATAGCTTTCTGACAACAACATTTTGACCGGACGTTTATGTAAATTTTATAATTTAACTTATTTGAAAAGGGTATGAGGTAATAGACAATCAGTCGGGATCAACCCAATATTCATGTAGTCATGATGCACATAAAATTCTAAACAAGAGTTCATTATGAAATGACTTTAAAAATGTGAGAAAAAAAAACATACATTTAGATATATATTTATTTACAAATGTATGTGTTTGGGAAATACATTTTATCAATTGTTTAGAGACAAACTGACTGTGTTATAAATAAAATTAATGATTCATAAATCAATGAGAATGGCAGTTTTCATAGGAATCCTATCACAACACAGGTTATAGGAAATGAATTCTTATATATTGTGTACATGGTGTATGCAAATTCGATGAAAAGAAAACAAATTATGTTGAAAAGATATTAATAAACAGACACATGCATCTTATTTTATTTACGGAAGTGATTTATTATTATCGGCATGAAATGTCAAATATTATCACACTAAGGCTAATATTATTTAATACATTTCTGCAACTGATATTTATTTAAGTTAACATGATTTTATTTTATTTTAGATTCATTAACTATGATTTTCATTCGCCTTTTACAAAATTGTTTTATTCTATTAACTGTTAATAATAACTGTGTCGAAATTTGCGACATTTTTTCTTTAAATTATCGAGATTTAAAACTGTATTGGTTATTATAAATTTATTATATGAAATTTATTTTAAAGGACACATATGTATTATGACCTACATCATTATACATACATATTTATGCGTGTGAATATGTTTACAATGTACACATGGTTAACGTTTTAAGCAAATCAAATAGAACAGCTACATTTCCGATTTATAAATAATTTGTTGAATCACAATTATAAATGACTGACAGTGTTTTTAATATCATAACATAAGAAGTTTCATTCAAAATTTTATAAAATGAAATGAGAACATGTTAATTCGAATATTATATTGACGGATATTTCCAAAATCTTCTTATTTTCTTGTCATTTTTGTATTACTGCCTTGATATTTTCGAATTGCTAATCCTTCTAATGGAAATATTACCATGAGTTGCCCGTTTTACATTGATTTAGTAGTTTATAAAGCCCCCGTGTAATTTCCAGCTTATTTTTTTCAGATTGAAAAGCAATATGTCAGGGTAATTAGATATTATTAAATGTGTTGTATCATGTTTTGTTTACATACAACTCCTTCTGCATTGACAAAATGATTCCCATTACAACATGTATGTAGTATACGAAATACTGAAGATATTTTATATCGATGTGATACTATATATCATATCATTAATTAACAGATAATCTACTGATAAGAAAAATAATTCAAAAATAAAAGATTAATTAAATATAATTATATGTGAATCAATGCTTTCGACTAATTGAAAATCATTGTTTTAAATTTTAAAAACTCTTTATTCAACAGTGTTTACAGGAAATTATATATGTATAAATGTGTCGATAAGTTAATAAACTTCTTATTTTCAGCCTATTACATTTTGTTTAGAACTTAATGTTAAGTAATTGATTCTAAATTAAATGATAAAGATTTCTGGACAATTACATTTTAAATATTTAAAACGCTCGGCGAGCCTCGCGTTTTAAATTTGAAAATTTAACTGTCTCGAGTGGATAAATATCATATCACACTCGATGCAGTGGTAGAATCTATATATATGAAAACAATAAAAGTATGCTAAGGCATCAAAATTATTTATATTGAATTACAACATACTAAAGAATACATTGAGTATACAATGTTGGCGCTAGAGAGTGTTCTTTGTCTTTATACTTGAAGATTTTATAAATACTATATATTTGTTGTTCACAGCACGTTTCTTAAGATAAAATCCATTCTATTTTAGTAAGTTGTTGTACAACTGCTACATTTTTTATCAAGTGGAATAGTCTGATATTACAAGGAAAAAAATAAGATATACGCTGACTCATATCTTAATTGTTTCATTGCAATATCAGACGGTTCCACTGGAAGAAAATAACTATTATAATTTTTATTTTTATTCGATTTTAAGTGGAGTTGTAGAAGATTTGTCTTTGAAGTGTCATTCTAATTAACCAGTACTAGATTTTTTTTAATTACCGTTGATTTATGTGTCTACAATCATGACACAATGATTTGTATTACTTTACAATACGTTTCCGTATGTTGTCGGTTTTTTTTAGCAGTTCAGTGGTTGTGTTGTTTCGTTTTTTTCTTCTTATAGTTGATGTGTTTCCCTCGGTTTCAGATTGTAACCAAAATTAGTTTCAGTTAAATCGATTTTTTTACTATTAAACAACGGTATACTTCCATTGCCTTTATTTACCGCAGTATAGTATCCACTTTCCAATAAACAAATTTACTCAAATATCCCTCTTTCTGATCGGAATTGCTTGTAGGAAAATCACTTACAGTTTTGGAACACATAATTATTCCCAATGATATATTATTAGATGGACTGGTAGAGGAATCAGCTGAAATCCAACTTTTTTTTAATTCAAAATTATATGTTTATAATGATGGTGTCTAATTAACTGATTGCAATTTGTTGGTTTGTCGGAACTTGTAGCAAACGTTATTCAATGTTATAGTGTAAATTGTTGTTTCTGTAAATGAATATAAAATATGCAATGCAAAACATATACAAAGTTTACATGTATGGTTTCTCAAGTTTTTCTTTTGATAAAGTATTTGTTTAAAAATCATGTAAAAATAATAGGAATCCTGCAGTTATGATAGTGTTAATTGTTTAACTGTAGTTCAAAAAATCAAAATTAATGTTAAAAAATCGTTCGTTTGTCAATTTATATAAAAGTAGTGTTATTAACAGCCTTGAGCAGTTCATAAAATAACTAAGTCGTATGTGGTACATGAATTTTATATCTAAAAATATATATAAATATGTAAAATGCAACTACTGAAATGCATGTATGTGCATTATTCAAATATAAATCAAATCGTTATTAAATCATCGAAATAGGAATAATAATGTTTCGATTTTAATAATATTAAATAAATTCATATATTTGCAAATAAACGTAAGACGTATGAAATGTTTACTTAAAAATACAAACAGATATGTATAGATTGTTCAAAAAATAGAAACATATAATAACTGTGTTATTACATCAAATTAATGCACATTTGTTTTAACTGATCGATCGCTAATCCTTGTCACGAAAGCTCTCACATTTAATCATTTAAGGTGGTACCCAACACTTTCACTAAAATTAATTTGGCTCGTTTAATTTTCATAAAATTTTGTCAAAATATTTACTTTGACCCTTTAACAAAAATATAAAAATTAAAAAAATTTTGAACCAACCGTTTTGTCAGAAAAATTACACTGGTTATATAGCAGTTTGACAAACACCAATTTTGATCATTGCGATGCTTAATATTCCCTTTACAACACAACGTAATTAAAACGTTAAGCTGACTTTACAGAGTTATCTCCCTGTAGTGTTAGGTACCACCTTAAATACGTTAAAGGTGTAATACCACCAAATCATGGCACGTCACATTCGGTTGTATACGAAAGTAGGTCTAAAAAAATATTCCCTTGAATTTGACAGTTGTGGGTAATTAATCCTTCATTTTAATGCAGTAAAAACATTTCTGTGTCATAAACATATGTCTTGGGTATTTCAAAACACCATTACTTTTTATTTGGGATTTCTATAGAAAATTTTGTAATCTTGAGGTTACATGGTGACTAAACCTTGTACACAGATAAAAAAAAAAGGGAGACATTTGATTGGTTAACTTCCAATGATGGTTATTTTCTTATATGTAATGAAATGTTATGTGATTTTTTTTATAGTACTGGACAAGATAAAACTTTACTCATGCCAAGTATTTCTTTATTTGAAACAAAGATGAATTCTGCACATTTTTTGGAAAAGTGCAAATTTAACAAAGACTAATAGGGGAAAATCAATTGTGGTATTACACCTAATATGGAAAGCTGTACATGCATCTTTGACCTTGTGAGTAATCTCATGTGTTAAAATTTTTTGCTATTTAAGTGAAATATTACAAAAAATTAAATATTCTGAGTGGATCAAGTCTCCAAAAAAACATTTTATGAGCAAATTGTCTTGAAATAGGACTGTACCATGAATATTTAGTTGATAGTCTTCTTTTTTTTTTGGGGGGGGGGGGGGTGTTTTCTCTCCTTATTTCTAATATTCTGCTATGATAGAGCATTATCCTAGGAAATACTTAAATAAATATATAGTTTTAAGTACATGAAATTATTTTTAATGATGTAACGACAAATTATTCACTAAAAGAGACGCCTTTTATATTGCTGTCTGGAACGCGGCGTCAATTTAATTTTTACGTAAGGACTTATTGAAATCTCCTTGGAGACAGTAAACTTTTATATGGATTGTTCAATCTGCTAAAATGCTTCAATTACTCATTTCTTATAACATTTCTACCATAAATGAGTGAAAGTTAGCCCATTATTTTTATTTATTGGCCTGAAAAGTTGAAATTTAAGGAAATAAGAGGTATACATTGACCAAAAGAGACCTTTTAAAGAAGACAAAGAGGTCCATTAGTGCTATTTATCTTAATAATATCATCTTGTGTGTCATATTTAACTGTTTGTAGGCAGATAAGATAGATATTTGATCATTCATTGGTCCACACTTTTATTCTATCTTGATGCGGCTTGGTTTGGATTTGTCGAAGACATTTTGCTCGAATCGCTGTAGATGTCGTCTTTCATTATACTAGATTTTTCTCAAACTATTGAACTGATTATGTCAAAACTTGACAGAAATGCTTGAAATAACCAGTATAACAGAGGAAAACAGTTTCATTCAGTTTATTGAACAATAATGTCTTCTTTAGGTGTAATACCACCGAATCATAGTACGTCACATCTGGTTGTATACGAAAGTAGGTCTAAAAAAATATTCCCTTGAATTTGACAGTTGAAGGTAATTAATCCTTCATTTCATTGCAGTAAAACATTTCTGTGTCATAAACATATGTCTTGGATATTTCAAAACACCATTATTTTTTATTTGGAATTTCTATAGAAAATTTTGTAATCTTGAGGTTACATGGTGACTAAACCTTGTACACAGATAAAAAAGGGGAGACATTTGATTGGTTAACTTTCCAATGATGGTTATATTCTTATATGCAATGAAATGTTATGTGAATTTTTTTCTATAGTACTGGACAGGATAAAACTTTACTCATGTCAAGTATTTCTTTAATTTGAAACAAAGATAAATTCTGCACATTTTTTTGAAAAGTGCAACTTTAACAAAGACTAATAGGGGAAATCAATGGTGGTATTACACCTTAAATACATTTTGGGTCATTGATCAATGATCATTCGAGGATCTGTTGTCAATCAGTACAGTTCTCATACACAACTTATGTGCATTGGCAAAGATGAAAAAGAGAAAAGATCTTTCCTTAATCTTTCCTTTGCCAACAAAGGTATCGATGGCGTCAACTTTGTTAATAACACTTCTCTACGAAATGTGTTATCGAAAAGTCCGAAATATCGTGAGCCTAAATCCATCAATTGGAAATACAACTTTAACATTTTGATGGATTCAGTTGAGGATTATGCCAGGCAATGGGCCAAGCGCTAGAAGGAAGACGTGGACACTCTTTCCGAATGGATTAAGGCAGTGAGGTCGTTGATACAAATTAGAATTAAGAAACTGAATGGGTCTATCAATGCCCATGCTACGTCAATCTTTAAAGACCCAAATGTTGCAAAACACCTATACTACCTCCATGACAAATATGTTGTTGTCCCCGCAGATAAAGCTCCAAACAACATCGTTTTTGTATGTAAAACTCATTACATTAACTGCTTGATAAACGAATTAGGTATTGACAATTCACTTGGAAACTCAACATATACCCTCACGACACTTACCAAAGAGGAAATCCTGGATAATCATAGGTCTGTTCTGTGTTCCTTTGGAATTTCAACCAAAGATGAAGAACTGGATCTGCCATCACTGTATTGGATACCTAAACTACATAAGTGTCCTTACAAACAACGGTATATTGCTGGGTTTTCCAAAATGCTCCACGAAACCTTTTTCTAAATTATTAACATCTATTTTATCAGCAATCAAAGACGGGTTTTAAAGTTATTGTGAAACTGCCTATTCTAGAGGGGGCGTGAATCAATTGTGGATACTTGAAAATTCCAAAGATCTTTTAGAGTACATACAATCTAACACTCTTTCATCTTGTAACAGTATTAAAACATTTCACTTTTCTACTCTGTACACTAGTATTCCACATTCCAAACTGAAAGACAAATTGAAAGAGTTGATATTGCTTTGCTTCGTAAAAAAGAATGGCCAACGTAGATACAAGTATCTTGTCTTGGGGAGGGATAAATCCTACTTTGTAAAGGATCACTCTGATTCGAACAAAAAATTCTCTGAAACTGATATTATCAAGATGCTTGATTTCTTGATTGACAACATATTTGTTACGTTCGGAGGACGTGTTTTTCAACAGACTGTCGGCATTCCAATGGGAACAAACTGTGCCCCTCTACTTGTCGACTTGTTTCTTTATTATTATGAGGCTGACTTCATGCAGGAACTTCTTAGGAAGAAAGATAAGAAGTTAGCAATATCCTTTAACTCTACTTTTCGCTATATAGATGATGTTCTTTCACTAAATAATTCACAATTTGGTGACTACGTGGAACGCATCTATCCAATCGAGCTAGAGATAAAGGATACTGCAGATACAGTTAAGTCGGCCTCATAGCTCGACTTACATCTAGAAATTGACAATGAGGGTCGGTTGAAAACAAAACTTTACGACAAAAGAGATGATTTCAGCTTTCCAATTGTGAACTTTCCATTTCTAAGTAGCAACATTCCAGCAGCACCTACATACGGGGTATATATCTCCCAATTGATACGATATTCCCGTGCTTGCATTTCCTATCATGATTTTCTTGATAGATGGTTGCTGCTCACAAGGAAGCTATTAAACCAAGAGTTCCAAATGGTGAAGTTGAAATCATCTCTTCGTAAATTTTACGGACGCCATCACGAGTTGGTTGACCGTTATGGAATAACCGTTTCACCAATGATATCGGATATGTTCCTTACGTCGTAACTACAATCCCCTTCCCTTTCATGAATGTGACCTACCGAATTAGACTATTTACCGGATTTGTTATCACATAAGCAACACGACGGGTGCCGCACGTGGAGCAGGATCTGCTTACCCTTCCGGAGCACCTGAGATCACCCCTAGTTTCTTGGTGGGGTTCGTGTTGTTTATTCTTTAGTTTTCTATGTTGTGTCGTGTGTGCAGTTGTTTGTTTGTCTTTTTCATTTTTAACCATGGCGTTGTTAGTTTGTTTTAGATTTATGAGTTTCACTGTCCCTTTGGTATCTTTCGTCCCTCTTTTACATTTCACTGTTTATCTGATTTTTCTTCTAAAAACCATGTATTCCCATAAATTCTGAAAATCTGTCACGAAGAAAGACATTGTACACCCCTTATTTGATCTATAAACTCAAACGTATTCGATAGATTTTGCAAGGAAAGAGATGAACATGTAATCCTAGTTTTTGTTAAGTGTGCAGTTATACACCCACAATATATAACACGCATTTTTACAACGGAAATGAAACTTTATTTTAGGACTATTTTTGTCACAATAAATATGTATGCATGTACGTATGCATTATCAATGAGAAAGAAAATGAAAATGTCTTCTGTCTATAAATATCACCACTCAAGTGATTTGATTTGATATCCGGTGAATATAGCTTATCTAAATATTATGTAGATACTTATTTCAAAAGTCGTTATGAATGCATAATAAGTTATAGTAAAGGGACGGAAATAAAGCTAGGTCATGTTCATAGGTTCAATGATTACTACATATATATGATTATCAACAGATTAAGACATGTATACAGTCATGTATGCTAAGTAATATTTATTTTTTTATATCCTGATATATAAAACAAACATGAATGATATTAACAGAAAATTTGGGGTTTTCGTCAATGCTACAGGAACTCAGGAACAAAAATATATTTATATTAGATATAGACAGTATTTAAGGTATATACAATATATCAGGTGTGTGAATTACTCTACGTTTAAAAAATTAGGAATAATGGTTTGCAAATGTAAATAAGATAAATAAGATGAAACATTAGAATTGATTAATATTATATGTCCATGTCTGGATTTAAATACTGTCAATTGATACTGTAAGAAATATATATTCCAATGCAACTGTTAAACTTACGCGTATAAACAAAATATGATACTGTACCTATATCTGAAAGCAGTCATAATGACACAATCCCCTAAATATATAACAACAATTATCAATCCATCTTGTTCGATTATTTCATCGGAGATTCAAATTAAATGTATTTTTTTTTTTAAATGACGACGTATATAAACTTAATGTATCCGATTTCACCGTTATGAGAA
The DNA here is from genome assembly GCF_963676685.1 of Mytilus edulis. Lineage (NCBI taxonomy): Eukaryota > Metazoa > Mollusca > Bivalvia > Mytilida > Mytilidae > Mytilus > Mytilus edulis. The sequence continues at coordinate 54,917,185 of NC_092354.1, forward strand.
AAAAGGTTGCTAACAAAAGACAAAGGCAAATTATACTTATATATGTCTAAGCCTATGCCACCCAATTTGATTTTCATATTAAGAAAATTATGGCGAACAGTTTAGTTTTTAATGTAATTTGAACAAGAATATAAGAGGACCGTGCACTATACATGCTATATAAATTAAGATAAAGGATACTATAGATACAATTAAGTCAGCCTCATATCTTGACTTACATCTAGAAATTGACAATGAGGGTCGGTTGAAAACAAAACTTTACGACAAAAGAGATGATTTCAGCTTTCCAATTGTAAACTTTCCATTTCTAAGTAGCAACATTCCAGCAGCATCTGCATACGGGGTATATATCTCCCAACAGATACGATATTCCCATGCTTGCATTTCCTATCATGATTTTCTTGATAGAGGGTTGCTGCTCACAAGGAAGCTTTTAAATCAAGAGTTCAAAATAGTGAAGTTGAAATCATCCCTTCGTAAATTTTACGGACGCCATCACGAGTTGGTTGACCGTTATGGAATAACCGTTTCACACATGATATCGGATATGTTCCGTATGTCGTAACTAAAATCCCCTTCCCTTTCATGAATGCGACCTACTGAATTAGACTACTTACCGGATTTGTTATCACATAAACAACACGACGGCTGCAACATGTTGTGCAGGATCTGCCTACCCTTCCGGAGCACCTGAGATCACTCCTAGTTTTTAGTGGGGTTCGTGTTGTTTATTCTTTAGTTTTCTATGTTGTGTCATGTGTACTATTGTTTGTCTGTTTGTCTTTTTAATTTTTAGACTTGACGTTGTCAGTTTATTTTAGATTTATGAGTTTGACTGTCCCTTTGGTATCTTTCGTCCCTCTTTTAGGTAGTAAAAAGTAAAATCACAAAAATACTGAACTTCGAGAAACATTCAAAAAGTAAAGTTCCTGATCAAATGGCAAAATCAAAAGCTCAAACACATCAAACGAATGGGTAACAACTGTCATACTCCTGACTTGGTAAAGGCATTTTCTGATGTACAAAATGGTGGATAAAAACTGGTATTATAGCTAGCTAGCTAAACCTCCAAATTGTTTGGCAGTCGATTAAAATTTCATTATATTGACAACGATGTGTGTACAAAAAAACACAGCATAATAGGTAAAAATGTCAAAAATAGGGGCCCAACAGTCGACATTGTGTAATAATCTTAATCACTTTAAAACAACAAACAAATATGTAAAAAAGAATCGCACACAGGCATATAGACAGAGCACATAAGCAAAAATGAAAGACAAGAATACAAAAAATTACCATAGCACAATAACACAATGACTGGATGCATAAGTACAGAGCCACGTCAAATGGGTATCTCCAAAAACAGACTAAACAGTAAAAGTAATGTCCATACAGACAAATAAAAGAATAATATAACACTTTATGAAGATAATAAACAACGTCAGTACCAAGAATCTATATTGCAAGACCATCGTGTATTATTTGTGAAGTTGAAACGGAATGTTTATCAACAAGGTCTTGGTACCTTCCGATAAACTCTTTTAAGAAAAGGACGAGACGTTCTTTGACATATCCCTGGTTCATCAACTTTCTCATCATACACTGGTGACGTTTTACAAAGTGTGAGTAGAGGCTACAAGCTCTATAATACCGAATTAGTTGGGGAATGTATATCTCATATGCAGGTGAGGTTGGAATATTGCTACTAAGGTTGGGGGAAATTGAAAATTAAAATTAAAATCGTCTCGCTTGTCATAGATTCTGGTACTGAGATGATCGTGTATGTCTAATTCGAGGAATAAGTTTAAAATGAGGCGAAAGAAGCCGTGTCTGTTGTTTCTTTAATTTCTAGTTCTGGGGGGTATATTTATGGAACCCAATCGGTAAAAAAAATGTTCACAAGTTAAAAGAATTGAACAGAAAGTGCCTGTTTTTACAAGTAGATGTGGTATGAGTGCCAATGAGACAACTCGCCATCCATGCCACAATTCGTAACAGTAAACCATTATAGGTCAAAGTACGGCCTTCAACACGGAACCTCGGCTCATAACGAACAGCAAGCTATACAGGACCCCAAAAAATGACCAGTGTAATACCACTCAAACCGAAAAACCAACGATATAATCTATTTAAAAAATGAGAAACGAGAAACACTTATGAACCACATCAACGAACGACAACCACTGAGCATCAGGTTTCTGACTTCAGTATAAATTACCAATTCAATAGAACATTATTTATGTTTGAATTCAAAAAGCTTTTGACATGTTTGAAGTCACCAATGTAGACTTATCATCAATCAAGCTGATGACTTATCTGAAGTTTTCAATTCCACAGATTAATTGCTTTGGAAATGTCATTTTCAACTTTTATGTCTGTTTGTTTTGTTTACCCATTGTTGTCAATCTAATGGAATTATAGACGCTATTATACAATCGAGAGGTTTATCTAGCTATACAACTAAGTTTAATCCACCATTTTCGACATAAAGAAATGTATGTACTTAGTCATAAATAGTTGTTTTCCATTCCTTTGATTTAATTTTGAAATTTGATAGATGACTTTTCATTTAGAATATTCCTTAAAGTTCGGTATTTTTATTATTTTACTTTTTGCATAATCGCTGGAACTATTTCGGTGATATCCATCGAGAAAGTTCCTAAGTGAAAAAAATATTACTCACAAAATGAAGAAATAATAAGGGTTATAATCATTGAATGATAACCAATCAGAAATAAGGCAATCATTTCGGGCGATAATACTGTATATTCACCATCAATAACAGGTTCAAAGAACACACATAGTTAAATTTTCTTCATTTGTTTCTATTTGTCGTTTTAAATAATGGATGCCTTCTGATCTTATAGCTTAAGCCACTTTTATCACATTAAAATTGTTACGTCACATTATTATTTTACTCTTTTTTTTAGAAACACAATTCTGTCTGTCTTATGTCTGTTAATATACATTGTATATTCATAATGTAACTACAAAATCTCATTAAATAGGTAAGACACCATTCCTAATATCAATGATGTGTGTCCCTTCAATTCTTGTATGTTTTCATTTGCAAATGGATGATTCAACACATATGTTTATAAAAGGGTCTAGATAGTCCAATCATTTCTTCTTGCATTTTACAGATTATCGTAAACAGTCTCGCTGAGAAAAATATCAACTGCTCATCTCGAGAAAATGTATAGTACTTAATACTTTCAAGCATAAGTATTTATTTTTTCTTACCTGAGCAGTTTTATGAACAACTATGAGGAACAGCTGAGATTACAGGTGCGCAACAGTTTGCTATAAATGAGTAAACAAATGTCTTTCTATAAATAAGAAATACTACCAATCGTACGTGTATTTATGTATTTCAATAAAGGTAAGAATTTTATTATTCAGTTGAGAAACAACAATATATTTGTCTGTTTACTATGTAACATTATAAAACACTATTCCTCCTCAAAACCGTTGTAAGTTTACATAGAACATAGTTTCGCCTCTTTTACATTCATATGAATGCCCTATTTGCTACTGATATGTGTCTATTTTACGAACGATAAACTGCTTTCGTCTTAATTTAAATATGCGAACTTAAAGAAAATTCAAACGAAAAACTACATAATAGCCGGAATTTCGAGGAATTTCGCCAAAAAAGAGAAAAGAAATACTGTTATGGCAAGACAAGAGAAGACAAAATATTTGATTTCCTCATAAAACAAACGTGTACAAGAGGTCACAGACAGCTACTAAAAACACAAATTAGTCTTTAGGCTCCTGACCTTGTTGAGACGGACAGAGCATGATTGGTTGTACATATATTGATATTGACTTCTGCAATCAATAGAAGTTCTAAAAACGGCAAACAAAATAGAGACACGCACAGACCTCAAAACTGTAATGTCTCGAATCTAAGTTGTTATTTTAAAACAAAAATATTTTGTATTATGTTTCGTCAACTAGTAATGTCTGTGTAATAACATCTTTGTGTTTTTCAAATGAGGTTTTAATTAACATAGAAATTCCTCATTTCTTTGAGGATTACAGCATAAAATTCTGATAATTCTAATTACACGAAATTGCCATGCTTCAAGTGTTCTGTATGTAGAATATTTGCATTAAAGCAATACCAATATATATTTCACCTACAAGTGGAAAAAGAGTTCACAGATTTGTTTTAAAGCTGATAAATCTCAACGACTTCCAAAATAAGTATATGAGATGCAATTATAAAACAAAAAGAGTTCTGAAAACATAGTTTTATTCTATTGAAATCTTGAATAATTTTATGTATATTTCCATTATTAGAGACAACGTCTTAAGTATCGACCGCATAATATGTAATCAATATAAATCGTTTGTATATTCTCGGTAAATATATCAGACAAATAAAATAATTCTTTTCATAATTCAAGTAACTTTTCTTCTTATTTTATCTTGATCTTCATTTTTTCGTCATGGTCATTTGTGACAAAATGTACAATTAAGCGGGACACTTTTATCAACAAATAAAGTTTCAGCTTTCATTTCACATATCATTTAAGAACACGTATCCAAATTTATTTATTTTTTAATCTGTAAGATTTTCTATCAATTCAGTATATCTGGCACACATATCATCTTACAATTACTTGAAATATCAACAATGTTTGGGATTTTATCAAAAATGGGAACTGTATGACAAAACTTCATGTCTAATATCCACTTATCAGCTATTGTTTTGCCAAGTCTGGGTATGATAGAACCATCGAATTCTTCTTTTAATTGACGACTGGGGTATGCTTGATAATCTTCGGATGCTGTTAGCGGAAACGTTTTTCCGAAGGTAATGTGAAGGTCCTTCAAAATTGACCGTAAGCTGTGTATTTGTAGGAAATAAGGACACGTCACGCCTTTTGTGAAATATCAATCAGGTCTATTGTCTTTTTTAAAATCTTATCGAAATGCGTTCAGTGCACTTGAGTATGCATCAGTTTTAAGCATAATGTATCAGTTTACTTTAATGTGCTTTTAGTGCGACTGTTGGAATATCTGTATAGCATTATTTTACAACAAATACTTGGTAATCTATCGTTTTATTTTGATCTAAATGTAATTGTTTTTTTTTTTTTTTTCGTAAGGAGAGGGTGTGTTGTAAAACTGTGCTTAAATGGGGGTTATAAGACTGGATTCAGTTTCGATAAAGTATTCGAATTTCACAACAAAACACTTGTATTACCCACAACAAAAACAGTAAAAGAATGAAATCCCACATGATCAACAATGCTTATGTAAAGTTGACCGATTGAAAGCGAAATATACAGGTGTATTTATACTTACCATTCTGCTAACAATGATTCCTTAATTTAACTACACAATATAACAACCGGATTTATTCAAATGTCTCACTAAAATCTTCAAAACAAACACGTGTTCTTGACCCATATATTCACTCAATCCAGTCTCCCAGGTTTACGTCTCGGTTTAGATTTAATCTTTTACTTGTGACCTACTTATTCTTGTTCTAGTTATTATTTCAAATTACAATGTTTAAGGATGTCCTCCGCTAAATTTATCAAATTATTGCATAGTGCTTGTCGGATTGGGTACGCTATGTCACAATACAGTGAAGTACAGCCACCTATTGCAATATACTGTTTCATTTTTTTCTTTTTTTATCTGTATAAAGAATCAATTTTTATATATGTAAGAACTTATATAAAAGGTATCAGAATTAAAGTTTTATAAATTTTTAATGTTTAAATTATCACATAAATAAAATATATGTCAAGATATACATGCAAGTACTTAATATTTGATTTTGCATTCAATTTAAACATGCAAAACAGTAGTGTAACATTTTTACGAAGTAAATAGATAAATTAATACTCAACCATTATGTCCATGCGTGTTTAAGCTATTTTTTTATATTATATAAAAAATGTAAACAGGAATTGCCAAAATACCACAAATAAATGAAGATAGCTTTCTCTCATGGTGGGGGCTTGTTATCTATTTCCTAGATGAATAGATATTTCTCGTAAATCACTGTACGGAGTGTGATATGAACTAGTGATACAAAAAGTGCTTTGATTTGATTGGTCTAACCTGCAAAATTCCGATATCTTCATTGGCTGTACTTTAGGTCAGCACAGGTAACGCCGGATTACTTTTTTGCTTGACAACGGTTTGTTTTGCTTCCGGTTTTCACGATTTCGTCTGTTTTTATCGTCTGCATATTTTTCCTACACTATCATGGACGAGGAAATAAAGAAAGAGACTCGTGTGAGCTTATGCAACGGAACAAAGGAGATGATTGTCGGAAAACCTTAAGCTTCAATTTCCCTCTTTATGAGGTAAATCTATAATCAGGCAAATCTGTGACAGAAGCTCGGTACAGATTTGATATACTCTCAGACTCACAGGCCCCCTTTTCCGATTTCTGTTCGCAAACTACATCTGTAAACTCAATTTTAGATAGCCCTGTTCTGCAATCTCCAAAAAATATGTAGCTGGAAAATGATATGCTATTGGCTCAAATATTACAAAATGAGTTAGAAAATGAAGATGCTGAAACTGATACTATATTAAAAAACAGAGAGAATGAAACAAATAGAGAGAATGAAACACATGAAAATTTAAGTTGCAAATGCACGTGTTGCTGATGACGATATTGAAATATTTTGCCAGGAACAGGCCAATTAAAATACTAACAGGAAAACCATATTTGGCATGGAAATTCTCACTGATTTCATAAAAAATGCAGTGAAAGATTCTAAAGATATATGCCAAATCCCTTCAGTTGAGTTAAACACTATGATATGTAAATTTTTATCGATGTTTATCAGAGAAGTGGTTCGGAATATGAACCTTCAACAGTTCGAGGAATGATCTGTAGTTTTGATCGGTACCTTCGATCAATCATCTATGGCACATCCATAAAAAAAGGGGATACCTTTGACCAGGCACGTCGTGTCCTTTTAGTCAAATCATGGATTTAAACAAAATGGGTAAAAGCAACAAACCCAATAAGGCCCAAGCACTGACAGAAGAGGAGGTTGATCGCTTGTTTGAGACCGGTCAAATGGGAATGCAACATCCAGATGCTTTATTAAGAATGTTGTGGTTTTTTAATACAGTGCATGTTGGAATGCGAATTGTTACAGAACATGTAAAAATGAAATGGAGAGACATAAAATTATGTGCAGGAAAAACAGGGGCAGAATATTTGCAATATTCTGAGAGGGTCACAAAATCAAGAACAGGGACTAATCCAGGAAATATCAGAGAAGTTCCTCCAAAGCCATGGTGTAACTTATCGAAGTTATTTGCTTTAATAAAAAGCCCTTAATGTTTCAAATAATTCAAAATTTTATAATGGGTATATTTACAGGAAACAAACATTTGAACAGTTTGGATGTGTCCATGCTACTGAAAAGAGATTGGAAGATTTAAAATTATGGTTGTGTCGAATTTGAGTGTCTGAAGAAGGGCCTAACCATAACTTTTTTTCAGTTTAAAAAAAAAAAACGAGAATTATTTTTTTCCAAAGACTAATCTCTTTATTCATCTACTCAAATACAATAAAATCAAATCATGCAATTACATAACAAAATAATGTAAACTCATTGCATCTGTGATTGAACAAAGGGAGATAATTGTTGAAAATATTCAATCGATTTCATAAAAGACAATTTGCAAAAGGAATGTGTTTGTTTCTTCAATGATTTCGATAATACATTTGTAATAAAAATATTAATTTTTAATCAGTTGTAGTTTAATTAAAATAAATCTGACAAAATCTTAAGGTAACACTTATCCTAATAGGTAAATGTGCCAATGACCTTCGAATTTTAACGATCTTTAATGTGCTGAACGGCATGGTCTCATTCAAACTGTTAAAATATTTGTTTCTTGTGAATTAACATTTTAGAATGTTGAATTGTTTTTGAACCCAAAGGCATATATTGCCTGGATAATATTTGGCACAACGTTCTGGATTTTCGATTTGTAATGCTATTTGATATTGCCCTTAAACATGTTTTAATTTGAGTACCACTTCTGAACCTGATATCTTTGATAAGGTTTAATTAGTCTGTGGACATTTCGTTTGCATTGAAACAACCAGTCTATATTTAAAACAATGTCTTTCTGTGTGTATGTTAATTGAGGATAATTGAACAAATATTATAAGATAAATATCACATTCACTTTATATTTGTTTTGATTTAATCGCGTACTATTTGTTCCTGTGACTGCATTTGGAAGCATATTACAAGGACTGGTTATTTTGGTGGGGTTTTTTTCATTGAGCACTTAGAAGACAAGACAAACGAGTACACATTGCACAGTATTCGTCAGTACAAAGTTCATACATTTTTTCAATCATTTAAAGTGTAAACATAAAAATAATAAGATGTGGTATAATTGCAAATGAGACAACTCTCTACCAGAGACCACATGACATTTACAAATCTTCTCAAAGATATTTTTTCTGAAATATTCGTGGTGCAAACCTTTGTTATAAATAGAAGTCAGTCTGATAAGAAATAAATGACAAAAAATTAAGACAATAGTAGTGTACCGCTATTCAATTGTCATAAATCGATTTAACTGAAACAAATCCATGTCAAAAACCAAAACTGAGAGAAAGACATCTATAAAGACAACTATAAGAGGAAACAAAACGGAACAACAGAAGCTGAACTGCTACAAAAACAAACGCCAACATACATAGGAACGGACTATGTGATAACAACTGCCATATCTCTGACTCGGCACAGGACATTTTATTTTAAAAAAAAGTGGGTTGAACCACTTATATGACAATGTTAAAACATACCGCTAAAATGACAACATTACGTGAGACAAATAAATGCAAGAACATTCAGGACAGAGAAATACATAAATAAATAATATAACAGTTCATTTCAACATGTAAACCACAGAATTACAACGAGAACGAACAAGTAATACCAAAGCTTAGAATGTATTATAACTATTTGTTCACGACAGGTCACAAGTCAAGTAAGGAAAGATACTTCTATAACAGATTTGTTTGTTTTATTGTTTTTATTTATCTATTGCCTTATATGATAGATTTTGTTTTCTCTTTTTATATCATCATGATCATTGATAATTTAACACTTGCATGAACATTCCATTAATTGAGTATTACTATTTAATCTTCATCCTATTGTAAAAGTAAAATAATGAAAATACCGAACTCTAAGGAAAATTCCAAATAGAAAGTCCAAAAAAAAGGTCAAAATCAAAAGCGCAAACCATAAAACGAATGAAAAAAAAAAATTGGGCATATTCCTGACTTGGTACAGGCATTTTCTAATGTAGAAAATGGTGGATTAAACCTGGTTATATAGCTATCTACGCCTCTCATGTGTATGACAGTCGCATAGAAATCCATCATATAGACAATAATGTGTGAACAAAACGGCAGTAAGCAGCCATACACAACAAAAGTACACATCTAATTTTTATTTTCATTGTACACAGCGAATATTTTAATATTACTGATCAACTAATAATATGTCTAATGCAATTCTAAGTGAGATATATGTGTCGAATTTCCCTCTTTTTCAAGGAAAAGGATGTGGTGGATGTGCTCCAATTATATCATTGCATAGTAATATACAATCTTCTGGAAAATATCCTAAAACTAGTTTGATTTGTTTACAATATTTTACAAAACGACTTCTATTTTTAAACATCCGAATTTTTGTACTACTTAACTTCCAAGTCTGATAGCAAAATACATCATGTTGTGGTTTGTTTCTACTCATTTAGGACATAAATGTTGTCAACACAAAGACGACTCTAGTTTAATATTTTGACATAAATCCTATATTTCCTATTATCATTTAAAACAGGGTCTAACGATACCAGAGGGACAACCAACTCGTGATGGCATCCGTAAAATTAACGAAGGGATAATTTCAACTTCACCATTTGGAACTCTTGGTTTAATAGCTTCCTTGTGAGCAGCAACCTTCTACCAAGGAAATCATGATAGGAAATACAAGTCCGGGAATATCGTATCAATTGGGAGATATATACTCCGTATGAAGGCGCTGTTGGAATGTTGCTACATAGAAATGGACTTGAGTTCAGCTATGAAATAGTTTAGAAAAAGCCCGGATCTAAAGTCTTGTATCACCATGTTCAGAGAATGAGTGTTTTTACTTTTATTTCAGATGACTGGCAAGGAAATGTAATATCATTCTTTTAAAATTTAAAATAAAATTGTACTAATCAACTAAAGAAAGATAACTCTATCTTTACTTAGTCAATTAAAGTTATGTACACCAGTATGTAAACATTACCACGTTTATTTGTTTACAATTGATACACGTGTTGAATGTATATAATAGGTTAAATTTTTTTCATAGGTTGAGGTAGAACTGACCATACTATTTGAATAAGGTCAATTCAAATATTCCGTGCTCTACTTTTGGCGGTTGTATGAATATAAGATATTGTCATTCGAGGTTTGCTTTAGGTGCAGTAAAGTTGTAAGCTTGTGCTTAACCTGAGTATATCAGAGATTGGAGAAGGAAATCCAATGTATGAAGGTGAGACTGAACATTCACATATTTCAACTGGTAATTCACAAAGTCGCAACCATATAGTAGAAGAGCGTCGTGATTTGGCCGATAACTTTCAACTTTTAAAGTGTATTTTGACAATAAGCTAGTTGATCTTAAATCAGATTTGGTCCGTGAACAGGACGTTATTTCCAAAAAGTTTAAACAAGAGGTTTCGCTAAAATTTAAGCACGAGGACAATAAAATACAACACAAGTTTAACGAGGAAATTATTACTAAGCTCAACAAGGTTTATATCTTTGTTCCCCGTTCTGAGATGAAGGTTTCACGTATTATCATAGACAAGGTTAAGGGCAGAAACAAACTTATACGCATAGCAGATATTTCAGCCAGCGGTCAGAGAATATGAAGCAAATGACATCGCTTTGGATTTCAAAACTGAAAAGAAAATCCGTCAGGCGGAGTCCAGAGCCATGCGTACATATCCGTCGTCCACATCCTTACAAGACAACTTCTAGACCACCTCCTAATTAAAATACTCCTAATCCCTATTATGTCAATCAGTATCAGCGTTAGACTCCGTCGCCTCGAGTCGGCAGAGGGCGGCGTGAGCTATTCCAGCATGACATGTGCCATTCCTTCAAACAATTGTGTCACTGGAGGAAGGACTGTCCCCTTTCAAACGCAAACAGTTCAACATCAGCAATACACCACAGAAAAATCAACAACAAACAGTTAGTTAATGATAATTATTCATATTTTTTTTCTGATTTTGATAGTGATTATTGTTTAAATCACGATATAAAGATTTTGCTTAGCCAAGTAAGATTTTTTTTTAAATTTCAATTCTAATACGGGTATTTTCTCTGGTGTAAAGGGAAGGTTAGCTAAAAGTATTCAGTACTGAGAGCATATTGGTGCTAATTCTTTTATTTTAGACACATTAATATTGACACATGGATATTTTATTCCATTTATTGATAATCCTTCGGTCATGTACATGAAAAATAACACATCTGCTCTTCAGAATAATGCATTTGTTAGCAAATTTGTACTTGTTACTTCAGGCTGCGTTATTGAGGTTTCATTTCAACCTTACATTGTCAATCCGCTGAGTGTAGCTACCCAAAAGTCTTGGGAAACGCATCTTATTTTAGATTTGAGCACTTTGAATTTATCAGAGAAAAAAGAAAAGATTAAATTTAAAGATTAGAAAATAGCTGTGCAATACTTTCAGAAAAATGATTATCTGTATCAATACGATTTAAAATCTGGTTATTTTCATTTGGATATATGTCCACAGCAGCATACGTATCTGGATTTTTCGTGGAAAGATAAATTCTATTGTTTCACTGTTTTAGCATTTGGTCTTTCCATGGGTCCTTACATATTTACCAAGTGTCTCAGATCATTGGTCAAGTGTTGGAGAAAAAATGGTATAAAAATAGTTTTATATCTTGACGAATTTGGTATGAATAACGACAGTAATGAATGTATCAATGATGCTGAATTCCTGAAACAATCACTTTTGAATGCAGGGTTTCTTTTGAACGAAGAAAAAAATCAGTTTTTACTCCAGTACAGAAGTTGGAGTGGTTGGGAACTATTTAGGATTCTTGTAATTTCACTTTATGCATTCCTCAAATGAGAATTGACGAATTAATACAATCTATTCATAATGTTTTCAGAGAAATTTCATATATTTCTGCCAGAAATTTAGCCCAGGTAACGGGTTGAATCATAAGTATGTCTCCTGTGATCGGAAATATTTCTAGAATAATGACTAGATATTGCTACATGTCTATTGAAAGTAGAATGTCATTAAATAGTTATTTAGTTTTAGAAAGTAAAAGTTTTGTGATATCAGAATTTAAGTTCTGGCTTGATAACATTGTTAATGTCAATTTTAAAACATTAAATCAGTATAGTCAGTCGATTGTTATATATTCTGATGCTAGTAGCATAGCTGCCGGAGGAAGTAAATGTACAGTAGACTTTGAAAGTAAATTTTTTCACATTATGTGGAAATCCGCTGAAATGTTGGAGAGTTCCACGTGGAGGGAACTGAAGGCCATCAAAATGGCATTGATGTCTTATCAACATGCATTTGCTGGAAAATTCTTAAAATGGCTTAGTGATATTCAAAATTGTGTCAAAATTGTTCAAGCAGGAAGATTGTTGTTAATAACGTATACATATAAATATATCATTAGATACGACTATTTACTATTAATATGATAAATCAAGTAAACTCAGGTGTACCCCTCATTGTGTAATCCAAATATTCTCAGTGATAAACACATGCGAGTGCATATTGAACTGTACAATTGTCTTTATAGTAGATATATATAACTCAAATATTAGAAATAGAATTTCTGTACTTCTTCAGTATTATTGTAATCAAAATCTTAATTATATGTTTGAGTTAATATAAGAAGTTGACACAATTTGCAATGTGTGATAATGTGAATTCTACCTTAAGAGAAGATTGCGACCCGAGTGCATATATATATATATATGGAAGTTTTTAACGACCTTGACTGGCTATACAGCCCTTGCACGGTCGGTAAAGTACATATATGTTTTTTTTTTATTTAGTTTTGATTTTGTCTAATTCATGTTTTTATCTTTATTGTACAACAACAGAAAGTTTTTGTTTTGTTTTTCCAAATCAACAAAGTCATAGCATAAGTATTATAAAATGTATAAAATCAATTCCAGTTTTGATTATGTGAAAGTACTTTGGAACAAAAACCATATGAGGGAACATTTTCTAGACTTTTTCTTATCAATTGTATTCAATGACTATCTCCCTTAGATCATTACCGTTTGAAACATTCATTTTTCCAATATCGTTATATTTCTGTAACACTTGTCATGGTGACAACGGTTTAATGTATGCTATTACAGGCAGTAGACACCTTACCAATACATTTTAAAAGTTGTATGAGATGCGTTGTATCAAGAGAAAACTTTTTAAAACATTATTATAGTTCCTCAAATGTTTTAGTCTGGTAAGTAAGAACCATTTAGCCATAATTTGTTTTTGCATTCAATGCTATTTTCACAATACAAAGGTGAGGTTACTGGTGGAGTGTTGGCACATTTTGCATCAAAAAGGGGGATGGAATTAGGCTTCTAATCAATGAAGATGGTACTAGTGTTCACCCTAAATACGATAACAACGAGTATGTTTAGATTTAATTACTTAACAATCACCTTGCTTTTAACATGTATAACTCATTTCATGGTATTTGTTTATTTCTCTCCAATCATTGATTCAAGCTCAGCTCACTTATCAAATCAAGAACTGAATTTAAAACATAATAAGCTTAGAACTGATAATAAATATTTAAAACACGATAAGGGCAACAAAAAGCAGACACTAAAGTCAACAAATGCAATCAGGAGCAGAACAAAAACCTTTAGATTATGAAAGAATAACAAGACACAGATTATTACAGAGATATAAGAAGATGTAGTATGAGTGCCAATGAGACAACTCTCCATCCAAGTCACAGTTTGTAAAAATAAACCATTATAGGTCAAAGTACGGCCTTCAACACGGAAACTTGGCTCACACCAAACAGCAAGCTATAAAGGACCCCAAAAATTACTAGTGTAAAACAATTGAAACAGGACAACCAACGGTATAATCTATATAAAAAACGAGACACGAGAAACTCTAATGAACCACATCAACAAACGACAACCACTGAACATCAGGTTCCTGACTTAGGACAGGTGCAAACACATGCAGCGGGTTGAAACGTTTAAAAAGGAGCCAACCTTCACCCTACCTGAAACAATATTGTAACATCACAACATAGAAAGACACACTATAAAATATCAATTGAAATGGCTTAACTCAATCAAAAGACATACTAACAAAAACAAGTAAATATACACTGATCGAACTTTTTTTTTGTCATATTAAACTTCATTTCAATAACTAAAACTTTTGATTAACAGATATTCACGAGAGTTCCTTTAAATGTACTGAACATAATTTTAATATTTTGTATTCAAATCATTAAATGATATTTCGGGTAAGCAGTTTCTGCTTCACTGATGTCACCCGTCAGTTCAGAACATTTTATAAATGTTGATGTCAATAGTAAAACCATTACTGTTACCAGTTTTTATCTGCACCAGATGTGCATTTGGACAATTTACATCTTTTCAGTAATGATCGAGGCCAAAATATTCGAAAAATTATTAAACATTGTAAAACAATGAAGAGCGTACAAACGAAAAAGAACAAAAAGTATAGAAAAAGCCGGGAAAGGAACCAGGACTTTGCGTGAGGGTGATATATTCTTTGATCTTAAATAATAAATAGGTGTGATTTAATGACGTTTGGTGTTTTAAAAAATCATTTGGCTAACCAAATGTCTTAAATCTTAGTAATGTCCGAAACATGTCGTACTAAATTTGAGAATTACAATCCTTCCTCAGTATATTATGTGGTTATTTTATCCTTAAAACTATAATAGTTGAAATGTATAAGCTATATCAACGTGTACCCTTTGCAGCATAATTTATATTGGTTTCTTGACAAATGTTTTCATTGTATTCTAAAAGTAACAAAAATTTCACAAAACTTATAAAATAACTACTCCAAAATGGAATATATCGTTAACGTTTACATGAATTGTCTGTGCCAAGTCAGAGAATTGACAGCTTTTTCACATTCGTTTAATGTGTTTGAGCTTTGGATTTTTCCATTTGATAAAGGACTTTCCGTTTTGAATTTTCCTTGGAGTTTTGCATTTTTGTTATTTATTTTTTTCCAGTTATTAATCATTAGCAATGAGGTGAACATCAATGTACATATAAGTATTACAGACGGGAATAACGGACCAAACGTATATTATTATCCAGTGTTCTTCTTTCAAAAATATAAGGCTATTTATACTAAGACTCTACACAATCAATCACAAGAGTATAGTCCTTTTGTAGTATATGACAAATAATTGAGAGCGGTACAAGCATGTAAAAGTAAACTTTCATAAACAAATTTTGATGTGTATATTCTTATTTGAATATTATTACATGTTCCCATTTACATGTTCTTTAAGGACTATTTTTTTTTCAAACAAAAATGATAAATAAATGTTTAGAGGGAATTTTCAAAAGGTAATCTGATGCGAATATTCAAATTTTTGTTAAACGACATTCCATTGCTTACTGTAAACATTTGTTACATGTAGTCATTGTAAATATGCCTCTCGAAATATTTGTTTTCAATACAGCGTTGAAAAGCATATATACGACAGAGGTACATTAAAATAAAAAAGAATAAAAACAAAAATTGGCAAAGAGGGAACATGCCGTCAATACTGATACATTTTCATCCACTGTATAATACATTAAAGGTAGAGTCTACACAATCAACATGGTGTGCATATTTCAAATGATTTTAATTTTACCTCAATCTTTGAGTAATTCTTTAATTGTACTGCAATCAAGGTTGGAAATATGCGAGTATGCATTCATTTAGATATTGTATGTTTAAACTTTTATCAATAGATTTCAACACTATTTTGCATACTATAAAGATTAGTGTTGACTGACTGGATTAAAAAAAGACAAACATGTATTTGTAACCATGTAATAAATAAATACAGAAATATACCCAGATTGATCTATGGTGACAGGCAGTCATTGTTGATTTAGACAAGTATTTCAATCATTTTGTTTTTAATCCTATAAATTTTCTTTTTATCAATGATGTTGTTACATTCTTAACTATCGACAGAAATTATGTTGCATATTTTTTTAACTGTTTTTTAGAAGCTCAAACATGAATATTTGGTCTAAGCATATGAAAAGAATATAAAATTCCTTTATACTTACCTATTACATGTAATAAATAAAGGCAACAAATAAATGATAAATAACGCATCAGCAGTATTCTTCTATCCTTTTTGTTGTTCTTCCTCAAAGACGCCAACATTGCTGCTCAGATAAGAAAAAAATAATACTTGTTTAAGTGCTTGCTTCAAGTAATGCAAGTTTCCATAGGTGAGCAGTGAATTTGTTCTGATAAACCTAGATTTCGAACTCCTTTACAATTATAAAATATGTTTAAAATTTTGAATTTTTTTGAATTTTTTCTTCCGAATTAACATATACTTATACAAATTTGGTGTTACCACGTGTTTAGCAAATTTTTGGTTTTATTTTTCACATTGACTTAGCGTCTGTGTTTGCGTGTCGCTTCCATATTTTGCTAGTATGACTTTCACCACAATATCACACAATGTTTTGTACTTTATGTTGCTACCTCATTGATGAGTATCAATTTTCATTCCTAATTTCATAAAGAGTCACGGAGTGCTATATAAGTTTTCGGTTGGGCCTAAATAGGCCATTTCGTATGATGTTCCATATGTTTGGCTCTCACGACTTTTTATCACGACCATACATGATGAAAGTTATTCCAGAAAAAAAAAATGGTATGCTCATAGAAACTGCATCAGTAGTGTTTTGTTATAACCACTGTGCCGATACTGCTACTGGTAGACCACCAGTTAAATATGGTATCATCCGCCTAGTAGCCTGTTCTTAAGTATTAGTCTGATTTAAATGATTATTTCATTCCATCTGTTGAAACGACAATTAAATATGATTAACATCCCTTTTACTAGCCATGTTAATACTTAAAGTTAACTCGTATTAAGGTGTGAGTATAATGGGAGAGGTAAATTTTGTTATGTCACTCGAAGGTGTGAATATGTTCTAAAATGGTCAGACAGTACTTTGTCATGTTCTATCTAACCTATACATGGTCATTATTATGAATTAACTATTAACAAAACTTTTAACTTTTCAATATTAAAAATCGTCTTTTATAGGAATATATAACGTTAACTGTATTGCAAAACCTTTCGGATTTTTGGGTCTTCAATGATTTCCATTTTCGTTCTTTACTTTGACTTTTAACTATAGCATTTGTTCAGTTTGTTCGCTGATTAATATAAGTGTTGACGACCAAGTAAAAGCTCATTATTGTTCGAAGCCCCGTAACCATAAATTAATCTGCCTTTGCACAGCAAGCTTTTCTGTGCCGTTTGATCAGTTTTGTGTGTTCACATTTGAGATGTTATATTTACATTTACTTGCAAATGGTGGAGATGGTGATCAGATGATTATGACGATAATGATTTAATGTAAAAACAACAAACGGATGTGGTGTCCTATATCCAGAATCACAAAATACTTTTTGCCTGCGTTTGTTATATACGCGAAGAAAATGATGATATATATGTTATGCATTTTGTTATTTCATACAACGGTAATAAATATAAAAAAATACAATGTAATTGAGACTAAAAGATTGTCGGTCAATGTTTTGTATTACTCTATGATACTTTTAACTTATTGACACCTGTTTCTCACCGGATTGTTTTCGTTATCAATATCAACTGTTGAAATTCGCTGTTTTTACAAGCAGATGTCAACTTTTTTAAAGTCATTTTCTATTTCAAAATTTGCATTATATTTATTTTTAAATTGATCATCTGTTTACGTGTGACTATACCAATCCTTTTCTTCCGTATATTGTATTTTAAGAATTTATAAAGGAAACTGAATACAAGCCCAGACTTTTGTTTGTATAGTGTACATTTTTTTTATAAACAATGCATCTCAAAGTATTTGCATTGAAAGATTCCGACTTAGCAAGTTAAATGATTGCATATACTATCCAACATTTTATACTTGTATAAAAATACACATTTCTTACTGTTCACGTATGAAGGTCAAGTTTTCCCTGTTCGACGATATAACATTTGTATTTCGGATAAAACTAATTGAAAATTTGTTATATGTATGATTCCCGTTCTAATTGTGTATCATTATTTATAAAACCTATCAACTTGACGCATACAAATTTAAAACAAAAAAAAATCGGACATGTATAAAAGTTGATCTTTATGTGGGAAAGAAGCAGGAAGCACATGTTTTATATGTGTTCTCCCTGTATATAGTTTGTCGTCATTTTTAAATCAATAGCTAGTTAAACCATCCTTGAATGTTTAGTCATTTCCGCAATCGTGTGTTTCACATAAACTATAACAAACAAGTTATTTATATGCTGGGGTTGATTTACAGTTTTAAATATTGTGTGTAGACTTCTTTTAGTTGTTGAGGACCTTATTTTATAAATATTGTCAATTTGTGTGTTGTTGAAATGCCTTTTCGATGAGAATTGTGCAAACAAAAGCGTAACATATGATATAGATTTGATACTTTGTGTACTGTTGTTCGAAGGTGTTAATGTCTTGATTTTATTCAAGCATTGATTAGATAATAATAATAATAATAATAATAATAATAATAATAATAATAATAATATCACTGGGTCGATGCCACTGCTGGTGGACGTTTTGTTCCCGGGAGTATCATCAACCCAGTAGTCAGCACTTCGATGTTGACATGAATATCAATTATATGGTAATTTTTATAAAACTTACTGTTTGCAAAAGTATGAATTCTTCGAAATACTAAGGATTTTCTTATCCCAGGCAAAGATGACCTATGCTGTATTTGGCACATTGTTTTGGCATTTTTGGTCCTCAATGCTCTTCAACTTTTTACTTGTTTTGGCTTTCTCACTATTTTGATCTGAGCGTCACTGATCAGTCTTATGTAGACGCAACGCGCGTCTGGCGTATCAAATTATAAGCCTGTTACCTTTGATAACTATTTTCATCAAAACAAAAACAAACAATAAACACAAATACTTATAATTAAATATTATTATTTGTACATCACTAATAACATATTTCTTTATATTCTGCTTTTATTTAAAAGATAGTTCCCAGGTTTTTGTAAGATTGTACCGAAGTTCTTTTTCGTCCTATTTTGCATATTACTTTTCTTTTCTTTTCTTTTCCAAAACACTTATGTAGTACAAAATAATCTTTAGATTTCAACATCATTTTAACTGTGTTGTTTTTCCAGCTGCATCTAAATTCTGCAAATAAAAAAGTTGTATTTGTAATTTAGTTGTCAATGCGACAGCACCACAACAAAATCAAAGGCAAGATCTTTATTTTTTTTACACGATTATCTCCAAAATTGTTAAATTATTTTTTCAACATCTGTTCACTTCTATTCTCATATTTTGCACACGTATGTACTGAAACTTATTTTTCGAGAAATCAGAGTCTTTAGAAATTGTACTAACAGATGATGTAAATATAGCATTAGATGTGTGTTTAATCGATGTCACGTGCCTGTGGTAGATTCACACAATACCGACAGTTTTCAGTCCTTAGTTGTAATGTATATGCTACTTAATTAGTAACTTTGTGTGATGAGAATACTAATAGCAAGCAAATGTCGCCAGATTTACCAATGGAACCTAATTAGAACCAAATATATATAGTTTGGAAGTGATATCAGGATATTACCTTTCCTAAAGAAAAAAAGCTGCTTAGTCCTATATTTATTTTCTTTTTAAGGGGAAGGGGGATTACAAATTAATTAAAGATACATATGTCAAAATGTGCTTCTGGTGAAATGAATTAGGTACCTTGAAAAACGTTATACGCTTAAAACCTCATAAAAATTAGAAATGCAACTTTTGTAGTGAAAAGATTTCATAAAAGTATTGTACCTTTTGTAGTGGACTATTTAGCTCAATGTTCATACATGTTTTACAAGTTCTATATATCTACCTATACTCTAATCAAAGTATTTTGTAAAAACTATTACACCCACTTAAGGCATTCCAGAAATCTATTATTTTTTTTTTCTAATGTTTAATGAAATCTTTAGACGAGTGTATGTATTTTATATTTACCTTTCTGGTCGGAACTGTATTTCCAAGTTTTATGTGGATCTGATGAAGTGTAATCCAAGGGAATGTCTCTTCCTTATAGTTGTTGTGCACAGAGTAAAACTCATCATCAGGTATAATTGGTATTGTTTTACCAATTCTGATAGAACTGCTGTGTATCAACCCTATTAATTTTCTCTCACTGATATAGTTTCCATTCTGAAAAAATATGAAAAGAATTGATTTGTGAATGATGATATAATGAATGCGTTAAATTCAAATAAGCGACATATACCGTAAAAAGCACATATTCTAAACAAATAATTTGATATTTTATTTGAATTGATGAGGTTATTAATCTTATCGAAAAATTGGTGATTTCGGCCTCCTCCACCAATAAATAAATGACCGCTATGTAATATCATTATAGTGCTGAAATTGACACTAAATAGTTATCAAAGGTACCAGGATTATAATTTAGTACGCCAGACGCGCGTTTCGTCTACATAAGACTCATCAGTGACGCTCATATCAAAATATTTATTAAGCCAAACAAGTAAAAAGTTGAAGAGCATTGAGGATCCAAAATTCCAAAAAGTTGTGCCAAATACGGCTAAGGTAATCTATGCCTGGGATAAGAAAATCCATAGTTTTCGAAAAATTCAAAGTTTTGTTAACAGGAAATTTGTTAAAATGACCACATTATTGATATTCATGTCAACACCGAAGTGTTGACTACTGGGCTGGTGATACCCTCGGGGACGAAACGTCCACCAGCAGAGGCATCGACCCAGTGGTGTAAATAGTTATCAAAGGTACCAGGATTATAATTTAGTACGCCAGACGCGCGTTTCGTCTACATAAGACTCATCAGTGACGCTTATATCAAAATATTTATTAAGCAAAACAAGTAAAAACTTGAAGAGCATTGAGGATCCAAAATTCCAAAAAGTTGTGCCAAATACGGCTAAGGTAATCTATGCCTGGGATAAGAAAATCCTTAAATCCTAAAACACATCAATAAACCAATCTTATAAACTTGAGATTGATGATTGTCTTGGTTAATTTTATGTTGAGAACTGAACTTATTTTTTAAACTTTTGCGTTCGATCATGAATTATAAGTAATAAGAAAATATTTCAATTGTCTATCGATTAAAAATGTTTTCGTTGGGTATTTTTGTTTCCTTTATCTGCCATGGCAGTGTTAGTCATGTTAGTTTGTTTTCGACTTATGAGTTGGAAAGTTTGTTGTTTGGTATTATTTGGCAACTTTCACATCAATTTAATGGTAAGATAAAATGTTTTTAACAATCTACTATTTTGTGATCACTTATTACAAGATGTTACTTATCAACGGTGTATTTTATCAATCTTTATTTTTTTGTGCTTTTCTTGTGAAATGTTCTAGTCGTCATTGTTAAATTCAAGTGCTTGATCTTGATAAATTATTCTAGCTTAAAGTCATATAAAAATATGAAGATGTGGTATGATTGCCAATGAGACAAACTCTCAAACAGATACTAAATGACGTTGAAGTTAACAATTATAGGTGACCGTACGGGCTTATTTGATGATATGATTTTCTGTATTTTGATGATAACCTTGATTCAACTTTCAATTTGTGCGCAATTGTAATTGGAGAGCATTACAATTTGTTAGTTTCAATAGTTGCTTTTTCAAAACTTTTTGATCTAATATGTCAAATTTTACACATTATGAAGTAAACGTTTTTTTGGTCTTTTTTTAATATCACAAAATAACTAAAACAGCAAATTTTGTTTTATTTTATTTTAACTTGTAATTTGTATATTTACAGAATTATAAAACATAATTGTAATTTTCATCCCAACACACATGACAAAAGAGAAACAACTCAAGATTAATATATATGGAATAGTGATTATGCAACATAAACTTTTTGTATCTGTTTAGACTTTTAAAACGTTGCTTTCAGGGGTAAATTCAGTACATAAATATACGTCATCAGGGACCGCCCATTTTGCGGAGAACTTTCTGTAAAAAAGTGAATGTATGTGCTCTTTTGATTGGTAGATAATGTTTGTAATAAATATTTTTGGATAAATGGACCAAAACTAGAATTAAAAAAATTAATGCTGAATGTACAATTTTTGTTAGTACAGGATTGAAAAGTAATTGGGGTCAGTGAAGGAATTAAGTGCGAATCTACAGTGTTTGTAAACAAGGCCATGTGAATGCCCAAAAATGCCTGATCCTAAGTTTTTATTGTTGCAAAAGATAGGGCTACATTTTTACTTTAATGAATGCTATATGAAATTTTCTAATTTCTAAATGTAAAACAGGTATAAATTTAATTCAAGACATAGATTAGCATTAAAGTCAATGGGATTTTTTTTTAATGAATTTCCCTTTATAGGAAAATATGCACTCTGTCACTGTACTTGTCCAAGGCCACACAATAATCACAAAACTCATTTCCTGTAGGTATTAATATAATGGAAGCAATTTGGAACAATTTGAAGTTGTTTTTTACACAACTTTCTATGTTTAACTCGGCTATTCAGAATGCACTGGGTGTACTGTGAGAGGAAAAATGGGGTACATGGTAAAAATCAATTTTTGTGTCCATTATGAAAAAAACAATAGAAACTACACTTGAGATTTATGATATCAATGAAAGGCATGCATATTCTCAAAACATAACATCACATTTTGCACATTGCAGAATTACCTCCCTTTTACAGTGGTTTTTTTCAGCTGTGTTCCCCATGTTAAGTTGTAGAACAAGTTGTAAATAAGCACTTTTCAAGTATTTTAACACTCGAATAACCTAACCACAGGAAGATATTCATTTATATTTACATAACACATTGCGTTTCTGTATTTAAAAAAAAAATTCTAGAAAACTTTTCATGATTACATGCCCTTTATCTATGCAACTAGTGTTGAAATGTTTGTAATTGGACTACCTTGTTGAATAACTGCTTTTAAATATTCTATATTGTTACTCTTTATTGTAATCTTCCAAATGCAAAGTTTGGTCAAACCCAGTCTTTTTTTTTTCATATTTGGCACTTTCTTCTACTTCGTTTTTAACTCTCTAGTTTTGGCAAAAACAAACATACTGATGTTGGGGTAACAGGAATTTCTGCAGAGTGATTGCCAATGACATTTTGTGAACTTTACAAGCAATTAAAACACACTAGAACACACCCGCGAAATCGCGGGCATTCAGAGCGTAGTTTAAAGTATATGTAAAGTGTTGTTGGAAGAATTTTGTAAAATATTGAATGACTGGAGAATTTCAGCAAAAGTATCATAAATCATAGGTTATT
Organism: Mytilus edulis; assembly: GCF_963676685.1. Classification (NCBI taxonomy): domain Eukaryota; kingdom Metazoa; phylum Mollusca; class Bivalvia; order Mytilida; family Mytilidae; genus Mytilus; species Mytilus edulis. The sequence goes on from NC_092354.1 coordinate 54,940,832, forward strand.
GGGGACAGGAAAATGTTCAATTTTCTAATCCTTCCTCCTTTATTTCCAAAATTCCCAATTTGTGGTTTTCTATCAATTTCAATATGAATATATATTTAGTATGTTATGAACATTTAAGTAAGGAGCCTGTACTTGAGTGGTTGTCGTTTGTTTATGTGTTACATATTTGTTTTTCGTTCATTTTTTGTACATAAATAAGGCCGCTAGTTTTCTCGTTTGAATTGTTTTACATTGTCATTTCGGTGCCTTTTAAAGCTGAGTATGCGGTATGGTCTTTGCTCGTTGTTGAAGGTCGTACGATGACCTATAGTTGTTAATTTCTGTGTCATTTTGGTCTCTTGTGGAGAGTTGTCAACATGGCAATCATACCACATCTTCTTTGTTTTGTAATCAATGAATTTTGTAAAAGATTTAATGACTGGAGAATTTCAGAAAAGGTATCAAAAGTGCACATGAATAATTTTAGCGCTTATCTGTATATTATGAACATTCACTATATAAATAAAGTGTATTTACTTTCAATTCTAAGTTTTCTAATCGATCCATGGTCAGGGGCGGATCCAGCCATTTTAAAAAGGGGGGGGGGGGTCCTAACCCAGGACAAAAGGGGGGTTCCAATTACATGTCCCCATTCAAATGCATTGATCGTCCAAAAAAAAGGGGGGTTCCAACCCCCGGAACCCCCCCTCTGGATCCGGGCCTGCATGGTGGTCATTGATATAGTATACAGACCCTCTCTATTTAATAAAACTCTAAACGTGTATTTACTTTCAATTCTAAGTTTTCTTATCGATCCATGGTGGTCATTGATTATGATATAGTATACAGACCCTCTCTATTTAATAAACTCTGTGACCATCGTGGATAGTAAACTTGAAAATGATAGCAGATAGAATTCTGAAAATACACTTTATTCGTAGTATATATACAGAGAAACGCAAACCGGAAGTATAATCTGACTTAAAATTTTGTCCAATGACGGGACAATATCCGGATGCCCTTTTTCTCGTTTTTCTCCCAAAATAACTCAATCTGAATAATCATATGAATGGATGACAAATGCGACTATGCACTTTACCTATAGGACACAGAGGCGTGTTGATTAATTTATTGTGGAAAGAAGAGAAGCGACACCCAAAATGAGGTCTTCTCGTTTAATAGTATAGATATTTAGTAAAATTAAACATTACTGTTGGTTTTATTGGTATGGAACTGCTTTAAAAACAATTTGAAAAGTGTTTTTGTGGTCTTTTCAGGATATTTAATCAAAAACATCCTTATAAGGCAAAATTTAACTAAGAGTTAAGAGTTCTAGATATACTTGCAGTACTGTTCAAAACAAACACAGAAAACAATTCATATTTATTAGGCATAGTATTTTACACCATTCCTTTACAAACAGTCAATGTGCAACTGTATATACCAAATATACATTGGCCGAAGTATGGGCTGTAGTATAAATTTGCCTCTATCTTTACAAATTTAGAATTTATGAATGTTGTATTGGAACTGGAACTTGAAAATTGGATACATTACATGATTGTAACAAAAAAATGAGGGGAAATAAGTTAAAAAGTCCCTTAAAGGGGTAAATACAGTAAATTAATATACATCATCAGGGACGGCCCATTTGGGGAGAGCTTTCTGTATTAAACTGAAGTCATGTGCTCTTCTGATTGGTATATAACGTTTGTAATCAATATATTTTGATAGATGGATCAAAACTAGAGTTGAAAAAAAATAAAAATTAAATGCTGAATGTACTTATTTTCTTTACTACAAGATTGAAAAGTAATCGGGGTCAGTGAAGGAATTAAGTGCGAAAGTAAAAAGTGTTTGTAAATAAGGCCATGTGAATGCCCAAAAATGCCGCACGACCCTATGTTTTTATTGTTGCAAAATATAGGGCTACATTTGTGAATGATATATGAAATGTTCTAATTTCTAAAGGTAAATCAGGTATAAATTGAATTCAAGACATAGATTAGCATTAAAGTCAATGGAAGATGTTTTACTGAATTTACCCCTCCAAGTGTAGTCGGTTTGAATTTGATGATCTTTGAATACATGTCTATATAAAGATAGTTTTATGTCTCGAAGAATATTTTTTAAAATGTTACATTTCAAGAACTAATTCTTTCTGTTGCTTTAATACAAGGAGTTTTTACATAAAACTTTCAATATTTCCATGCAGTTTAGCATAGTGCTATATCCTTTAGAAAATAGCTAATTATGCAATGTAGTGGTAGATGTTAGAGTGGTCTAGAGAAGTTCAGAACTCTTGGTCCAATAAATATCCCAGCAGACGTCCACAATTGCTTGTGATGTTTTTGAGATTAGTCAAGATGTACTTCGCAGAATCTGTAGTACAATTTTTCTAAAAATTCAAACGTGACGCATGAAACTGTACGCTGTCATTTGATGAGACTGTCATACAGGTGGGATATCTAGCTGACTGTTGATTCAGGTTAAATCCACCATTTTCTACATAAGAAGATGTCTGTACCTAGTAAGGAATATGACCGTTGTTGGCCACTGGTTTGGTGTGTTTAAGCTTTTGATTTTGCCATTTAAATAGGGACTTTCCGTTTTGAATTTTCCTCAGAGTTCAGTATTTGTAAAGGTAAAAGAAAGCGTACACTCTGATCCCCTTAAGGATTCCACGTGTTACAATTATGGATGTTTGTTTTATGTCGAATTGCAAATATGCATGCATTATCATGATGAAAGCAAACATGATAAAGAAACAAAAGGTTAGTCCTGTAAAAATATAACCTAGCAATAGACTACCAACGGATCCCTCAAACATGTCACTATTCTTAACATGGAGTATGTTTGCCACTCCCTCTAAACTAGGCATCGGATTTTTAATCTCAGTTTTCGTGTGGCGTGGCATTTACACATCCCACACAACCAAACAGACGACCAACTCTGATAAAAGTTTAACACCCGGTCAGAAGAAGACCACAAGTGACATTTTTTTCTGATCCCCAAATCAACATAGTGTTCTTTGTTAGAACAGACGAAATAAATGTGGACCCTAGCCATCCGTGTTGTGCCATGTTAAAACAGGTAAACTATATGACGACTCCACTGTGATGCTAATTAGATAAGACAGTTATATAAATATCCTAAAAATAAATGTATATTCACCATTGCTACTGGCACTGTATGCATGTCTGAGGTGAATTGTTTCCCCAAAGTTCGCGCGCTTTTAAATGTTTACTCTGCAGCAAATGAAATAAGAGGGCGCCACTTACTTCCTATCGATGACATGATAACACATGGTCATCAAAACAAAAGATGATATTGGATTTTCATTATAATTTCTAATTTTGCAATCTCGTAAGTAAGAACCATCTAACCATAAACTGTTCTTGCATTCAATGATATTATAACAATACAAAGGTGAGGATTCTATTAGAGTGTAAACGCATTTTGCATCAAAAAGGGGAATGGAATCAGGCTTCTTATCAATCAAGATTTAACTAGTATATTCACCCTTATACAAACGATACAAATGGGTATTTTTAGATTTGATTTTTTAAAGGGGTAAATTCCGTAAACAATCTCCCATTGACTTAAATGCTAATCCATGTCTTGAATTACATTTATACATGATTTACCTTAAGTTTATAAATTATAAACTTTCATGTATCATTCATGAAACTAAAAATGTAGCCCTACATGTACCTTTTGCCACACTAAAATATCGGGTCATGCGGCATTTTTGGGCATTCACATTACCTTGTTTTCACCGATGATTCACACTTAATTCCTTAACTGACCGCCATTACTTTCAACCTTGTAGTAACACATTTTAGTTCATTGAGCAGCATTTTTTTATTATTTGTTTTTAATAATAGTTTTGATCCATCTACAAATTAGAAGAGCTACACAGACAGCTCTCTCCAATGTGTGCAGTTCCTCATCAGGTATAATTGGTATTGTTTTACCAATTCTGATAGAACTGCTGTTTATCAACCCTATTAATTTTCTCTCACTGATATATTTTCCATTCTGAAAGAATATGTAAATATAAAAAAGAAGATGTGGTATGATTGCCGATGAGACAACTATCCACAAAAGACAAAAATGAAACAGACATTAACAGATTTAGGTCACCGTGCGGCCTTCAACAAAGAGCAAAGCCCATACCGCATAGTCAGCTATAAAAGGTCCCGATACGACAATGTAAAACAATTCAAACGAGAAAACTAACGGCCTTATTTATGTAAAAAAAAAATGAACGAAAAAGAATTGATTTGTGAATGATAATATAATGAATGCTTTAAATTCAAATAAGCGACATATGCCGTAAAAAGCACATATTCTAAACAGATAATTTGATATTTTATTTGTATTTATGAGGTTATTAATCTTATCGAAAAATTGGTGATTTCGGCCTCCTCCGCCAATAAATAAATGACCGCTACATAATAGCATGATAGTGCTGAAAGTGACATTAAAACACATCAATAAACCAAGCTTATAAACTTGAGATTGATGATTGTCTTGGTTAATTTTATGTTGAGAACTGAACTTATTTTTTAAACTTTTGCGTTCGATCATGAATAATAAGTAATAAGAAAATATTTCAATTATTTATCGATTAAAAATGTTTTTGTTCGGTATTTTTGTTTCCTTCATCTGCCATGGCAGTGTTACTTTGTTTTCGACTGGAAAGTTTGTTGTTTGGTATCATTTGGCAACTTTCACATCAATTTAATGGTGAGATAAAATGTTTTTAACAATCTACTATGTTGTGATCACTTATTACAAGATGTTACTTATCAGCGGTGTTTTTTATCAATCTTTATTTTTTGTGCTTTTCTTGTGAAATGTTATAGTCGTCATTGTTAAATTCAAGTGCTTGATCTTGATAAATTTTTCTAGCTTAAAGTCATATAAAAATATGAAGATGTGGTATGATTGCCAATGAGACAAACTCTCAAACAGATACTAAATGACGTTGAAGTTAACAATTATAGGTGACCGCACGGGCTTATTTGATGATATGATTTTCTGCATTTTGAAAATAATCTTGATTCAACTTTCAATTTGTGCGCAATTGTAATTGGAGAGCATTACAATTTGTAAGTTTCAATAATTGCTTTTTCAAAAATTTTTGATCTAATATGTCAAATTTTACACATTAGGAAGTAAACGTTTTTTTGGTTTTTTTTTTTAATATCACAAAATAACTAAAACAGCAAATTTTGTTTTATTTTAACTTGTAATTCGTATATTTAACAGAATTATAAAACATAATTGTAATTTTCATCCCAACACATGACAAAAGAGAAACAACTCAAAATTAATATATATGGAATAGTGATTATGCAACATAAACTATTTGTATCTGTTTAGACTTTTAAAACGTTGCTTTCAGTGGTAAATTCAGTAAATAAATATACGTGATCAGGGACTGCCCATTTGGGGGAGAACTTTCTGTAAAAAAGTGAATGTATGTGCTCTTTTGATTGGTAGATAATGTTTGTAATAAATACTTTTTGATACATGGACCAGAACTAGAGTTAAAAAAAACTTAATGCTGAGTATACAATTTGTTTTACTACGGGGTTGAAAAGTAATGGGGGTCAGTTAAGGAATTAAGTGCGAATCTACAGTGTTTGTAAACAAGGCCATGTGAATGCCCAAAAATGTCTGATCCTAAGTTTTTATTGTTGCAAAAGATAGGGCTACATTTTTACTTTCATGAATGATCTATGAAATTTTCTAATTTCTATAGGTAAACCAGGTATAAATTTAATTCAAGACATAGATTAGCATTAAAGTCAATGGGATTTTTTTTAATGAATTTCCCCTTATAGGAAAATATGCACTCTGTCACTGTACTTGTCCAAGGCCACACTATAATCACAAAACTCATTTCCTGTAGGTATTAATGTAATGGAAGCAATTTGGAACAATTTGAAGTTGTTTTTTACACAACTTTCTATGTTTAACTTGGCTATTCAGAATGCACTGGGTGTACTGTGAGAGGAAAAATGGGGTACATGGTAAAAATCATTTTTTGTGTCCATTATGAAAAAACAATAGAAATTGCACTTGAGATTTATGATATCAATGAAAGGCATACATATTCTCCCAATTTAACATCACATTTTGCACATATGTCTCCTCATAATGTGTAAGATCATATGGAAAATCAGAATTACCTCCCTTTTACAGTGTTTTTTTAGCTGTGTTCCCCATGTTAAGTTATAGAACAAGTTGTAAATAAGCACTTTTCAAGTATTTTAACACTCGAATAATCTAACCGCACGAAGATATTTATTTATATTTACATAACATATTGCGTTTCTGTATTTAAAAAAATAAATTCTAGAAAGCTTTTCATGATTGTATACTTGCCCTTTATCTATGAAACTAGTGTTGAAATGTTTGTAATTGGACTACCTTGTTAAATAACTGCTTTTAAATATTCTATATTGTTACTTTAATCTTCCAAATGCAAAGTTTGGTCATACCCAGTCTTATTTTTTTCATATTTGGCACTTTCTTCTAATTCGTTTTTAACTCTCTAGTTTTGGCGAAAAAACCATACTGATGTTGGGGTAACAGGAATTTCTGCAGAGTGATTGCCAATGACATTTTGTGAACTTTACAAGCAATTAAAACACAGATTTAGTAAAATGAAACATTATTGTTGGTTTTATTGGTATGGAACTGCTTTAAAAAGCCTTTGAAAAGTGTTTTTGTGGTCTTTTCAGGGTATTTAATCAAAAACATCCATATAAGGCAAAATTTAACTAAGAGTACATCAAAACCTTGATTTCCAGATATACTTGCAGTACTGTTCAAAACAAACACAGAAAACAATTCATATTTATTAAGCATAGTATTTTACACCATTCCTTTACAAACAGTCAATGTGCGACTGTATATACAAAATATTCATTGGCCGAAGTATGGGCTGTAGTATAAATTTGCCTCTATCTTTACAAATTTAGAATTTATGAATGTTGTATTGAAACTGGAACTTGAAAATTGGATACATTACATGATTGTAACAAAAAAATGAGGGGAAATAAGTTAAAAAGTCCCTTAAAGGGGTAAATTCAGTAAATAAATATACATCATCAGGGACGGCCCATTTGGGGGAGAGCTTTCTGTATTAAACTGAAGTCATGTGGTCTTCTGATTGGTAGATAACGTTTGTTATCAAATGTATTTTGATAGATGGATCAAAGCTAGAGTTGAAAAAAAATAAAATTTAAATGCTGAATGTACTGATTTTCTTTACTACAAGGTTGAAAAGTAATCGGGGACAGTGAAGGAATTAAGTGCGAAAGTAAAAAGTGTTTGTAAATAAGGCAATGTAAATGCCGCACGACCCTATGTTTTTATTGTTGCAAAAGATAGGACTACACTTGTGAATGATATATGAAATGTTCTAATTTCTAAAGGTAAATCAGGTATAAATTGAATTCAAGACATAGATTAGCATTAAAGTCAATGGGAGATGTTTTACTGAATTTACCCCTCCAAGTGTAGTCGGTTTGAATTTAATTATCTTTGAATACATGTCTATATAAAGATAGTTTTATGTCTCGAAGAATATTTTTTAAAATGTTACATTTCAAGAACTAATTCTTTCTGTTGCTTTAATACAAGGGGTTTAACATAAAACTTTCAATATTTCCATGCAGTTTAGTATAGTGCTATATCCTTTAGAAAATGGCTAATTATGCTATTAGTGGTAGATGTTTGAGTGATCTAGAGAAGTTCAGAACTCTTGGTCCAATAAATACCCCAGTAGACGTCCACAATTGCTTGTGATGTTTTTGAGATTAGTCAAGATGTACTTCGCAGAATCTGTAGTACAATTTTTCAAAAAATTCAAACGTGACGCATGAAACTATACGCTGTCATTTGATGCGATTGTCATACAGGTGGGATTTCCAGCTGACTGTTGATTCAGGTTAAATCCACCATTGTCTACATAAGAAGATGTCTGTACCTAGTAAGGAACATGGCCGTTGTTGGCCACTGGTTTGGTGTGTTTAAGCTTTTGATTTTGCCATTTGATTAGGGACTTTCCGTTTTAAATTTTCCTCAGAGTTCAGTATTTGTAAAGGTAAAAGAAAGCGTACACTCTGATCCCCTAAAGGATTCCACATGTTACAATGATGGATGTTTGTTTTATGTCGAATTGCAAATATGCATGCATTATCATGATGAAAGCAAACATGACAAAGAAACAAAAGGTTAGTCCTGTAAAAATATAACCCAGCAATAGACTACCAATGGATCCCTCAAACATGTCACCATTCTTAACGTGGAGTATGTTTGCCACTCCCTTTAAACTAGGCATCGGATTTTTAATCTCAGTTTTCGTGTGGCGTCGTATTTACACATCCCACACAACCAAACAGACGACCAACTCTGTTAAAAGTTTAACACTCGGTCAGAATAAGACCACAAGTGACATTTTTTTCTGATCCCCAAATCAACATAGTGTTCTTTGTTAGAACAGACGAAATAAATGTGGACCCTAGCCATCCGTGTTGTGCCATGTTATAACAGGTAAACTATATGACGACTCCAATGTGATGCTAATTAGATAGACAGTTATATAAATATCCTGAAAATAAAAGTATATTCACCATTGCTGCTGGCACTGTATGCATGTCTGAGGTGAATTGTTTCCCCAAAGTTCGCGCTTTTAAATGTTTACTCTGCAGCAAATGAAATAAGAGGGCGCCACTTACTTCCTATCGATGACGTGATAACACATGGTCATCAAAACAAAAGATGATATTGGATTTTCATTATAGTTTCTAATTTTGCAACCTCGTAAGTAAGAACCATCTAACCATAATCTGGTCTTGCATTCAATGATATTATAACAATACAAAGGTGAGGATTCTTTTAGAGTGTTAACATATTTTGCATCAAAAAGGGGAATGGAATCAGGCTTCTTATCAATCAAGATGTAACTAGTAGTCACCCTTATACAAACGATACAAATGGGTATGTTTAGATCTAATTTTTTAAAGGGGTAAATTCCGTAAACAATCTCCCATTGACTTAAATGCTAATCGATGTCTTGAATTACATTTATACATGATTTACCTTAAGTTTATAAATAAGAAGCTTTCATATATCATTTATGAAACTAAAAATGTAGCCCTACATGTACCTTTTACCACACTAAAACATCGGGTCATGCGGCATTTTTGGGCATTCACATTACCTTATGTTCACCGATGATTCACACTTAATTCCTTAACTGACCGCCATTACTTTCAACCCTGTAGTAAAACATTTTAGTTCATTCAGCAGCATTTTTTATTATTTGTTTTTAATCATAGTTTTGAACCATCTACAAATTAGAAGAGCTAATGACTTCAGTTTTATACAGAAAGCTCTCTCCAATGTGTGCGGGTCCTGATGACGTATATTTATTTACTGAATTTACCTCTTTACAATCACATTGATTTTAACATGATTTTTCATTTCATTCTATTTGTTTATTTCTCTCTAATTATTGGCCCAAGTTCAGATAACTTGAAAAAAATAGGACCTGATTTTAAAACCTAATAGGCATAGAACTAATAATGAATATTTAAAAAAACGGTATGAGCAACAAAAAGTGGACACCAAACCCAACAAAAGAAATCATAATCATAACTAAAACCGTTAGATTTTAGATGTATCTCTAGACACCGACTTTTACATGTACATGTATTACGTGAACCACATCCTGACAATGCTGCCAGGAACTTGTTACAATTTTTGAAAAACAAATACAGAACGTTATTAGCCTTTATTATGTTGTATTTATAAACTTTGCTTAAGCTAGCATCATACATCTAATTTCGTATTGCGTTCGAAATGTACATGCTATTAAGGATGACAAAACTATTTAAGAAAATAGTTTCAACTGATTCAAATAAATATTTATGAATTCAAATTGACGGAAATACACATTGCCATAGATATGTTTGTACATGATGTACTACATAAAGTCAAAAACTAAATGTGTCTATTTGGAATTTGGTTTAAAGGTGTAAAATTTAGTTTTATATACTTTATTTTTGCAAACATTGAAGCGATCAAGATTTCATCTTTCAAAAATGGAGAAAATATAATCTATGTAACTAAATTAAAAGCCTGTCCATCCTTTTTCACTTATATATTCAAAACATATAACATCTGGTTCCAATATGTAGGTCCGACTTATGTCCTGTCATTGCACTCTGTTACTTGAAATACTTGTTGATGTCAATTGTTATTATATCAATATCCATTTCAATAGTACGTAAATATTTATACAGCAATTGTCTTTTGAAATAAAATAACAGTAATACAATTGTATATGTCTTGAGCGTCTTGCCATTGTTACCGTATATATACAGACTGAGTTTTCAGAGTATTATTAAAATAATATTACCAGTGATGATATTTACCAAGGTTTTTCTTTAAGTTACGTCTCTTTGGTCATTTTTTATGAAAACATTCTAATCGCAACCTACAAACTACAACACACTGATTTTGGAAAACAACTATAATGGATAAAACAACTGTCAAAAAGTTCAACAAATCAAATTTGAAAAAAAAATATTTCAGGTGTTTCATAAACTATTGAAATTCTTTAAGAAAAACAAATGAAATCAGCTACGTTCCAACAAGTTTATTCCTGCGCTGACTATCTTGGCCATATTAAGCAATATTTATTAAAGCAAATTTGTTGCAGTTGCTTATCTTAAGTAAAAAGTATAACAATACAAAACAAGTTCTGAGGAAAATTCAAAACGGAAAGTCCCAAAACAAATGGCAAAAATCGAATACCCAAACACATCAAACGAATATATAACAACTGTAGTACAGACATTTTCTGATGTAGAAAATGGTGAATTTAGTCTGGTTTAATAGCTAATTAATCGTTTCAATTGTTTTACAATCGTTTACAATTCATTAAATAGATAATCGGAAAAATGCTCAAATCTTCGAATTTAAAAAAGATCTTGACTGCTATCGATGGTAATTCATAATACATAAATGTTATTTATATTTGTAAATCAATAATACCACAAATGAAATAACATCTGTATATTTTTGGGGGAAATTATTGTTTAAGAAAAGGAAATTTTGGTGGGATAAGTGAATACAGATATCTAGGATTTGAAGTTTCTCTCTTCAACACATTGTGTCACGTATTTTTGGGTGTAGTACTTAGATATAGGAAGATGTGGTGTAAGTGCCAATGAGACAACTCTTCACCCAAATAACATTTTATAAAAATAAACCCTAATAGGTAAATGTACGTTCTTCAACACGGAGCATTGGCTCACACCGAACAATAAGCTATATAGAGCCCAAAAATTACTAGTGTAAAACCATTCAAACGGTTAACCCAACAGTCTATTCTATAACAAAAGTGAAACGAGAAACACGTATAAGTTACATAAACAAACGACAACTACTGTACATCAGATTCCTGACTTAAGACAAGTGCAAACATTTGCATCGGCATTAAACGTTTTAATGGTACCAAACTTTCTCCTTTTTCTGAAACAATAGTATAACATCACAACATAGAAAAACACACGATAAAATATCAATCGGTAGGCTTAATTCAATCAAGAAACGTAAAGTAACACACTATGAACGAATAAATTTGATCTGTGATACCAGAATGCAAATATATAGTTAATTTCAATTTAATTTCTCCAAAGAAACGTGAACCTTACATGCAAGTATTAAACAAGTGACTTAAATTCTTACTCTTTGTAAATACAGCTGTTTCTCAAAACACGCCTCTTTTGGGGAGATCTTGAATATTCATAGAAAATTTAATTTGTTTACATACTGGTTCCCAGTTATGGTCTCTGACTGTGTTCCATCTCACAGAGACATAACGGGAATGTTACTAGTTAATTTACATGTGAATATTGTTTACATTGAAATCTGTGGTAACCTTTCATTCTAGGTAGGGGTAGATAAGAAAATTAGTTAGTTTATACTCTTCGAAGTTCAGGGCATATGAACGTTTAAAATATGCCGCACAGCCCTATATCTTGACCTTTGAAAAAATTGTGGTGCATATGCAATTTCAATTCTAGGATAAGATTTTTTTCAAAACATCATAGTAAAAGTGGTACAGTTTTAGCCATAAAAGGAGTTCTTATGGGGAATTGCATTGTCAATATTTACAGAAATGCAACCTTATATATGCAAAATCATTAATAATGTTTCCACAAACAAATTGAAACACTGGAATTAAAAACAAAAATTGTAAAAACTACACAATACATCAAAACTAACAACCTAATGTTTTATATTTAATAATTAATTCATCCTGTAAGAAAGAGATGTGGTATGAATGCTAAAGATCAAAGTTATTCAAAAAATGCCAAAATGATACATTTACTTTAATAAACACTGTAAACTGAAGCTGCCTAGTTAATGTATTTTCTTACCTTTTGTGTGCATTACGAATTACTACCGCTTATTATTTGAATTCTTATCTCTGTCGTTATTGATATTAAAATAATCGTTTTGATTGGATAATGAAAAATTGATGTATACAAGTTAAATTTAGAAATGAGGAAATAGGTTTTTTATAAAAATGATAATAATAAAAATCATGCATATTAAAGAGTGTATTTTATTTTCTAAAGCAAGTCATTGTCTAAATGTAATTGATTTAACAGTAGGATATTTGTTTCTGTTATGTGTATCAATTATCACAACATGTACCTTCATTTAAATTATATAATCAAAAGAACGAACAATCAAACGGTAAGCCCAACAGTATTCTATAACAAACGTGAAACGAGAAACACGTATAAATTACATAAACAAACGACAACTACTGTATGTCAGATTCCTGACTTAGGTCAAGTGCAAACATTTGCAGCGGGATTAAACGTTTTAATAGTACCAAAGCTTCTCCTTTTTCTGAAACAATAGTATAACATCACAACATAGAAAAACACACGATAAAATATCAATCGGTAGGCTTAATTCAATCAAGAAACGTAAATTAACACACTATGAACGAATAAATTTGATCTGTGATACCAGAATGCAAATATATAGTTAATTTTAATTTAATTTCTCCAAAGAAACGTGAACCTTACATGCAAGTATTAAACAAGTGACTGAAATTCTTACTCTTTGTAAATACAGCTGTTTCTCAAAACACGCCTCTTTTGGAGAGATCTTGAATATTCATAGAAAATTAATTTTGTTTACATAATGGTTCCCAGTTATGCTCTCTGTGTCACATCTCACAGAGACATAACTTGGGAATGTTACTAGTTAATTTACATGTGAATATTGTTTACATTGAAATCTGTGGTAACCTTTCATTGAGGTAGGGATATATAAGAACATTATTTAGTTTAAACTCTTCGAAGTTCAGGGCATATAAACGTTGAAAATATGCCGCACAGCCCTATATTTTGACCTTTGAAAAAATTGTGGTGCATATGAAATTTCAATTCTAGGATAAGATTTTTTTCAAAACATCATAGTAAAAGTGGTACAGTTTTAGCCATAAAAGGAGTTCTTATGGGGAATTGCATTGTCAATATTTACAGAAATGCAACCTTATATATGCAAAATTATTAATAATGTTTCCACAAACAAATTAAAACACTGGAATTAAAAACAAAAATTGTAAAAAGTACACAATACATCAAAACTAACAAACTAATATTTTATATTTAATAATTCATTCATCCTGTAAGAAAGAGATGTGGTATGAATGCTAAAGATCAAAGTTATTCAAAAATGCCAAAATGATACATTTATTTTAATAAACACTGTAAACTAAAGCTGCCTAGTTAATGTATTTTCTTACCTTTTGTGTGCATTACGAATTACTACCGCTTATTATTTGAATTCTTATCTCTGTCGTTGTTTATATTAAAATAATCGTTTTGATTGGATAATGAAAAATTGATGTACACAAGTTAAATTTAGAAATGAGGAAATAGGTTTTTTATAAAAATGATAACAATAATAATCATGCATATTAAAGAGTGTATTTTATTTTTTGAATGTAATTGATTTAACAGTAGGACACTTGTTTCTGTTATGTGCATCAATTATCACAACATCTACCTTCATTTAAATTATATAATGAAAAGAACGAACAATAAAACGCCCGTGTTTCTGTTAGTAGAAAATAATATTATAATAACATTTAAACGTTTAGAATTTTTAATTTTATTTTCTTGTGTACAATTTGGAGTTAAGTATGGCGTTCATTATCACTGAACTAATATATATATTTGTTTAGGGTCCATCTGAAGGACGCCTCCGGGTGCGGGAATTTCTCGCTGCATATAAGACCTGTTGGTGCCCTTCTGCTGTTGTCTGTTCTATGGTCGGGTTGTTGTCTCTTTGACGCATTCACCAATTCCATTCTCAATTTTATGTTCATTTTAATTTTATATGCCATCATGCATAATCAAATTTATATTAGATGAATATACATATCAAATGAATTTTACTATTAGAAGATATACATGCGGAGACAAATACATGTCGTGTATATTCAACAGGAAACACATAACACATTTTAACAGCTAGAAACATGACCAATCCCTAGATATACACATACTTTTAATAAATTTGTTTCACACGATGTTAAAACTAAAAAGAAATGTGTAGCTTTTAGTTTGACTGTTCCCAGTACAGATTTGTCATACCTGTTGTTATATGAAAAGTGTACCCTTTTTTTTTTTATTATAATAAGCCTTTAATATATGTCTTCTTCTCATGAGTATCGTCTATTTATACAACGTCCGATATAGCAATTGCTAGTGCTTGAATTTCAATTGAAAAAAAAACATACATTAATATTTTCTATGGATTTTAAAAAATATAGGAACAGATAGTTAAATAAGACATTGTTTTCATACAAATTTCCAGGGAAACTTCTGTTAGGTGAAACAGAGAACGTTGACATACACACTGATACGTTATATCATTAGATATGTTAATGGTAATGATATTAAGATTGAAAGAGTTCAAAATATAATTATTACGATTTAAAGATATGAAGCAGGTAAAATATTTTGGATACGCGTGAAAATAGAAAGAATCATTTTTTTTTAATTTTATTTAATAAAAATAATCAGAGTTCATTTACATCGGTGGATCATTAGTTTGTAACTAGAATTATATGTCTGTCAGATGTTGGTGTTATCCTCCAAAAAATAATATCCCAGTCTATGATTTTTATGTTTATTTGTTATTATTATTTATATTATAACCAAAGTGAACGGTTTCTGAAAAGGGAATATGAGCTTAAGCTATAAAACCATTGGTCTTTTATTCGTGGTTTGTTTAGCAATGACACCGGGTCCAAATATACGTGTCAAAATTAATGTCCTATATATCACAATTTGTGTTCTATTTCTTATTCAGGGTTGTAGAGGTTGCATCCAACGTCTATTTATAAATATATTTTTATGTTAGTACGATTATTTTTCAATTGGATGATACTATCATTTTTTTTCTTCTCTGCTGATATTTTTCATATTCAACATAAAATATATGATTTAAAGGCCTTTTGTGCATAATAACTTACCTTATAAATTACAAACATTTGATAGTATGACTGAATGTTAAATATTATATACACATGAAATATGTTAGAACAAGTAAACAAATAATCAAAAAAACATCATGATTTAAAGTGGTAATACAGGTTTTCTAAAATTGATGTTGATTTCTAGTTAACTTTATACCTGGTTTTACAACATTTCTTAAATTTGAATACTTCACTGATACTTAATTGTTAATAATACACTCGTATAATCAAACTCTGAGTCAACAATACAATTAACATAATTTTGACAAAAATCTTACTAAAATTGTCTCATTAATATATTTTGTCTTGCCGAAATCCATCAAAGAAAAATAATTAAATCTGCAGTATACACCTCATATGATTTGAAAAGAAATATTAAATAATGAAAACATTTCAATAAAAAATACAGTACAAAGTACATCTACAAATATTTGTGGTTAGACAGGAAATGATTAAGTTGATCACACTAGGTTTCAGTTTCCTAATCAAGTGACTTCAATTAGCAGTAATGACATTACGTAACTTATAAATAGATACATACATGTAGTGTTGAACATATGTGCTGGATAAATTCACATCTACAAAGGTAAGGTTTTGTTTTACTTATTGTATAAAATCTTGACCAGTCCCTTTATAGCTTACTGTTCGGTGTTAGCCAAGGCTCAGCGTTGATGATCGTACTTTGACCTATAATGGTTCACTTTTATAAATGTGACTTGGATGGAGAGTTGTCATCCCATTTCTTTTATCTATTTACATTTCGAAAGTCATTAACTGCCAATATGAAAACGGTTAGAAATTATTTTGACCATTTTTCGTATAAGATCAAAGATGTTTTACTGATGTCTCTTTCTTTAAAACCTATTGAAGCCAGATGAAAAGTCAGTGAGGGAGATAATGATTAACAATTAACGATAAATACAGTTGGTTTAGTTTGAAATGTACACATATACATGTTTTAGGAAGTACATTTTATAATTTGTTTATGTGCATCAAAATGCCTGTTTTATAAAAAAAAATGTCGATGATTAATAAGTCAGAGGGAATGACAGTCTTTATAAACATCCTAACACGTCACGGTTTAGCTAGAAATAAATTCTTGAAGACTGTATATCTAAATATCGGTGAATAGAAAAACAAATAATGTTAAAGAATATATTAATAAACACATTATATGAATCTTATTTAATGAACGAAAGTGATCTATTAACATCGGGATTAAATGGCTAAAGTTATAAAATAAATTTCTACAACATATTTTTGCATGCATTTAATTAATCAAGGCTTGAGTAACTGTCGTTTCCATTCAGTTGCTGTACAATATTTACTGTTAAGGATAACCATGTTAAAATTGTCGATATTCTTTCTTTATAGCATCTAGATATTAAGCTTTAAGTATTTATGATAATTCTTTTAAATTAGATATGTATCATATTTCAATAGACAAATATTTAAGTTGACATACACCCTCATACATACATATATGTGTCACACAATGATGAGTGAGATATTGTTTACAAAATTCACTTAGTTAGCGTTTTAAGTAGATCGTTTAATATTATAACAGCTGCATGTCTGCCTTACATGTATAAATAGTTTGTTGATTCATAATTAAAAATGACTGACAGTGTTATAAATATCATAACACACGAAAATTCCTTAGAAAGTTTCATTCAAAATGTTTATGAAATTAATTGAAAATATGTTTATTCGAATAGTATATTGAGAAATATTTCCAAAATCTTCTTTTCTAAAGTACTTGTCATTTATTGTATTCGCTGTTTTAATAACTGTCTTGATATTCTTGATTTTATTTTTACATCTAATGGACATATTACCATGGCGTTTCCAATTTGATATTGCTTTTAATTAATTGTACCCTCTTGTGATTTCCAGCTTCCTTTTTATCAGCATAGAGCTGCAGCAACTTTTCTCGTTATTAAAATATGTTGTAAATTTATTTGTTCCCATACGAGTCCATATGATTTAAATGATTCCATTTACTACATGTAATTTGTTTACAAAATACTGAAGAGATTTTGATATCGATGTAGTATTTTATCTTAAATATTGTTTTTCTCCTTAACATAAAAAGCACATTAGTAAACTAACACATCAGATACTGCAGTAATGAAACTGTTAATTGAATAACCTAAATTGAAGTAATCAAAATTCGATTAAAAATTAGTTCGTTTGTCATTATATAACAATGGTGCTACAGGTTTCCATATGTGAAACTAAATAACCCTGTATCTGATGTATATGTCACCGTCTGATCTCGTATATAATTATTTGTGAAATAAACAACTGTAACACATCATTATACGGTGTATAGAATAACTAAGTTATATAAAGTACACTAATTGTATATCTAGCAATAGAAATAAATGTGTGAACTGCAAATTCGTACTAAACATTATTTAAACATAAACCAAGCGAATTCCATATAAAATAATATTATTGAAATGGAAATAGCAATGAAAAGACGCATACATTTCCTAATTAAATGTAATGTTGGTAATTTTTTAATTATTTAAATAGAAAATACAAACAGATATTTCTAAATAGTTTTTAAAAAAATATACGGATTTTTGTGCTATTTTTGTTTTCTCTTGTCACGTTAAAGACAGAAATCAGTATCAGTGTTTCACTACTTACATAATTTTAATATATTAATAAAATTCTGAATTTGAATATATGATTATGCAGCAAAATATATTTCAAAAATATTGGTACTTTTGTCTTGACATTAATTACTTTTTTTCAAAAATATCACATATTTGTTTAATTATATTATCTTGTTTTTGTTGTTCAATCATAATTTCTGTTGAACCCCTGCTTACTTCACCAGGTATATAATGTGATTTTATTGTCTGTCTGACTTTTTGGTCACTCTTTCATATGTGTGTTTGGTCACATTTGGCAGTACCTGCATACTAAAGCTGATATTTAGCGACGAGTCATCATTCATAGATCACACGAGGAAACATCATCGATATTATTTTTTGGATATATGAACTCATTGAACTCATCTGTCTCAACACTATATTATATGAAATTTATTTGTTATCCACCAAAACAAGACCTATGATAACTGTGTGTATACATCAGAAAAATGCATTTTTTTTCACGAAACGATCGAATCCTTTTAGTCATTTAAATGCGTAAAATACACTTTGGGTTATTTATCAATAATTGTTTAAGGATCTTTTGTCAATCAGTACTGTTATCGTTAACAACGTATGTTTCATTTACTGTTTATCTGATTTTTTTTCTTAAATCGATAAAGTATCGTAAATTATTTGATTTACGTACTCAAAATATTTGGATAGATTTTTCAACATCTAATCATAGATTTTATTGAGTGTGCAGTTAAAATCCACAATATATGACACGCATTTTTTACACCGGAAATAAAATTTTATACAAGGACGTATTTATGAAAATGTTCTGTGTGCACAATGTCTTGTTGTATATGAGACTGATCCTATCAATATGGTTTTAAACATATATTCATGTATTTATAAACAACTATTTATAGTTGTTTTAAAACTCAAATTATTTTGGTCACACTATAGAAATACGAATGCACTAGCAAAGAGGAATAAAATATGAAAATATCTCCTGTCTATAAATATCACCACTAAAGTGTTTTGTTTTGGATATCCGGTAAATATTGCTTATCTAGATACAACATGGTTATCTATTTCAAAATTCATTATTATGAATAAATTCTAAGTAAAAGTAAAAGGCCGGTTTAATGATTACTACTAATATATATATATGCTTATTAGCCGATAAGAACTTGTATACAGTCATGTATGCTGAGCTATGTTATATCATAATATACCAAACAAACAGAAATGATAAAAACAGAAAATTGGTGTGTGTGTGTGGGGGGGGGGGGGGGGTTACGCCAATGCTACAGGAACTCAGCAACAAAATTTAAATATTGAGAATTTATTTCATAAATAGGCAACCTGCATTGTTATACCCATTAAATGAATTAAAGAACAAAGGGAAAGTATGATTTGCGCATTGATATACAGTTTTGTTTTTGTAAAAAAAAGAATGTTCATTGAATATAACTAATTATATGCTTTTCTGAGACAATTTGTATGTCTAGACAGGTACGTGATCTACTCTGTGTTGAAAATAATACAATAATGCTTCGCAAATTCTAATTAGTTGTATTTTTTTTTAAAGACGAGGAAGATAATCGAAACGTGCCGGATTTAACTCAATAGGGAAATGAGTAGGCTCGCAAAAGACCAAAGAAAAATACACTATATAAATATAACCTATGCCACCCGATTAGGTTTTCATATTTAGTTAATTATGACGAACAGTTTAGTTTTTTTATATTATTTAGACAACTCATAAAAGAAGACTATTTACAATATAAATAGTTTGGTAAAAAAATGTTAACAATTGAAAGAATTGAACAGTAGATGCCTGCATTCATACAAGAACATGTGGGAGGAGTGCCAATGAGACAACTCGCCATTCAAGCCAAAATGTGTAAAAGTAAATCGTTATAGGTGAAAGTACAGCATTTAACACAGAGGCTTGGTTCACACCAAACAGCAAGCTTTAACGGGCCCCACAAATGACTAGTGTAAACCATTCAAACAGAGACACCATCGATTTAATCTGCATAAAAAAACGAGCAAAACTTATGAACCATATACAAAAATCATAACTTACAAAATGAAGAGTATAAGAATTATAACCAAAGAATGATAAGCAATTAGAAATTAAGCAATAATTTTAGGCAATGCTATTTTATGTTCACCATCCATAACTTGTTCAAAGAATAGACAGATTTATTTTGTCTATGTTTTTTTATATTTATTTATAGGTGTAGCTTAATATAATGGATACCTGTCAAAACAAATCGTTTTTTTATTCACATCAAAATTGTGACGTAGTATTATTATTTAATATTTTCCGGACACACATTTTTTTCTGTATTCATGTCTGACTTTTCTGTTTATATCTGTGTATATTTATAATGTAATTACAAAATCTATTTAAATAAGCAAGACATCATTCCTGACTGACATAATACTTCCATGATGTGTGTCCCTTCAGTTCTTATATGCATTTTTTGGCAAATGTAAGATAGGTTATTTTATACTGCAACTAGTTGTGTTTTTGCCTTTATACAGTAACATAGCTTTATTTTGTATAATATCAATTTTATCATGGAATAGTTTCTCCACAATCAGGGGTCCAGTATGGGATTAAAATAAGTTTAAAATTTGTATTACGATTTAAAAAGCTATCAATGTGTTAATTAAGGTTGCATTTTAAAAAAAATATTAGATCAATGTCATAAAAATATCAACTTTTTTGTACTCGATGCAAAACTGGTGAAGGGTTCGGTAGAATCTCGCTCTTCTCCAGTTTTTCAGCCTCATACAAAAATGACCTAATATTGTATATAATATATTATTTCTTCTTGCTTTTTACAGATTACTGTAAACAGTCTTTATTAGAAAAATATAAACTGCTCATCTCGGGAAAATATATAGTACTTGTTACTTTCAAACATGAGTATTTATTTTTTCTTAACCTGAGCAGTTTTATGAACAACTTTGATGAACAGCTCAGATGGCAGGTGCGCTACAGTTTGATATACATGAGTTAACTAATGATGTCGAGAAGAAATACTACCAATCTTACATGTGTTTGTGTATTTTGATAAAGGTGAGAATTAATTTTATAAAGTTGAGAAACAACAATATATTTGTTGGTTTACTATAAATTAAACCTTACAAAAAAATATAACCTCTGTCCCCTTGTTATCTTTCGCCTCACTTTAAATGTTTGTTTTAAAAATATAATTAATTTTCATGATTACGTTATTTTTTGTTGTTTAGCCTTTAGTTTTTTTGTTGTGTCTAGTGTACTATTATTTGTCCGTTTATTTTTTTTTATTTTTTAACCATGGCGTTGTCAGTTTATTCTCGATATATGTGTGTAACAGTCCATCTGGTATTTTTCGTTCTATCTTGTCTGTCTCTTAATGCTGCAGTCAGTACATTTGTAGAGTGAAAGTGAATCTTTTAAAATGAATAACGCTCCAATCACAATTCTACATTTCAGTTTAGCTGTTTTCGATTTTAATTAGATTTCCGTAGAAAAAAATATATTTATGAACTTCATTGACAATTAATACAGTGTTCAATTCAAAAACATTTCTCAAACAGTGCGCGAGGGAAATGACAATGTGACCATGCCTGTTTGGATACTGCACGTGGAGCAGTAAATATCAATTATGAAGGATGTTGTTGAACTGACCAATGGTTTATCAAAACATCAATTGCTTAGTCTTTAGTTTTTCATGTTGTGTATTCTTTATTATTGTTTGTCTGTTTTTATTTTTATTTTTAGCCATGGCTTTGTCAGTTTATTTTCAATCTATGAGTTTGACTGTCCCTCTGGTATCTTTCGTTCCTCTTTTGGACGTATAGATTATATATTATACATATCTATTTTAGGGAAATAACGCTTATTAGGTCTTTCCACTTTTCTGTGGAAAGACTTATTGTTTTTCTTCTGATTATTTTTTTTTTTTTTTTTTTTTCTTCCGCCTAATTTTGTTCTTGCGATAAACATTTGTTTCGCAATATGTCGCTTAGATATTTGGTATATGATATCGAACAGTTTATGCACTTTTGAAATTCACCCTGCGTAAACGAATACTTTTCTTTGTAGGAGTTATCTCCCCAAACACTGTTTTCCTTGTTAGCGCATCTCCTTCGCAACCGTAAAAGATTATGACAAATTTATTTTACAAAATTGCTCGTTATATCCTTCGCATGATTTGTCCTATTTTGACCGAAGCGATATGACCGCTCCATATGAGAGTTATTTCCCCTTATGCATCTGATATAAGTGATATGAATTTCTCTCTTATAAATCATAAGTGATAGAGACCTAGGATCTTTTGATTTGAGGTCCTTGGTCCCAAAAAATGAAAATTAGGTCAAGGTCAAAGGTCAAGGTCATGTTCTAATATTTGAATTTGGCTTATTTTCACTTATATCCAAAGACTGTATAAGATATCAACAAATTATTTTTACTAAATTGTTAGTTGCGACATGTCGTAAGATGTAAATTTTGATTGCAAGCGTACGTTGAATGTAAAAGGGAGTTTTCTCCCCTCTTGTATTTAAAAATACGCGTTTGGTGATATAACTCATTAACTAAATATAATAAAGACCTATGGTCTTTTGATTTGAGGTCCTTGGTTTATGACCTTGAAACTGATCTCAAGGTCATAGCTTAATTTGACGTTCTAGATTTTGACCTTTGCTTTTATTCTATATGTATACATGATAAAGATATACAACTTTTAGAAAAAGATATCAAACCATTTAACCTTGTAAAAAACAACCGGAAGTGACCTTTTGTAAACCGGAAATAGCTATTTTTTTGTACTTTTTAATATAAAAGTATATAGAACCAGATATTTTTGGAATCAGTGTCAAGTAAATATTCAAATATAATCGGAAGTAACATTTTTCAAACCGGAAGTAACAAATTATCTCCCTTATTTAAAAAAAATGTATGGAAACAATATATTTTTGGAATCAGCTTACTAGGAGCTATCATTTGACGATTAAAATGACATTTTAAACTTAGTTTCACAACTTTTCATCTCAAAATACATTGTTTTGATGGAAAGACCTTCAATTGTTCTCTGAACAATTGGTTTTTAATCTCTTATAATGTTTGAACATTTTTTATTATAATTTAATTTGTCAATAACCTACATTTATTTGATTATATTATAGTTTTGTTTTTGTGTGAATTCCTCTATTTTTTATAACTTGTTCATCTTATTTTCTTTAGTGGAGCGAGTTAGTAAAAATTTAGTCGAGTATTGAAAAATTAGGGCTAGTAGGTCATATACGTGTTGTTTTGATTCTGCTATTTCATTAGGGACTTTCCTATTTGAATTATCCTCGGAACTCAGTATTTTTGTGAATTTACTTTTTACCCACATTTTGAGAAGTGCTAACATCTCGTATATCTGAACTTGGTTTTTAAGATACTACAGAAAAGTCCTTTTCATATCAAGATACTTTCTTTAATCCTGACATCGATTGATGACTTCGAACCCGAAAAAAAATATTCCAGGAAAAGAATTTTGTTTTCGACTGACTAACTGCTTTCGTTTTAATTTGGATCATACGAAACGATGTAATTCAACATGCTGCATATATTGATTCAAAAATTTAACTATATAAAAATTGCAACCAGATTTCTTTACGTTCTTCTCAAATGTCTTTAAAAACAAACACGTGCTTGTGACTTTTACATTCATTCATCTGTGAAATCTAGTATCCTTAGATTCACGTCTCGGTCTAATTTTGATGACCTTCTTATTTTTAGATGTAGGAAGATGTGGTGTGAGTGCCAATGAGACAACTCTTCATCCAAATAACAATCTATAAAAGTAAACCATTATAGGTCAATGTACGGCCTTCAACACGGAGCTTTGGCTCACACCGAACAACAAACTATAAAGGGCCCCAAAATTACTAGTGTAAAACCATTCAAACAGGAAAACCAACGGTCTAATCTATATAAAAAACGAGAAATGAGAAACACGTATAAATTGCATAAACAAACGACAACTACTGTACATCAGATTCCTGACTTAGGACAGGTGCAAATATTTGCAGGTGTAATACCACCATTGATTTCCCCCTCTTAGTCTTTGTTAAATTTGCACTTTTCAAAAAAATGTGCAGAATTTATCCTTGTTTCAAATAAAGAAATACTTGGCATGAGTAAAGTTTTATCCTGTCAAGTTCTATAGAAAAAAATTCACATAATATTTCATTGCATATCAGAAAATAACCATCATTGGAAGTTAACCAATCAAATTTCTCCCCTTATTTTATCTGTGTACAAGGTTTAGTCACCATGTAACCTCAAGATTACAAAATTTTCTATAGAAATCCCAAATAAACAAATAATGGTGTTTTGAAATACCAAAGACATATGTTTATGACACATAAATGGTTTTACTGCAATAAAATGTAGGATTAATTACCTACAACTGTCAAATTCAAGGGAATATTTTTTCGACCTACTTTCGTATACAACCGGATGTGACGTACCATGATTTGGTGGTATTACACCTGCAGCGGGATTAAACGTTTTAATGGTACCAAACGTTCTCCCTTTACTGAAACAATAGCATAACATCACAACATAGAAATCACACGATGAAATATCAATTGGAAGGCTTAAGTCAATCAAAAAACGTAAATTAACACACTATGAACGAACAAATTTGAACTGCGATATCTGAATGCAATTGCACAGTTGATAAAATAAAAATATAAGGGACAAACATTCAAGGCAAAAAAGCAAACAACCAAGTCCAAACAAAGCCATGGCAAAACACCACTGCGAAATATTTAATCCTTCGAAAATAATCACTTTTGAAAAAAAACGGTTTTAATAATACATGTAAATTTTGAAGTATATACAAATGTAGTACGAATAAGTGAAAATTAGAAGATATTCCAAATAATCAAAGCTGGTATATAGACAAGATCCATATTAATATAAAATAACAAAAAAGCATTATAAACAGTATCAACAGATGGAATTAACACGAAAATACAATTTGAGAGTAATCGCAGTTACTGACAGCTAGTTAAAAGCCAAAAACAATTAATAAAAATAAAACATGTATCAGAGACTAAAATCAACTAAAACACATCCCAGGGATTTAGTATGTTAACGTCATGAACAGTCAGAGAAGACATGACTTGTGCAGTGCCAAAACTAAATGTATCGACAGGTAGTAAGATAGTAAGGAGCGACTTCTATAGAGATAAAAAAAATAACGTGGCCGTGTCTCTATACATCCCGCCTCAAAAGAAGATACAATTTAGTTATGTTCTAAATTTTCTAATGACAGAATCGATATTAGTGTCAATGTAAACTATATTCAGAGATCTAATTGCAATATTGGTACGATAACCCTTACTTATAAGTTTGTTTAAAGGTTCGATGAGTTTACACGGATCACATAGTGATTTCCCCGCTTTAAGTACAATATTACCATGAAATTTAGGATGTGAAATACCATTTTTAATAAGTTTTCTACAGGTTCAACCAAATTTACGAATCAAATCTTTGTATCTATGAAAGAATTGAGTAAAAGTTTTTAGTAATTTATAATATCGAAATCCCTGACACAATACTTTCCCAGTGATGCATTGATACGTTCGTTATGTTAAAGTTACTTTTCAAGAAAGCTGCGAAACTGTTGCTGCACGGTCCTTATGGTTTTTTTGGGTTTTTTTTTTACATTGTGCAGACAATAGAAATTCTTTTCTTTTTTATATTTCATAAAAATACATTTTTATATATAAATGAACTTATGAAAAAGGTCACAAAATGACAGTGTTGTTTCTTTGTTTTACTGATTGAATATGCAAAGACATATACAAGTAAAAGATATTTGATTTTGTATTTAAGTTTACATATTTTAAAAGCAGTAGTGTCACACATTTACATTTTCATAAAGTAAAAATATGAATTTAATCTCGCTTTCCATTATTGTTACATGGGTCATGCATGTTTTATTTTTTTTTCATTGCATATAAATAAGGATAATAGAAACAGACAACGCCATCAAACAGACGATCATATTTATATTCATTTGAAATTATCTGAAAGCACTTTCTTTCAAAATAAATAATATATGTATAAATCTAATATGGTAAATGATATCAGTATGCTTAAAAATAAATAATCTTTTACATCATTTTCTTTAGACAATTTCATATAATTTAAAAAAATTATCAATTCACATAAGTCACATTGCCATCTCTACAAAATATAAATGTTCACTGTGTATCAAATTATTTACCTAGATTTCATCTGTTAATTAAAATGCAACCATGTTTCTCTAGAAGTACAAGATATGAAGCGTAATTGTCAACAGGTGGCGGTTACTATCGATATACAGATGCATGAATAAAAGTCCAAAATATCGGTCGCATTTACCGGTCATGTTAGAAGTAACGGGAATCGCCATTTTAAAAATAAAGTCAGAAAAAAAATTCATTAGTCAAGTCGATACGGAAAAGACAATATTTTAAAATGACACTTTTACGTTTTCTACCTAATTGCATTGAGTTTGTAACCCTAATGACAATAAGAGATCATAATACACAAACAAATGTACATACTTATGTGTAAAAGACTTGCTTTATGTGATCATCTAAAGGATTTTAGTTTCAAAAAGTATGGTTGTGTCGATATCAAGAAGTTTAAGAAGCCTTTAACCACAAATTATTTTTAGTTTAAAGAATCAGAAATAAAACAATTCAACAATCAATCTATTACATTCATATGCTGCTCACATTCTATAAAAATAAGAACATAACAAGCAAATACATACCAAACATCATCAAGGAAGCTGTGATCGATCAAAGGGAGATAAACGTCGAAAAGATTGGTTTAGCACACTGATTTTTTGTACAAGTCATTTGATTAATCATTAACTCATTTGCAAAAAAAAGAATGAGTTAAAATCTTCCGTGATTTCAGTAACACATCTGTAATGGAAACATCATATTTTAAACAGTCTGAAAGTTGCAAAAAAACAATCATCCTGTTATGACAAGTTTGCACGTTAAACGTTTAATTGTAAACTATTATATTATTGTCACATTCATTTTTTTTATTTACTTCGATTTATTTTCATACTCTTTGTTCTTGTTGTTGCATTGATGAGCATATAACCAAATAATTTGTTCTTTTTAGTTTTTTAGCATTGAGCAGACAAGACAGCCACAAATACAGATTCAAATAAATTCATCATAGATACCAAAATTAAATTTTGTATTTACGCCAGACGCGCGTTTCGTTTACAAAAGAATCATCAGTGACGCTCGAACTCATTAAAGTTAAAAAGGCCAAATAAAGTACGAAGTTCAAGGACATACTTCACTGGAAGGATCATACCTTTTTAAATCATTCAAAGTGTAAATCTTCCCACAGAAACAATTTTATTAAATATGCATTGTATCAACCTTTGTTATATGTCAAATGCGGTCAGTCTGATAAGAATTAAATGGCAAAAATGAGATAGTACACGAATGAACATGTAGTATCAATGCTTAAGTTGTATTATTATCAATTAGTTCACGACAGATTACAAGTCAAGTAAGTGAAGACACTTCTCCATTTCTTTTGTTTGTTTTATTTTGATTGTTTTCTATTGACTTAATATGTGACTTATACATGCATAAGATATGTGTTCCTCTTTTATATCATTGATAATTTCTCACAATGCATTCATTAAGGATGTTCGCTTGTCATGTTTTGGACTTTTTGTCAGATTTTCAGAATCCTCTGGTTTTATCCAGTTGAATGCCTTAAAATGTTTTGCACGCTGACCCCCATTTTTCTTTTTTTAATTTGTTTTTATATATATAATTATAAGCAATATGTTAAAGTCTTACAAAATCTTTTTTATTTTTTCAAAGTTCATGAGAACTCAAACTTGTCAATGATAAAGCTATGAAAAATCAAGAGAGAAGATTTTCCCGTCAAAATTTCAACGGCTTATATCTCGAAAACAAGCATACAGACCTACATATTTTTTTCGCTCTTTTGGTTTCTATAGTAATCCCCTATCAACATATCATAATGTTATGAACAGCTTGTTATTTTGAAACTAAGCAGCGAACTTCCTTAAGTACGACTATCTACTGTTCATCATATTATTAGCAACCATACACAAAAAAGTACACATCAGATTTGTGTTTTCATTATACACAGTGAACATTTAAATACGAGTTATCAACATTGAATTTATATCTACAGACATTTTAGATGAAATGAATGTGTTGAATTTCCTTCTATTTCAAGATAAATGTATGCAGAATTGACATCGCTGCTTTCTGATCATGGGGATGAGCAATCGTTATGGAAATATCCTAAAGAGAGTTTTATTTCTTAACAATATTTTACAAAACGACAAATTATTTCCTTAAAACATTTGAATTTGTGTGATCCCAAGGTTAACCACAATTTACATCCTTTTGTGGTTTGTTGTAGTCATTTTAGAAATAACTGTGGTTTTAAACACACGGACAACTGAATATATATATTTTGAACTTTAGTAAAAAAAAAATATTTTACAACATGTCGTTTGAATTAAGTCGCTTGTCTTTAATTTTAATCACTATTGTTTTAGTACGTGAAAACTACAAAATTATTCAAAATGTGTAGTTTCATGTTTAAATAATTATTTCATTTAGAACAGAACGAGTTCGTTACCGTAAAACATATCTATACATGTATGGGTTTTTTTTTATGATGTTTTTTTAATCATCTTTTCGCCATAATGGTAAGAAATAACTAAGAATTGACAATGTTTAAATGTTTAAAATGGATAAATAAAGGTACATGTACCAAAGGGTAATAACGCATGAAATTATATCTGCATATAATTTATTCAAGAACAAATCACGTTGTACAGGAAGTGTTGATGAACTTTTGTGTTTTTTTTTTATTATTATTATCAAAGGAGAAAACTCATTAGTCCTTCAAACACAGAAAGCACCGTGGCCAAGACGTTGCAATGACAAACAATTAAAACAGAACATTACACATAACTTAATACCATTGTTAATACCTATGGATATGGCCATTATAAAAAAAAGGGGGAAATGGAAATTTTCAAAAATGATTTCGACACTTCCTTTGTCAGCTTGTCTAATTTATCATATACGTTCATTTCCTGTGTATTTTTAGGGATGATACTGACGTATAGCTGTATTTTAATGTTCAACATTTTGCTTGTTCAAAGTGCAACAATATGTAAGTGAATTTGATTTTTTTCTGTTATTATGATTAGATTCAAGGGATGAAATATATTATTAATATTCAGAAAGTATTTGTCAAAACAACCAAAGCTTGCTAAAAAATCAAAAAAAAGGTTTACAAACAATCAAAAGAAACACATGCTCACCAAACATGACGTCATTAAGAGAAATATGTTTCTTTCTAATTATTGACTTCATCAAAGAAGTAATTTGGTGAATAAACCCACTAAAGATATCACAAAACGTAGAGAATATAATACAGTTTAGGAAAAGATACAGAGTTCCTAGTTTGATTAATAACAATCGTTAAAAACATATCATGAATGTCAACAATATGTTCGAATTTATGTGCACAATATTGAATCTATTATAAGGGTCGAAACACACGAACTTTAAAATTGCACACTACACACTTACACATGTGTATATACAAAAGATGATAGTTTTTCTGCTAATAAATACCCTTATATTTTAAAGTTAATTATCATTCTAATCAATGTTTAGTCGTTATATATCTCTAACGTATTTGTCTGTGTATATTTATATCCAACACCTATTTCTAAATACTGTAAATAAAGTTATATGTCAAGCATCTACAATTATATACGAGAATGGTTATCATAGAAGATATGATTACTTTTGTTAAGCTGAGGTACGTCTCACAGGCGGAGCAGGGCCTTGGGAGGGAACAGTAGAGGTGTATACAGATGGTAGTTGGGGAACACTTTGCGACTACGATTTTGATCTCAAAGATGCAAAGGTTGTATGCCGTATGCTAGGATTTGGAAGGTTGGTACTTTGTACTGTAGTTGAGTTGAACTTTATATAATCAATCTTAGTTCAACATCCAACTGTGTTCGTTCGCATCCCAATCAAGCAAATAATTTATAAGATCTTGTCAATCCAGATATAAGCTTGTAATTTTCTCTCATATCTCCAAAATCTAGGAGCTGCAAAGAAAGAAAATATAATCAGATAAAAGATGTTAATCTATATAAAATTTCATTTTGAAAACAAAAATAATGCAACCATTACAATACCAAATACAAAGGATTTCGATCTATAAATTAAACATTTATAATTGTACCTAGTGATGTCAATGCATGTATGATAAGTTTTTGATGATGTTCTTTTAGTATTTTTAAATGTATATCCACCTTTCTGGCATAGTGATAAGAAGTATGAAGGACAAAACATTTTTGGAATATTTAAAATAAATGAATACAGATGCTTGTTTCAAAAAGTGTTACCGCATGCATTTATATCTGCATTCAGGTAAATTTATTTAGGATAAATATTTAGTCTACGGGAAAAGCTGATCTGATATATATATTTCTACAAAAAAGAAGTAGA
This sequence comes from Mytilus edulis, assembly GCF_963676685.1. Classification (NCBI taxonomy): domain Eukaryota; kingdom Metazoa; phylum Mollusca; class Bivalvia; order Mytilida; family Mytilidae; genus Mytilus; species Mytilus edulis. The sequence continues at coordinate 54,971,642 of NC_092354.1, forward strand.
TGATGATGAAGGATCACAAATGAGTAAAAAAAAAAAAACACACACACAAGACGGTGGTCAAGACGATGAAATGACAACCAAACTATACAAAGTATAACACAAAAGTCCCAAAATTGCAATTAGAAACTTAACCATACAATGAAAGCATATGATGTTCTGAAATATTCTCTAACACTTGTTGAAATAAGTATTACAAAATCCTAAAAATCTAAACATATAAGAAAACAAATTAAATCGTTTTCCTTTTTTCTCTGCAGGGAAATTCAATATTTTCCACGAGCAAAATTTGGACAAGGTGTTGGAAAAAGTCTTTTCAGTTACCTTTCTTGTTCAGGCAATGAACAGAACATTGGAAGTTGTGGGTACCGGAAATCAACTTGTACTCACAGCCAAGATGTCGGGATTTCATGTGTCAGTAAGTCTAATCCAACCTTTGTTTTCATACAAGTTATTTCGCCTTTTGTATTTAATATAAATGAAATGTATTCGTAACCGGAAAAGCATAAGTGATATAGAGGCCTAGGGTCTTCTGATTTGAGGTACTTGGTCCAAACCAGGTCAAAGGTCAAGCTCATTTTTTGCCTTCATATGATTCAAAGTGTATCAAACTGAAGATCAAACAATATGTTTTAGACAAAAAGTAAAAGAGATCTTTGTCAGAACATTGAAAGCGAATATTGGTAACTAATGGATTTTATTCTCATGATGTTGGTTCATTAAAAACAAAATGTGAAGAAATAAAATGGTAAAACGCCATACAAATATACCAGTCTTGAGTTTTTTGTTAGAGGTTTGTGGATTGTACTTTCCCCAAAAAATCAAAGCATACTATTCTGTGTTGTATTTCTTTCAGGAACAAACAGATTAGAAACAACCGAAGGTAGTAGCTACTTATATCAAATATTCAAAAAAGAAAATTGATCGAATTCGATGAAATAACAATTTATCTAGATCTATCTTGTGACAATGGAAATGATAAATGAACTATTCTTTAATATTGAATAATTAATTAATGATAATCAATGTGCTCATGTAAAATCAGCTGACGGATATCCAAACAGAGGAACTTCAAAGAATCGACAAACCATGTCATCGTTTGAACGAGTCTTAGCAATTTTTACATTCTCCCTGATCTACAATCACGTCAATTTGTTTAGCCTTCACTATGAAAGATTAAACCAGATTATACACTAGACACAAATATCTCATGATACGAAATATTAACTTCATTTAACAATCATTATTGCATGAATCGTATTTAAAGTTTTAAGAACCCAACATTTCCTTCCTCGTTTGAGACTATTTTTGTTCAATACCATTTTTTTTATTAAAAACAAAAACAATCAACACTTTGAAATTGTATCTTTGTATAATTTAGCGATCAGACTTATTGGAGGGACTGGACCATATGAGGGAACGGTTGAATTAAATGTTAATGGACAATGGGGCACCATATGTGACACCAATTTTGACAAACATGACGCTGATGTTGTCTGTCGTATGGCTGGTTATACTAGGTAATATATTTCTTGAATGTATTGGTGGGTGTTTTATTTTGATAAAATTTTTTGAAATGAATTTTCCCCTTATGTAATTTGCATAGAAATGCTAATTGTGGTAAACGTCAATATTCGTAAACGATAAAAAAATGTGTGAGTCACTCTGCTCAAGGATGTTCGCTTGTCATGTTTTGGGATTTTTGTCAGATTTTATGAATCCTCTTGTTTTATCCATTCGAATGCCTTGAAATATTTTGCCCATTGATACCCATTTTTTTCTTTCTGTAAATCTTTAATATATATAATTATAAGCCATCTGTAAAAATCTTATAAAATCTTTGTTGTTTTTTTTTTAAGTTTTTGATCATTTTAACTTGTCAAAGATAAAGCTATCAGAGGACAGTTTCCGCCTTAATATCTTAAAAGCAAGCACATTGACCTATATATATATATATATATTTTTGTTCCTTTATTAAACCTTTATCAATATATACAAGTGTTATGAAAAGCTTGTTTCTTTGAAATTGAGTAGCAAACTTCCTTAACATCAACATGTGACTAGCTTGTTGGATAAGGGAACGAACACTATTTCATAATACATGATAATAATTCTTTATTCCGTAAGCAAATATACAGCTCATAGGATTAAATACATACACAAATTTAATACAGTTTACATAAACATATACAGCATTAATATATAGCGGAGTTTGGCATACAATTTACATTTGTAATAAAGGTACATAACAAAAATCAAGTGTTACGAATTTTTATCACACTCTAATATAAAATGATATTCGTCTTCGATTACTTTCTTATTGCACATATTACAAACACGCTCATTTCTGGAAATATTAAAGTATCTTCCAGTTTCTACATTAAGTGAATGTGAATTGATTCTATATTTAGTTACATATGACTGGTATAAACTGTTCAATGGTCGATTCAAATAAAATTGCAAAGTATGTCCATCATGTATATATTGATATAAATTACATTTTGAAGTATTTTCAAAAAACGACAAGCCTTCAGCTATATAATTATCAACAATTCTTTTTTTAAATTCATGCAAAAATAATTGACTATTTCCAACACTTTGTGCTAACCATATATCATTAAATCCATACCTGTTTAGTATGTCTCTTATTTTACAACTCCAATTGAGTTTATCATTCGGTTTAACAAAACTAGATTCGTACATGTCTTCATAAATACTATTTAATATACAATTATTAGATTCTAATAACTTCAACCAGTAACGTACCATTCTTACATATCTATTTACATACAATGGTAAACGCCCAAGTTCAAAATACACCATATGGTTTACAGTCGTTTTTCTAACTTTCAAAATTCTATTTAAATAGTACAAGTGAAGCGTTTCTATATCAGCTCCCTTATGGAAACCCCATATTTCACAACCATAATTCACAATACTTGTTACATATGTATCAAATAAGGATATCAAAGTCTCAGTGTTATAACAATCTTACTCAATAAACAAAATGTAGCCTTTCTACCCTGTTCAGATAGTGTTTTTTGTGTTACAGTAAAAGTACCGTTATAGTTTAATAACAAACCAAGATATACAAACTGATCACACATTTCTATCATTTTACCATTCAAATACCATTTTTCGTTCTCTTTCAGTACACCTTTGTTACGAAAAACAACTATTTTGGTTTTTCTTAAATTAATGTCAAGACCATTCTTGTATGAACTATCATATACAGTGACAATCATTTTTTGTAATTCAGAAATACTTTCGCTGAAGAGAACTGTATCATCAGCATACATAAAAAGATAAAGATTTAACAATTTTACTTCATATGGTTCTATTCCTTGTTTAATTAACTCAATTTCTATGTCATTTACATAAACTGCATATAAAAATGGTGATAGTGATTCGCCTTGCATTAGGCCAACATTACAATGAAAGAAATCTGAAAATTCCCCATCTAATTTAACACAAGTTTTTAACTTAGAATACATTGATTTAATAAGATTCAGTAAATTTCCAGTAATACCGCACTTTAACATTTTTTGCCATAAAACATAATGTGACACACTGTCGAAAGCTTTGACAAAATCAATAAAACAACAATAGAGACGTTTTCCTTTACGTAAACTTTTTGATACAATAGAATGAAGTGCAAAAATCGCGTCGTGTGTACCATATCCGGGGACAAATCCAAACTGCGCATCAGTCAATATGCTGTATTCTTTGCACCACTTTAATAGTCTTGTATTAATGACAGAAGTAAACAATTTCCCAACATGAGACACAAGCGAAATTCCTCTGTAATTTCCTGTATCATCAACTTGACCTTTTTTAAATAGCGGAACTAAAACACTCTTGACCCATATTTCAGGAAACCAACCGGTAATAAGTATTACGTTAAAAAGTTTACATAACAGTGGCAGTAGGGCTAATTTACACTCCTTCAAAAATTCATTTAATAGATTGTCGTAGCCTGTTGCTTTTTCAGTTTTCAATTTTTTCACACAAACATCAATTTCTTGCGCCGTAAAAGGTCGGTCCAATTCTTCATAAATGACTTCATTGTTGACTTCTACTTCCGGTCCGTCGTCAAATTCTTCTTTAGAAACTAAGTTTTTAAAATGCGTAACAAAATCGTTTAATTTTAAGTTGCTTTGTATGGCCTTTTTCCGTTTCCTGAATTTTCGATAAAAGTACTTAGGATTTGTTTTTCTCATAGAACTCAACATGTTTCCTCTCTGTTTTTTTGTATCGTCTTTTTAAACTATTCTCAGTTCGTTTAAATCTTTGTTTAGCAAGATTTTAAATTAGTCTATTTTCTTCACACTTATTTTGGTTAAATTGTGTCAACGAGCGTCTATATTCTATATACAATTGTTTGCAATCATCGTGTATCTACGGTTTATCTTGCCTTTTATGTATAGGATTATAAGTTCGCTTTGAGCTGTTACAATAATCACATTTTAAAACTTTAGTCACCTCTGTTTTTGTATATTCATTGACAATATCGGAGAGACACGAATTAATATTGTTCACAATTTCGTCGATATTCCTTGGCTCGTCGGATAAACTATTCATCAGTTCATTAACTTTATCGGAATTCGCCGCAAGGTCCCTTTTAACGTCATCTTTAAACCCTTCATTCCATTTATAACAATCATATTTTACAGTTTTACAAGTACATATTTCATTTAAAGTTAATCCTTTAAGTTTAAATACAACTTTTAACGGTGCATGACATGAAAAAGTAGTAAAATCACCAATGACAAAATCATTAACAATAGAAAATGAATCACAAGACAAAAGCAAATAATCAATTATGCTACATCCATTCTTATTTTGAAATGTAAAAGTTTCACTTTTTTTCCCAAAACGACCATTACACACTCTTATACCAGAAGATTTACATAAGTTCAAAATTTTACGACCAAACGAATTAGCCGGCTTTCTGTCCTCTGTTGTTCTTTTACTTGGTAGATCAGGTTCATAATTAAGTAAATCAGTTTCATTGCAATTAAATACATTTAAATTGTCTTGCGTTATGAAGTCATTTTCTAAACCTATTCTTCCGTTGAGATCACCAATCACTGCAATGTTACCTAATATACTGTAATGTTCTATTTGTTCCTGCAAAACTTCAAAGACATCTAAGTCATACTTTCGGCAAAACACATTATTATCAGGGGGCATATATATAGCACAAAGATACAAATCTTTACTATCAAACATAATAACATTGCTTATTTTTAACCATATCATACTATTAGCACAACAATTCAAAACTTCAATATACGGATTTAACCACTTTCTATAGAACACAATTACTCCTCCTCCGTTGCACTTTTCCCTATAAACAAACTTTTTATCATAACCATTTAATTCGAATTCCGTCGGGCATTTGACCCAGCACTCATTTAAGTATACGATATCAAAATTTGTTATTTCCATTAAAAATTCTTTGTCTTTTAGTTTCCGCAACAGACCTTTAGAGATATTCCATGAGCACACATTTAATGAACATTTATTACACTTATCACTCTCAACAGTAGTACAGCCATTCTCCGCAAACTCCTATTCCTGCCACAACTTTCCTTCAACGAACAATTTATCTCCTACTAAATATGCCTCTTTACTTTCTTTACGTTTTTCCTCCATAACCGGTATTAATTTTTTTCGTTTTAGTAACACCTCTGTCGGGTACTGAGGACTAATTCCAAAACTTGTTTGTCTTAAGCGACCCGAAGCTTTTCGTACCATTTCCCGATCATCGAATTCAGCGAATTTTACCACTATTGGTCTCGGTTTTTCGGCATTCGTCTTTTTCCTACCTACTTTGCTCGGGAAAAACTGTAATAATGTTTATGCAATTTTCCGGTACTTTTTTTTCCGCCGCATTCGCCTCCTCGGGATCACCCTGTGCCCCGTTTATTCCGGTATCCATTTCAGTATCTTCAATTTGTTCATCGATAGCAAAGAACAAAAGATTATTGCTAAAGTTTTGTTTTTCAACGTCGACAAGTCTATTTTTCACATTTAAGTTTACTGTTTTACAGGTTTCTATGCTTTCAGACACTTTTTCAAGTTTCTTTTTAATAGCTTGGTGTTCATCCTTTATATCGGACATACATTGGGCACTATGTTCAAGCATGCTTATTCTGTCTTTGCATGATTTCATATCAACATCAACTGCACTAAATTTCGATTCGTATTTGTTTAATCGCTCTTCAATAGAGTCTAGCTTGTTGAGTTTTGTTTCCATCGAATCAATTTTTTTACATAGTTCATTTAGTATCATCTCAATTCCGTTTGTTGCTAGATGAGGCGGCAGGGGTGGGGGTGGCGGTGATGGACTAGGGTATTGTTGAAACTGATAGGGCTGGCCATGGTACTGGAAATTTGGTGTACTTGATTGAATGGGTGTGTATTGACTAAATCCCTGATTAATTGAATTGTTCATGTTTGTATTTTGATCGTAATTAATAGTAGGTGAGTTGTTGTAAAGACACGAGAAGGCCTCGCTTAGTGTATCTGTTAAAAATACCTTGTTTTCGTCACCCTTTATGTCACCTGAACACTTTTTCTTCTTTCCTTTTGTAAACAAAGAACTATCACTTGTCGAGCCTTCAGAGGAATTATTTCCTTTAGCCTTTTCCCTCTTTCGTTTTTTGTCCTGTTTGTCCTTTTGGATTTTTTTGTCAGCCTTTTTTGGCATTACTAATCACACATTTAAATCCAATAAAAATTAACTAATGCTGCATATTTCACAAGTTTTACGCATTTTTATATCATAATTTCAAGAACGAAAATTTTCACTGCCATTCAAACTGGCGCATGCGTAAAAAAAATAAAAAAATAAAAAATGAAATAAGCTTCCAAACAGACAAAAGTGTAAATCACGAAATATAAAAAAAAATGTGTATACTGCTTAAAGTAAATACCTAACATTTTATATTTAATGAATATAAAGCATTAAGTTTATTAAATTTTGATCGTTAAGTAGTATATTCTGTCACTTTTGTAGTGCTATACAGGCTTTTTCAAATGCACATTTTGGGCATGGCAATGGTTCGTCTATGCTCTACAATGTACACTGCAGTGGACACGAAGACCATTTAGACAGCTGTGGATCTAGTGGATGGTTTTCTAGTACTTGTACACATGATAATGATGCTGGTGTGGCTTGTTTGGGTAGGAAACTTACTTCACTCGATTTATCTCAATCGACTTTTAGTAAATATTTTGTGAAACATTATTAATTGTTAAAAAGTAAATTTAAGCTATAGCAGCAACAACTTTAACAGTAGTAGTAGTAGTAATAATAGTAGTAGTAGTAGTAGTAATAGTAGTAGTAGTAGTAGTAGTAGTAGTAGTAGTAGTAGTAGTAGTAGTAGTAGTAGTAGTAGTAGACGAAGAAAAAGAAATGCAGCTGCAGCAGGAAAAGTAGAAGTAGAACATCTAGACGTAATCGTAAAAAAAGTAATATAACACAAATTCTAAACTCCGAGGAAAATTCAAAACAAAACGTCAGTAATGAATTGGCATATCAAACGAATTGATAACAATTTCCATATTCCTGGCGTGGTACAACCATTTTCTTATGTCGAAAATAGAAGTAGCAGTAGTACTAGACGTATCAGATATTTATTTTCGTTTTACAAGCTATAGTCAAAGGTTCACAGACAAAAACAGTTCACACGAATCATGTCAAAACCGCCAATGTTTGTATCATTGTTGAGTAAACAACTGCAGGATCTACACACGTCATATCTATTGTTGGGGTTTTTTTTTCTCACAAAAATGTATTTTTTTAAACCTTATGTCTTATATATGAAGTCTTTTTTTTCAGATAGTGACAGGAAATCAATATCACAAGGTACTGGTTATGTTATGCATGTTGTTTATACCTTATTCATTGTTATTATAAGATAACAATGGTCATGTCGAGAATTGACGCAAAATTTTCAATTTTTTACTAAACTGTAAAACTGGTAATGAAACAGGTGTAGCTTTTTCGGAATAATCAGTTATGCACGTTTGAAATGTATAATTAATTATACAAAAACGTTAGGCTATTAACTGAACAACAGAATATGCATGATCAAAAATGTTAATACTTTTATATCAAAAGAAATTAAGAAAATATAAAATGATTGAAAAGAGAACGTATAGTATGTAGAATTTAAATAAATGCAATAATCTCAGTTGCAAATTCGAAATATTGTTTTAATTGGCATTAACCTTGCAACAGATAGAATGGTTGCATTTTACACAATTTTACTGCAGAAGATCTGCATTAAAAAGTATTGCTTGAAGTCGTAACATTTTGAGAATCTAAAATTTATTACAACAATGAAGACTTTATAATGTAAAACAAACACATAAATAATATAATAAAATGATAGGAAGTCATCAGTCATCAAGAGAGATATATTCCTTAATAAATAAAAAAAACACTTTGTACAATTGTTCAAATAGTGCAAACCTCAAATACATGTATTTGAAACCTCAAATACATGTATTTGACACAAGACGTTGAACGAAAAAAAAAAGATGATTATTCAATTAAGCTAGTGTTAAACTTTGAAACTTTTTTGTAAATTAAACGCATATCGTTAATTACACATTCTTTATATTGCCCTTACAGACATCATCCTCATGGTTTAATGATTATATTGATAACCTATTCATCAATTTTCCATTTTTTAAATTCTTTTGTTTTTGTTTTTACTGATTACTTTTAGGAGTCCAGTTTGTAGGAGGAACCGGTCCACATGAAGGAACCGTTGAAATAAATGTAAATGGGGAATGGGGAACCATATGTGGAAGTTATTTTGATATGAATGATGCTGAAGTTATTTGCCGTATGGCAGGATATTCAAGGTAATAATTTGCTACATAGATAATTTGTTACATGGATAATTTGTTTAGTTAAGATTTTACCTTACTTTCGTATTTCTGTTTATGTGCTTTGTAAGCTAAACGTCAATGTTCTTTACTCAAAAAAAAGATATTCTATGTTATATAAGAAAGGGAATCTGCTAATAGAGTTGACTCTCATATACTCTCATATTTCATATTGAAATGAAAATTCAGGTACTACACTATTGTTTCAAGTAAGGATGAAGGTTGGTTCCTATTATAACATTTAAACACTATGCATTTGTTTGCATCTGTTCTAAGTCAGAAATCTGCTGTTCAGTTGTTATCATTTGTTGATGTGATTCATAGGTATTTCTTGTTTTTCGTTTAGATATAGCTTAGACCATTCGTTTGAATGGTTTTACACTTCTAGTCATCAAGCTGCGCCTTTTATAGCTTGCTGTTCGATGTGAGACAAGGGTTCGTGTTGATGGCAGTACTTTGACCTATGAGGTCTTTCGTTTACAAATTGTGACTTGGGTGGAGAGATGTCTCATATGCACTGATACCACATCTTCTTATATCTATTGTTAAAAAAATGTTTTGAGTCCATTTTTTTTTCTCTTGAGAGTTAAGATTACTTTCCGAAATATATATACGTCTAGGAGTTATTACCTAATTAGTATGTAGTCTATATTTACTTGTAACTTTTCACCTCTATCAAGTATGCCGTTCGGCAGTTCATGAAACATCTGTATCATTTGTTTATAAAACTGAAATTCAGAGCTTATTGTAATTTAGTCTAAAACTTGGTGCGAGAATGTTTCACAATCTAATACATGTTAATTTCTTTCGTCAACTACCTTATTAAGGAAAATTCTTATATTTAATTAACCGGTACGTATTTTTAACTCTTTCTTGTCAGAACTAATCTACTAGTATCAAATGTATAGTGGGTTCTACCACTACCTCTCGTCCTTACAAAATGCCCGAGAGATCTTAATTAGCATGAAAAGAGATTGAGATCATACATATCTCTATTAGACTGATTCATAGACTAAACATTATTAAAAAATATTAAATATAAGGATAACCCGATAAAATAACAATTAACATGTAAGTGCATATTATGTTTTTAAAATTGAAAGGTCTGTGAAAATGATGAAAACTGGTTACTCGCATCTAACTTGAAGATGTAGTTGAATATTTACAAATGATTTCAAAACTTAACGATATAACCCTACAAACTAGATATCAACACATTAATATAGATTTCAAATAAAGGTTCTCAGTATCCATTAAATATTATTATGTTTGTTGATAATAATACATTAACGTTGGTCATCTCAACGAAACTGGTCTTTTGATTGATTCGGTGTGGCGAAAGTGAGAAAAGCAATCGAGTTCATATGACCAAAGATAATCTGTTCATCGCTATTTTACCTATAAAGACGTTTTTAATTTCATTGAAAACGCACATGCTTCTTAGTTTCTGGCGATTATTTTTTCTGATCACTCGACTCAGCTAATTAGAAAGTAAATTATTAGTCAGTGACATCAAATTTCGAAAAAAAGCGATAATTGCACTTATGCTACTAATTTAAAAGTCAAAGTTTTGCACTCTTTTGGCATTTTTTGCATCAGCAGATAAATGAAATAAGAACCGAACGCAAATGTAATGTTTAACTTACCATTTTTATAAGACATGTCTGTACCAAGTAATGACAGTTGATCTTAATTCCATCCCTTGGTTGATCATTGTTGATACTGTCGAACATTTGATTTGGCCATTTTGAATGGATAATCTCCTTTTTGAAATTATTTCCGAGTTTTGTGTTACAAATCCTTTTTTTTCTATCTTTTTGACAAAAGGGTTTACTTTCACCATTGATCACTGCACTCTAAGAACTGAACAATCATTCATTCCTACATGTCTTAAATAACTTCATTTAAATTTAAATCAGGGCTTTACAAGCATATAGTAATGCTCATTTCGGTCCTGGAAATGGATCCGTAATTCTTAGTACCCTCAAATGCAGTGGAAATGAAAATATTATAGACAGCTGTGGGTCTGATGGTTGGTACAAAACTGGAACCTGTGCACACTCAACTGATGCAGGAGTTGTATGTCTAAGTATGTTTATCATTTCATGTGTGCTATTTATGATGTTTAAAGACGACATGTCTTCAATGTAGTGCGAATTAACCGCACCCGAAGGCGTCCATCAGCTGGCCCATAAACAGATATATATATATACTAGTTCAGTGATAATGGACGTGATATTAAACTCTAAATTATAATTTACTAAATAAAGTAAAACTTGAATTACAAACATTAGAAGGTTACCGGTGAAGAGCATTGAACACCATGAATTATCGATAATTATGTTTTATTGGGACACACGTATTTAACTGATATTCAAATCCCATCCAACAATTACTTAGCATATAAATAGATCAAGAAGATAAATCTCAAGATAACAAACAAACCCTTAGGAATTCACATGGAGCAAGAACGAGTACATTGTAACGTTTAGTGAGCAACTAATATGAAATGATAAGCCGCCATGCGAACCCAGACAGAGAAAAACAAACGATTGCAAAAATGAACACAATCTGTAATGACACCTTAGTTTACATTTGTGGTATCTGAAGATCTTAACCTTCAAAAACATGAAAAAAGCTGTGACAAGCAATGCATAAGGTATAAATAATTTGATGTTATAGTATATAAAGAAACAATTTTAGAGAAATTTGACGGCAAAAGTTGCACAGCTATTATGGGTTTTTTTTTCAAAGTATGAGATATTAAATATCGCATGTCATCCATGACAATTCTTTTTCCAATATGAGACATTATTTACTGTAGCTAAACATTATTGTTCGTGTCTCTTTTGTAGGACATGCTAACAAATACACAACTGAAGGTGAATATTATTTCTTCACAGTAACGGTTTACATTTAAGTATAAGCTTACTATCTAGCTGTTTATTAAAAAAAGACTGCATTTATCAAAAACTCTGATTAAAATTTAAAATCAAAGATGAAACAAATCAAACGAACGGATAAAACATATAATATTGATACCTTAGTACATATATATTCTTATGTAAAAATGGTGGATTAAAGATATGGATATAAACTTATGTCATGCAGTCACACACATTTCCCTAATATTGAACGATTTGAGAGAAAACAAAAAAGACATAATAGGTAAAAATGTCAAAAACATTATACTGCAGTCAAGATTGTGTTAAACTTTTGACAACAACACAATGACAGATTGTTTAAATATCAAGCCGCGTAAAATGAATATTACTAAAAAAAATTCTAAACGGTAAAGAAATAATTTACCAAGAAAATTAAAAAAGAATAATATAACATAAAGATGATTAACACTTTCAGCGTCTATAATCTATACTTCAAGACCACCGTGTTATTGTGCAGTTGATAATGAATATTTATCAACAAGGTATTGGTCGTTTTTTGTTTTAGAAAAAACTTTTTTGACATACACGCGGTTCATTTATTTTCTGTTTTCTGCTCAGACACTATTAAATGCATGTTAGATGTGAACTTTGTTTAATACGAATTAATATATCATAGGTGTAACAATGATCTCATAAATGATTTTTTTTCTGTATCAAATTAAGTATAATTCTTCTTTTAGAATGAAATTGTTGATGTCATCATAGTCTGTTTTTATGTTACAAACATTTTTGAATTAAGGTGTTGTATAAGTTTTTAAATTGTTTGCTTGTAATGTTACTTCCATTTTACTAGCTATAACTAAATAACTACATTTGTTATAGGCATATAATGCAATTAGTTTGGACATTTGTACTGCTTTTTTATATCGTTTTTAATATTCAATATTCCTAAACATGTTTTAATATTAAATTTCCAATTTTCTAAAGGAAAAGCTACAAAAGAAGTTATACATTGCAACTTTACAGACCTTTTATCTTATTTCATATTTGCTTTAATTTACTAATGATATCTGATGAATGAACCCAACATATCAACGTTTAGGTTATTTTGTAATTATTAAGTTATGATTGTGAAGAATCTTGAATAACTAGCATGAAGCCGTATCAAAAAACAAAGACAAACTGGAGATAGATGCACTGCTTGTATTTTTTTCCTAAGTAATCAATACATATCCAAGTCAGGTTTGAGGTGGTAAGTAATTATGATAAAATATAAAATTTGATATATTAAAGTAAATGCATAACAGTTGAAGTCACTTATAGTTTTACACTGGTCAAAACGGTTTATACCTTTAATTATAGGGATCAGATTAGTAGGTGGGGCAGGACCATTTGAGGGAAGAGTAGAGCTTAATATAAATGGACAATGGGGAACAATTTGTGACAACAGTTTTGATTTACCGGATGCAGAAGTAATATGTAAAATGGCAGGATATTCTAGGTAAAAAATGCATCATCATTTTCTTTGTCTTTAAACAAGTTAAGCAACGACAGAAATACATCGCTATCATCATTAAAAATATTGTAATGTATAATAAATTATACAATGTTTTAATCCAAAGTAGAATTCAGCTGGATCCTAATCAAAAATCTACTTGTTCAGTAAAAATGAACATCATACTCCAAAACAGACAAGGAACTGAATTAATGTTACAATAAAACAAAGCTATGTACCAAAATTTCTTTTTTGAAATTTGAAGAACATTGAGCCAGAAATGAAAAACAAATCCATCGTTAAACAAATAGATAGACAAGCTACCTTAATTTGCATATCAGTCGGCTGTTATGTTTCTAAAGATCTAACACAACTAAAATATTTCACTAGTCGTTAAGGACACGGCCACGTATCTGTCTTCCATAATAGTGGAATGTCGATTTCAGTCTTACTTTCTTATAACTCTGCATGTATATATATTGCAAAACTTTTAGGAATTTTGGTTTTCAATGCTCTGCAACTTCGTTCTTTTTAGTTGGCCGTTTTAACTTTTTTTTTATTCGAACGCACGTCTGGCACAAAAAACGAAATTTCAATCCTGGTATCTATGATGAGTTTAATCAATAAGTAAATGTGAGTAATTAGAATAAACACTAGTTTATTGATATTCAAATCGTATAAAATATTAAGCTGTTAAATTCAGATTAAACAGAAAAACATGAAGGTGGCTTCTAAACTCGGAGAAATTGAAAAAGGTTAACATCTTCCTCAAAACATAAGAACCCCCATGCGTGTCCTTTTTGTCTGTTTATCCTTTAAATTTTAAAATACTGTGTTTTTATGAATTTAAATTTGTATATGTTTATTTTTTCCAAACATTTAACAAAGGGCTTTGCAATCATTTACAACTGGTCATTTTGGAGTAGGAGCTGGTCCAATTTACCTTGATAGTTTACAGTGTAGTGGACATGAACGACATCTTGATAGTTGTGCATCAAGTGGATTATTTAAAATCTCCAGCTCGTGTCAACACAGTGATGATGTAGGAGTAGTTTGTTTAAGTAAGTTTTATTGTAAGAACATATTTTATAATAACAATAAAGCACATTACGTTGCTTTTAAATCAATTTATTATTGTTGGACAGTTTTCTATTTGGCACTATAACTGTACCTTCTTATATTTGAATTGATGTATATGGTTAGCAACATATTGCAATACTTTGAGTCGAACATTTCACTAGTACTATTGCAAAACTTTATAACGATAAGACGTATGATGTTCAACATACACTTTGAACATTACTATATCCTCATAGCATGACAACTGCATATAGCCTATAACTACGCAGGTTGGTCGGGGTTTTGTTTGCCAGTTGATTATTAGTTGTATATGGCTTGAACTAGCTTTCAGTAACTCTTGGTACTCATTTATCAGAACTTGATGTCTATTATTTTTCTGGGTTTTTTTTTATTTGCGCTTCGGACTGATCTATTGAGGTGAGCAATTTGCAATGAGGTTTTGTTACACCACAGTCCCTAGATAGGAGATAGATTGAGGTCGAAAACACTGTGATCCCCCGACACACATTAATCATGTCCGCCAAGGTTGGACATTTTTATACAATTGTTGTTATTGGTTCCTGTCTGTCATAGCTGTTTTTAAGTTTTTTCTATTACAAATTATGCCGTTATGTTTGTTATTTTTTTTAAATCGTACCCCATTCTTCAAATATCGTGGATTGCGATGATTTCATGATTTTCCAAAGTCTGCATACAACATGTTCAACCTGTTAGACATTTGTATTTTATTTACTATGTAAGTTCGTGTTCACCTGTACCAACGAAACCTATGAAACTGGTATAATTCACAGTAATAGTTTTCATATAAAAAAAACATTCCAAAAATATAAAAAGGCAATATTACAAGAAATAGAACAGAATGCAAATAGGTGCCAATAAAACACAAGTAATCACAGAAACATGTACAAAATAAAAGCTGATAATAAAAAATCAAATACAAAAAAAACAAAAAAAAACACCCTTTATTTGCACCTTCAATGTTCTGTTTGTTAAATGAATTGTTTTAATATATTTTTAGGCGGTAATAGAACAGACGTCGTACAAGGTATGTATATTTCATTAATAGTTTTGTATATATTGAGATGTTAGTTTCAATTAGATAACAATACCTGTATGTGGTATATTGCACTAGAGGAATTCAACAGTTTTGTATTAAGGTGGAACTACTTAAAATAAACGAAATATGCATTATTCATGTTATTTGTAACAAAAAAAAAACAGTTAAGCTCAAATTGAATATAAAAAAAAAAAAAAAAAAAAACTGTGTCAAAGTCTGTTTATGATAACTTGAATAGGTGAATGATTGTGTAATAAACTTATGTTATAGGGGTCAGACTGGTAGGAGGTTTTAAACAATGGGAAGGTCGTGTCGAATTAAAGGTTAATGGTCAGTGGGGTACCATATGTGGATATAGTAGCGGTTTTGATATAGATGATGCAAAAGTTATTTGCAGAATGGCAGGACTTTCCACATCTGGGTAAGAGTTTTTATATTTTTTGCTCTATTTCTGATTATTCTTGACAGCTAATGTACATGTTTTATGAGATAAATAAACATAGTATCTGATATTACTATAAATGCCATGTATTCCAATACAAGACATTATTTTCACATGTATGGCTCTAAAACAGCACATTTTTTACCAAAAATGTAAAACAATTCAAACTTATAAGTCACATCGAGAACTCAATGTAAACCAAAAACGATTGGTATCTTACAATGTATTTTGAAGGAAGGTACAGGTGTTTCCAAATGCTTACTTTGGACGGGGTACAGGACCCGTATTATTAAGTGGTTTGACCTGTGCTGGACACGAAGATAACATTGATAGTTGTGGATCCAACGGCTGGTACAAAACTAGTAGCTACTGTGGACATCAGTATGACGTTGGTGTATCATGTCCGGGTAATAATATTTATTATTCAATATTGATACAATTTAAGTAGGCCTTTGTATATGAATTGAATTTTGAATAAATTAACACTTTCACCTGCGAAAAAAGTAAATTCACCTCGAAAATCGTCGCGTGCTTTGACATACATAATGTTGGTAAAAAACAATGTTCGATGTGCAATTGGTTTCGGTAAATAATTGCCTTTACATACATTTCTCTCGGAATATGGAATAAAACAATAATTGGCTTTCGTATCGAAAAATATGTTGTTTAATTGACATTGGCCTCAGTTAATATCAGTTTTTCAAAACTCATTAAACTACATACTTACCTCAAACAAAAGACAGTAATTGTATACTATTTACCCATGATTTATCATTCCAATGTGGTGAACTGAAAAATTTGAAGTTAGTAAAAACATAAAACCATTCGGTTTCCAAAATCAACTATGTGTGAGAGAATCGGGGCAAATTTTCAGTATTCCACCAATTTTTCTAACCTTAATCTTGCAGACATATATAGACCTGAACGATTACTAAAAATTTTGAAACAATACGCATTATCTTTACATATCATATACTTATGTATGTAATACAATATTCATTGCTACTTTCTCAATGTTAATGTTTGATATGCTCTTGAATACTGAATTGTTTGTCTAACTTCTTGATTTCTTTTACAGATGATAATCCATTCGGATGAAGCGTTATTTTTTGCATCACAGTTTTGTTTTAACATGCAAATATAGACAATAAAAATATGTTACAAATCTGTAAATGTTTTTCAAGCATGGATCAACACTTGGTTTTGTGTGTGAACCAGATAAAAACTGTCATTTGTGATTAGTGGAAACTGAAACAGCTTTTGGTATTAGTAGCTTTGATATATCAATTTATAAGTCTGAGATGGAACAGAGTAGTGCATCACTAATCAGATTTAGTAATTCATTTATCAAGACACGTTTGGTTAAAAATAAGAAGTAAAATACAAATAACCCAAAGGTACAAAAAAGATACTTGCTAATCCTCTAGTCATTCAAAATAGATTTGTTCATCTAGGCATTTCAAAAGCAAATATTTAGTTCACACAAAGAACTGCTTAACATTGAGGTTGACTGCCATTAAACTGTAATTCAATATATTAACTTTTAAAACTTTTGACATAAAATGATAGCATCAGTCTAAAGATAAAAGCAAACGATACCTATAAGTTGTTGAAAAAAGTCGAAAACAAACTGACAATGCACTGGTAGAAAAAACAAGACAAATCACCGGTTAAATAAACGCAGCTTTCAGTTGTCTATGTTTTGTTGGATATAGTGGTGTTTGTCTTTTAGTTATGTTTCGTTTCATAATATGGCTTTGTTCCTTTTGTGTCTTTCTCCCTCTTTTACACAATAGGCTAAAATGAATAATGTGTGCACCAATAATATCAACAACGGGTAATTAAATTCTATCGTGTATAATTTGTAAGAATGAGGTGAATTCAAAACGGAAAGTCTGTAATCAAACTGCAAAATCGACAGCTCAAACACATCAAACAAATGGATAACAACTGTCATATTACTGACTTGGGACTGTCATTATCTCATGATTGTAGCTAGCCAAACCTCTCACTTATATCAAATCGCACAGTTTCTATATGTGTTTATCGCAAGTCCAAAGTTGTACTTTATCAGGCCGTTCGGTTCCTTGTTTGATTTGTTTTACATTTGTGATTTCCCGGCTTTCAGCGCTTACTTTTTGGTAAAGGTTTTGCTCAATATTTAATCCCTGATACATGGTTGTTTCATTTGCATTTATACCACATCTGCCAATACCAATATGGTAATACTTTCAAATAAATTTTTAATTGCAATATCTACCTCAGGTCAAAACATACTTTAAAAGACACAAAGAAGTTTAGCTTAAGTGTAAAAACTTTAAGATCAGTGGTGTTTTCGTGTACAAATACATGATTTTGACGGATTTTCAATTTTGTCAAATGACTTGTATGCTATTTGCGTTTATTGAGCTTGTTTCCTATCACAATTCTTAGTGAAAAGGATGATGTTCTAATAATTGATTAATAACAGAAATTGAATTTATGATGACGTTGGTGTACCAGCCCAGTGGTCAACACTTCGATGCTGACATGAATATCAATAATGAGGTAATTTTTATAAATTTCCTGTTTACAAAACTTTGCATTTTTCGAAAACTAAGGATTTTCTTATCCCAGGAATAGATTATCGAAGCCGTATTTTGCACAACTTTTTAGAATTGTGGATCCTAAATGCTCTTCAACTTTGTACTCGTTTGGCTTTATAAATATTTCAATATGAGCGTCACTGATGAGTCTTATGTGGACGAAACTCGCGTCTGGCATACTAAATTATTATCCTGATACCTTTGATAACTTTATGTCCAGGTCAAAGTTGTTTAGGCCAAGTTAACATATATGAAGAAGTAAATCCATGAGTTTCAATTTTATGGAAGGTCATTTGAGTGATAGAGATTATGGAACTTTGATATAATATATTAAAATAATACTTTTAATAAATTCCATATTCAAATAGTCATTTTTATAAAAGAAGTAAAGTTTGTAATGGTACTTAGCCACATGTGTTATACACATCGTAACAATGTTGTCGCTGTAAACAAATGCTTTGAAGCCCCAGTGGATATGTGGTAATTATACAATTTGTATCAGAGAAAATGACGAAAAACTATCAAAAAAAATAGACAGAAAACATCGTCTCAAGGATTGTGAAAATTATTCCTCATTCCTCATTCAACAAAAATGAAATTACATAGAAATAACATACACGACGGTCACCATACGTCCTTCAAAAATGCCCTTACACCAAACACCTTTCATAATCCTTACAAATAGTATGTACCCTCCACCTCTGAACAAAATACAGCATGAACCTTAATCTAGTCTTTGTTTAAATGGCAGCTTTGCCAAATATTTAAAAAAAAAATGAAAAATGTCACTTTCGATGTAGTTTTTGTAAAGACTGTAAAATATGTTAAAAGGAGGACAACTTTTCCATTTTTATTAAATTTTAGCCATTGTGTATTGACATAAAAAAAAATATGCGTAAGAATTGTTATTTATGAATAATTTTACGGTCAAGTAAATATGTATTCATATGATTATATGATGCAGAATAGATACAAAATATTTTAAACATGGAAAACAGAAGCTTAAACCAAATTTTGTAAAATTCACATTTACATACTGTATATTGGTTATGTTGTTTCAGGATAAACCAATATTTCAATGATATGTGATATATTCTAGTAAATTTTAGAAAAAGGATACCACCGAAAATGGAAGTTCTGCTTCATATCTTGTTCTTTTTTGACAATATTGATACAGATTGTTGACTCAGCAGTTACATACCTTCTGCCTATACATATGAGGATGATGGTGTGAATAGGGGTTTTCAATTTTTCCCTCTTCTTCGTACTTTTTGCACACTCATCTATCTATATTCCTTATATTTGTACCTCTCATCGCCATCCTATTTTTTTTTTTGGGGGGGGGGGTATATTTTTCTCTTTTCTTAATATTTATGCCCATTATCATCTTTGTTATAAACCCCTATTCGCACCCTTTTTTGAAGAGTTTGCATATTTCTTCAAATACGTTGTACTCGTGGATGGTCACACTATACGAGCTTTTTTTTAAGGGATGCTCTGTTACATTGTTATGAGGAAGGACTACTAAAGTCGGTACTTAATACGTTATACTATAAAAATCACGAATTGGTTGAGCATTACGATGTCGGTGTCTCTAATATTTTCTTACTTATTTGCAGGTATATAATACATTCTTAGAAAAGTTAACCATGATTCATAGTCTAAATGGGAATTTCTATGATGAATTGTTGATAAGAAATATAGATTTTAATTATTTGCTAAAATATTTGGCAAGAATAAAAAAAAAAAAACAATAAGGGTATAGTATTCTGAAAACTTGCATCTTCTGTTGTTTCAATCTTTTCTGGATTTATTGACGAATTCACTTTTCTGGATTTATTGGCGAATTAAATGTGTTGATTTAACCTATAAAATCAATTGGTTATTCACGAATTGATAAGCATAATAAGCTGAACTAGTTGCTTGTGCTTGTGTTTTTTTCCCTTTATCTTCAATCACGGTATCTTACTATATATAAACACATCATCAATATTTAATGCAATAGACTATAACAAAATATTTTCTAAAGTGGCAGTAAAAATCAATATATATTAGTAGAATAATCATTTGCATGAATTGGATTCAGCTAATTAATGTGAAGAATGAAAATAAGAATTAGCAATATAAACGGAATACTTTTTAGTGTAATAGCATCAATTTCCATGATTTTTTTCAATCAAAGATAGTTGTTGTTGTAAACATTTTGTATCTGTGAACACATCTTTTCCTATTTTACATCAGGCATAATTGTAAACACACTCAGATACTTTATTGATATATATTTTCTTACACTTCTGAGTAAGCAGTATAATCAAACTCCGTCTGAACTGTTGAACTGATCATGTATTTAGTTGGTTCATCCACCTAAAACGAAAACCATAATAAACAATTAGCTTATTCTGAATAAGATACAGAATACTGATGATAACATGCGATTTACTATATAATTCATAATTAATTGTAAATAGGTACAAAAGTTGCAGATTATTTATCTATCAAGTAAAAACCACAATACTTTAAATATTATTAGTTTTTCAAAGTCACAAATATTTGTTATTTGATTTTTCCATTTTTGGCATAGAAACAAACACTGTTTAGTTATAGAATCATTTGCGAAATAAATGAGGTACCATTGTACCATGTATTGCACTCTCCAATATAATATAATTCTTATCTTCTTGACTCTTGGACTGTGGCAGAATGAGCATTTATCCTGATATGTGAGTTTTGTATTAAGTGTTTGTTTTAAGTGTTTGTTTTTATTCTGTGGTAGTTCATCACTTCGGTGTTGACATGAACATCAATTATATGGTCATTTTTTTTTTATAAATCAACTGTTTGCAAAAGTAATAATTATCCGTATATGACACCACTTTTACAATTTTTTGTCACAAAAGATCCTCAACTTTGTACTTGTATGGCTTTCTTAACTATGTTGATCCGAGCGTCACTGGTGGGTCTTATTTAGACGAAACGCACGTATGGTGTATTAAATTTTAAGCCTGGTAGCTTTCATTGTCTTATTGTAATGTTTATTTGTGTATTTCGTTGTCCTGAATGTTCTTGCATTTATTTGTACTGTAGTCCTGTTATTAAATGTTGTCCTTTTAATATTATATTTAACATTTTCATAAAAGCGCGAGGTTTGGCTAGCCGCAAAACCAGATTGAACCCACCATTTTTTTTTTTGTAAAATGTCCTGTACTAAGGCAGATAAATGGCCATTATTATAGCTCGTTTCTGTGTGTGTTACATTTTATTGTTGTGTTTCCGTTGTGTCGTAGTTTTCCTCTGTTTAGTTTGTAACCCGGTTTTGGTTTTTTATTAATCGATTTAGAAATTTCGAACAGCGGTATACTACGGTTGCCTTTTGTATATCATATATTACTAAACACATGCTGAACCGTTTATGAGGATAAACTTATAACCATAAAATAATTCTTCATTATTACCTGAATCCCCTCTTTAGGTACTTGATCTTTGACATCTATTCTTTTTTTCTTCAGACTCAAAGTACAATATGCTGGAAATACTGATAGCCACATCTTTTAAAACGTTAGTAACACATTGAAACAAGTCCTGTGTTAATGTATACATGTACTGCTGTTCTAGATTTATTAATATGGCATAAAAATTATAAATGTGTTAAAGTGAAAGGTTACCGAAACCATATACTATATTAACATATAAAATACTCAATGGAGTACTTATGTACTTGCTATGATAACACATTTTTCTAGGATATTTCATTTTCAATTTGATAAATATTTAGTGCAAACTGGTTATTTACAGCTTCAAAACATGATTAAAAGATACTTCATATTTTACATGTTTAAAAACGGTCGGGAAGGAGGGAGACATTTATGAAATGTACATCAAATCTATGGATAGGGAAGGTGTATATTGAATGCACATCAAATTTATGGATAGGGAAGGTGTATATTGAATGCACATCAAATATATGGATAGGGAAGGTGTATATTGAATGCACATCCAATCTATGGATAGGGAAGGTGTATATTGAATGCACATCTAATCATAATAGGCCCCAAAAAAATATCAAATAATTGAATCAATCGATAATACACTTAATTGTTACATCAAATTCAGGCATCTGAAAAGAATAACAATGATGGATATAAAACAAGGACTAAATGGGGTTAACCAAATAAAGAATAATGCTCTATTTAGATGCTGAATAGAGGAAAATAGGCACAAAAAATTGAAAACAACACGTTTAATAATTTCAATGCGTCAAAAGCGCTTTTCTGGATTTACCTTCAAAGCTCAAAGCCAAACATTTGAAATCCGAGGATGTAGAAGTACAGAAACCGTTGTAGAGTTATATGACAAAAAAACTAAAATTGATAGCCTAATTCATCTAAAGTCAACTTTGCCTGAGGGAGTTGAAACCTTAATTTCTTAAAAATTTCAAAATTTATAGACGGACAATTTTTAAAAAGTGTGTTTAATCATGTCAGTACCGAAGTACTGACTACTTGGCTGATAATACCCTCGAGTACTGATAGTCCACCATCAGAGGTATCGACCCAGTGATGTAAGAAATTGAGAACAATACGTTTAATAGTTTCAATGCGTCCGAAGCACTTCATCAGGAACGCCTAAAGCCAAACATTTTATATCAGAGGATGTATAAGTACAGAAATCGTTGAAGAGCTATATGATAAAAATACCTAAAATTGATAGCCAAATTCATCTAAAGTCAATTTCGCCTGAGGGAGTTGAAACCTTTGCTTCTTTGTAATTCACAACATATGAAGAATAGTAATCAACAGTGTAAAATATACAATACTGTTTAATTACAGAAATGAAGTACGAACAGACTAATTTAGTTAATCGTAAAAGTTTCCTTACAATTTTACAGCATAAGTGTTTGTTTTAAAGATATATAGAAAAAGGCCTTTCAGATTTCAAATAAGAGGACCCGATCATTATCTGTTTTGAAAGAAAGACATTGAAAGTGATGTGGGTTTTTTTTCAAAGGCTTGTTAGTATTGTCTTAGAAATTTAGGATGTGGGCATAAAAATATATTCAAGATGAATGTTGATAATGAAAATATAAATATTACATAAACTAATCAAAACTGAAAAAGGAAAAGGATAGGTCAAGTTCGTTTGTTTTACACTAACGTGTATTGACTGGGAGAAACATTCCTGTCGGATTGATACAAAGAAGAACAACATTTGTCTTAAGTCATCAACATGCTTCAATTAGGCTTATTCTATTTTGTACATGTAAGGACTCTAGTCCAGAGTTCTAGAGGGGTCAATATCTTGATGAGAAATCAACCAACGCGGAATTTACATAACCTGCGACATGCATATTTTGAACCCAAAATATCAAATATTTGGTCTACGTTGTATTTGGCAATATATTTTACAAACTTTGGAGAGAAACTACAGTCCATAGAAAATAACTCTAATATCTGATTTTTACAATCATAAAAATGGATAAAGCAGTGTCTGCAAATCGTCTGCAATATATGTTTGGCTATGGAACGCCAACACTGTCTTGTTATGACCATTTTCATTATATGATGTGCATTTACCTTTATATGATGTGCATTAACCTTTATATGCTGTGCTTTTACCTTTATATGATGTGCACTTGTCATTATATGATGTGCAAACACCTTTATATGATGTGCAAATATCTTTATATGATGTGCAAATATCCTTATATGATGTGCAAATATCCTTATATGATGTGCAAACATCATTATATTATGTGCAAACATACTTATATGATGTGCAAGTATACTTATATGATGTGCAAATATACTTATATAATGTGCAAACATTCTTATATGATGTGCAAACATTATTATATGATGTGTAAATGTACTTATATTATGTGCAAATATCCTTATATGATGTGCAAAGATTCTTATATGGTGTGTACATATCCTTATATGATGTGCAGTTTTCTTTATATTACGTGCAAACATCTTTATATGATGTGGTTGTGTCATTATATTATGTGGTTGTGTCATTATATTATGTGGTTGCGTCATTATAGTATGTGCTTGTAATCTTATATTATGTGGGTAGGTTTACTTCATTATATGATGTCGAAACGTCATTATATGATATGCTTTCATCGTCGTTATGGTCAATAAACATGATTACGATTAGAATGATTACTGTCTACGTCATAACTGATTCCGATCTGCTTCTGTAAACCATTAACCCGGTTCAAATATGTATCTATCGCTAGCGAAAGTGCAATTTATAGGGAAAATGAGACAAAGCAATTTAACAAAATCAACGTTTCAAACATTTCGGTTGAAGATTAAGATCAGTTAATACAGGAGCTAGTTGAAGAAATTCCCGGCTGTAGAGAAAATGATTACAAATGTAAGAGCCTTTTATAGCTTTCTATTCGGTTTAAGCATAGGCTCCGTGTTGAAGGTCGTACTATGACCTATAAAAAGTAAAAACACAAAAATACTGAACTCCGAGGAAAATTCAAAAAGGAAAGTCCAAAATCAAAAGGCAAAATCAAAAGTCCAAACACATCAAACGAATGGATAACAACTGTCATATTCCTGACTTGGTACAGGTATATAATTGTTTCCTCTTACAAATTATGACTTGGATGGAGAGTTGTCTCAGTGGTTCTCATACCACATAAAATTGAGAATGGAAATGGGGAATGTTTCAAAGAGACAACAACCCGACCAAATAAAAAAAAAGAAAAAAAAAGCAGAAGGTCACCAACACATCTGCTTATTTCTATTCATTGCAAAAGACACCATTGAAATCACAGTCTGTTTCAAAAATATTTCATAACAATAGCTATAAAATTATCTACTGATGCATAATATGGCGAGATGGTTTGTTTAATAAAATGTTATTGAATAATATTAATCTGTAAATGGTAAGATGTATAATGTAGTATTGAATATGTACAATGATATTAAATCTAGTATATCATATAATCTATGCCACTAAAGGAACAGACCGATTTCATTGAGCCGCATCTCCTCTAAAAACATACCAAGTCGGAAACATTTGTGATATGACGTTTACATGTAGTGTTTTTTACTTTTAACTTTTCTTTGAACCAATCTTTTTTCCACAGAAAACGCCAATTATGTGAAAAAATACCCTATTTTGAAGATTGCAAGCTAAGTCGACGTAGTGCCCACGAAATGCTAAATGGCTATGTGGGTAATTATAAAAAAAAAAAAAAAAAGTGCTATCTTTGCTAATGAGACAACTCTCCACAACAGACCAAATGACACAGAAATTAATAACTATAGGTCACCATACGGTCTTCAACAATGAGCACATATTGGCATATACAGATTGTTTATTTTCCACTTATTTTAATGGAGATTTTTTTAATTGCTAATAAAATTCTGAAACATGAGTACTAGTATGTCAACAGATTTGGAGAAGCGTCAACGATTTCTGAGATACAAGGGGTTGATTCCTGATGAAGTGTTTTAAATTTAATTTTTCGTCCGATTACATCGGATTTCCCCCATTGTGGTAATGGCAACGGATTTTACGTAGACGATACAGTTATTGAGTTAAAAGGAAAAAAAAACACTGAAAATCACACTTTGCCACACTTTTTCCAATTTAGGGTATTTAATATTTTGATTTTCCAACCGAGATGAATGGGATGACGCCCGTCTTTTGCATTTTGTTTCTCTTTTTCGTCTCCTTAAAAAATAGAATAAAAAGGATTCACTTTGTCATTACTGTGTCTACCTCATTACTGTGTCATCACTCTTTGTTTCAACATTTGCCAACTCGCTAGCATCTCCGTGTATCATCGGTACAGCGGATATAGGTACTAACCAAGGGGTCGTGATTGATTTTTCCTCTGACACGGTACGAAAATCTTTGTTTTGTTTACATTATACCAATGTGTACTTCAATTTAAACATATTTGTTGTTTAAAGAAATGATTTGGTCGTAGGGTGGTGATTAGAAAAGTCTCACTATTTGCCCAAAACAAGAAACCTTACTAAAAACATGTGCAAATACTTGTCAAAGAAGTTGGCGCTCGTCTCACCCGATATTATTCGATATTCATTGCAACTCTTTTTCTGATAGAAGGCCACTGTTTGTGCGTAATAAGTATAGCTGTTTCAATAATTGGCATTGTAATATTTTGTACATAAGTTATTTTTCGATATTTTATTCCGACAAGAAGCGTTGTGTATAGCTGACCAAAGGAATCCTTCTGTACGGTGCATAGTTAAATGAATGTACGGTATATAGTTTTTCACGCTTCGAAGTACATATAAAGCTATATCCGCTGTACCGATGATACACGGTAGTAATTATAATTCGGAATACTTTTCTTGCTTGTGACAATGGTGTTCGACAAGGAGAAAACGTATCACCTTTCCTATTTTATTTACTTTTGATTGACTAAATTAATTTCTTAGTGACTAAAAATATTACAGGACTAATAGAACTATACCAGAAGATCTGGAAAAAGAATAAGAAATATATCTCAAGTGTTTTGTTATATTGTTTGCAGATGACACGTTGTTGTTGGCTGAAATAGCACAGGACCTGCAGACTCAACTCAATGCTTTCCATGATTATTGTAAGGCTTGGAACTTGGAAGGAAAGTTGACAAAATTAAAGTCTTTGTGGTTTTTTTTTTGGACGGAAGCCAAAAAATCTCCGATTTTCTTACAATGATACTAACATTAAGATGATAAAACAATATAACTATTTGGGAATTGTTGTTACTAAAACGGGAAGTTTTAATATGACAAAAAAACATTTATCCGATAAGGCTTAAAGCCATGTACGAAAACTTGAAAACAGGAAGGATGTATAAGAATTCTGTAAAATGTCAACTTCAGCTTGTTCGTTTTAAAAAAATATATATAAACACGTGCGTTTGTCCTCCAGCTGGCTTAGTAATTTTGAAACCTCTCTCTCTTGTTTTGTATATACTGTAAATATTTATTATTTTTGTCTCTGTATACTGATGTCATACATTGACTTTGTGAGACCAAATATATAGATTTAGAGGCCATAAGTATACCGGTATGGATTATTGATTGACTGTTATTTAGCCCCACTTTCAACACTTTCATGCTATTTCGTGGCGGTGAGTTTATATTGGTGGAGAAAGCCGAAGTGCCTGGAGAGACCCCCTGACCTTCGTTTGGAAAACAGACAATTCTGGTCAATTAAGATTGGAATAGAGCTTACCTGCCACGTGCGGAATTTGAAATCGCACACCTAATTATTGACATGCTAGTGATACAGCAGTTCGACTACTTATAAAAAAGAAGATGTGGTATGACTGCTAAAGAGACAACTCTCCACAAGAGGTCAAAATGACACAGAAATTAACAATTATAGGTCACCATACGACCTTCAACAATGATCAAAGCCCATACCGCATATTCAACTATAAAATGCCCCGAAATGACAATATAACCACTCGACCACCGAGCGCCCATCACTTTCACCCGAAATGGATTAAAGGAGATATGGAATGAAGCTGAACTCGGTGCATTACATTTACGTGGAGCTTTTTATCATGTTTTTGTGCATATATTTCACAGTTTCAACTGTAGATGATTATGGGTGGATTCCTGAGGTCCAGCGGCAAATTGATATATGCATATTCGTACAAGAACATGTTAATGTGATATGAATATTAACCCTGTTTTGTACTAGACCGACACCCTAAGCCGGATTTTTTTACATGCTAGTTCAAACGGTAGCATTCCGAAGGAAGACATTATATCACCTTACCCGGACACATTTTTCTGATTCCGAGCCGACCAGCTTTTGCTCTTAATCCTTAATCCCGCGTGCTTATATAATTAGCTGGGGAGCAGCATGTAAATATGAATTTTAAAGTCTTTGGTTTTGACCCGGCCGGTGTTCGAACCCACGACCTCTCTCACTCAAGGCGAACATGCTACGACGAAAAAAGGGGGGGGGGGCAAGTTGTTTTGTAAATGTTTGATTCTAAATTTCTTGAAAGAGATTTTATCTATTTCAGAAGGGAAGCGAAATAGTTTGTTTCCATTTAAAATGAGGAAAAAATAAAACAATGATGAAACTTAAAAAAAAATAAACCATGTTTTTTTGTGTGTGTTTTTTTTTTTTTATTTTTATTAATTTCAAACAAGGAATACACGTGCTCCTTCCCTCAAACTAGAGTCGGTGTCTACCACATTTATTTATTAATATATAATGTACAGATCATCTGTTTAAGCTTTGGATACTGAGATCTGACAACACGTCATTTTATTTTCTGTCCTTGTATATATTACATCAGCCAATGAAATTTCAGCCTTCAAATTTTGAAGGTGTGTACCAATCCAACAAACCGGAGAATTGCACGTTTTTAATCTGGTGTCTAAATGAACTTGAAACACTGCATTTATTTATTTTTTACTGAGACCTGTTGTTCTCTTACAGATAGAGAGTGGTGTTTTGAATTTTTCAAAGTGAAGATTTACGGCAGCGGCTTTTAATATTTTGCGTTTATCCTGGAAACATAATAGATTTAAAAAAAACAAATAGTGCAATGTGTCTGAATTATACTCTATAGTAAAGGTTCTTTTTTGGACAATTTACTGAAGTATGAAAGTTGTTTGCGACTTCAAGGAACTTGAGTTTGGATTTGCCGTTTGTGGTTTAATTAATTTTTACCAAGCCTTCATTCAATAATAGCTACAGATGAAAAATTCTCTGCTAGAAGAAATTGTTGAAACTAAATTTTCAGGTTTTAACAATTCAGGTGAGCGAAACGAGGCGTAAAGATTGATGCCTACGGTTGACGAAAAATTTGCCATAACATTATACCGCGGCAAATTTATAACTATATAAAATTGAATGTCACTTTTCCATTCCAAAAATGATAAAATGAAAGGCCCCCTTTATTTTTTCCTATCGCCTCTTTTTTTTTTTGGTTTCAAATGACCGGTTCCTTATATGAACTATTACTCTACCAGAGTCCGTTTTTTTTCCCAATTGTTTGTGTCTATCTTGAGAATATACAAAGAGAAACTCCAACAGCTGAAATGATCAGAAATGACAATACTAAACTTGGTGTATTATCTTCTAAAAATATAGAAAAAATGCTTACGTTAGGTATACTGAAATTGACAAATATAATGCCTTCCCTCGTTAAAACGTTCATAGAGCATGACATAAAAGAATTATTTATTAAATTTAATAACCTTAACCGTATTGTATGTTTATTATTAAAGACCCGTCGATTTAAACAAAACTTTGCAATCCATATATATTTTTAAAATTTTCCAAGAATATCAGATGTGATTTTTTGCATATTAAAACGAGGTACTAACATGGCAAGGTTTATCTCAAGTCTCAACCATTTTCTAAACGGTAGCTACAGATTTGACCTAATTAGTAGTAACGGTTACTCCGCAGAAGCAGATCGGAATCAGTTATGACGTAGACAGTAATCATTCTAATCGTAATCATGTTCATTGACCATAACGACGATAAAAGCACATCATATAATGACGTTTCGACATCATATAATGAAGTAAATAAAACCACATAATATAAGATTACAAGCACATAATATAAATACACAAGCACATCATATAAAGATGTTTTCACATAATATAAGGTAAACTGCACATCATATAATGATATGTACATATCATATAAGTATATTTGCACAGCATATAAGTATATTTGCACATCATATAAGGATCTTTCAACATAATATAAGTATATTTTCACATCATGTAAGAATGTTTGCACATCATATAAGTACATTTGCGCATTATACAAGTATGTTTGCACATCATATAAGTATATATGTGCATTATATAAGTATGTTAGCACATCAAATAATGATGTTTGCACATCATATAAGGATGTTTGCACATCATATAAGGATGTTTGCACATAATATAAGGATGTTTGCACATCATATTAAGGTGTTTGCACATCATATAAAGGTGTTTGCACATCATATGATGACAAGTGCACATCATATAAAGGTAAATGCACATCATATAAAGGT
Source organism: Mytilus edulis (assembly GCF_963676685.1). Lineage (NCBI taxonomy): Eukaryota > Metazoa > Mollusca > Bivalvia > Mytilida > Mytilidae > Mytilus > Mytilus edulis. The sequence continues at coordinate 55,002,115 of NC_092354.1, forward strand.
AAATGCACAACATATAATGAAAAATGGGCATAATAAGACAGTGTTGGCGTTCCATATTTGGCATTAACCTTGTACTTCCTGCTGTCAAATTATGCTTTCAATGAAAAAGAACCGTAAGGGGAGATAACTGAAAGAAAAATAGCTTACAGATTTCGGATTACTTTCCACATTTATTTTTCTTAAATCCAAACATACATTCTTGGATTCTTTTTCCTTTTTCAATGGGGGTCATTATGGTTATTGCAAAACATGTATTATTTATGAACTGTTATTTTCTCGGAGGCTACATGTACAATGTATGTACTAAGTGATGAGAATAGAATCATTTATTCATTCATTCATGTCAATATTTTCCACATTTGTATATATGTATAGTTATAAGTTTTGTCAATATTTCATTCAATAATTGTATAAGTAGGTTTAAAATTCAGATATCAGAATCCCCCCTTTTTGCCAATGAAAAATACACTTCTGTACACAATTGTCAGCAAATGTGTGATATATTTTATAGAAAGGAAACGGAAACAGCGTTCAGATGTGATAATTGTCTGTATCATTTTCTGTCAGCATTTTTGGGAATATAGCTGTGGTTTAAGGGTTAATTGTATAATTTCATTGCAAAAAAACAATGAAAATAGACTACATTTCCATAATAACAAAACCCATACCCAACTTCAAAAGTTTAAGTTGTTCAGTATATTAGTTATGTAGTTTGTGTACAGAGAATGATAAAAATCTGTGACACAAGTGTAAACACTGGTGTTTGCTTTTACTGAGAATGGCTCTTAAAATAAAACAAATGCACATGTCACAAGTAGTGTGTACTTAGTTATGTACCAAGTTATGAAAATAGATTTATTCGTTTATTCATTTATTCATTCATGGCAGTAGTTAATATATTTCATTTTACAATTCAATAAATAAATACAACATACATTTAAGGCACAGCCAAGAGGACTTGAACCTCATACTCATATGTTGAGTCCAACCGGTGACTGTTTGTTACATATGTATGTTGTAGTTTCCGTAAATTATACTTTGAACATACTTCTTCAAATTATCACTAAACCCAAATTGGAGTGATTACAGTTTTATAATTTTGGGATTTACGTCATTAAGAGCGTAGTGATACGATATGGAAATGGATAGTGGCAGTCAGTTTAAATAGATATTTGTTTCTATATTCTTGAATTTTTATATGTGCATAAACAGGGAAAATACATTGTCTCTGCATAATTCAGCATCTGTTAGTTCTGCGGACATTACTATTCTAAGGACTACTTTGCCTCGTTACTTCATATTACAACTTCGATCACATAAACCCTTATGCAAGTTTGAAATAGATTTAGAGCTAATGGTATGTAGTTTTTAAGTAAATAGATAAGTTATCAAACCTTGCATCAACCATACATTGTTTTTGTAACTATATCATACATCTATATGTACAAGATATTCTTATTGTTTTGATAATTAGGTGAAAAGTCAATCAAATCACAAACATAAAATCGTTCGTTGTTATTTTCATATTTGAACATTAAGTCTACGATTTTGTTTGATTCTCATTTGACAGTCGAATGTGTTTCTTTTATTCATTCGTTTGTAGCACATAGAAACACACACACAAACACGACAAGTCATACGCATACTTTCTCATGCAAAAACCACATGCGTATTTTGCCACACATTTTCTAGAGTTTCGTTTTGTTTTGTATACCCATACAAAATATAAATATAACACGAGAAAATCTGTTTTAATGAATTTAATTTAATAACATATTTTATTAAATGATAAATATTAATTCTTGAGATTTGAATATGGCTGTACGGAAATAAATAATATTGAGACATCATGGCTGAAAATGTATTTCCGGTTTAAAAAAATCAATACAAGTCAGGTGGTATTAAAATGAATATTTATAGTTATATGGTCATTTAATTAAGGAATTACCTAACTTCTACGTCAGATTTTAAAACTGTCCGGATTAATCCAATGTTATAAAATATTCCTTTTAAAAAGCTACAATAGAAATATTATATCAAATACTTAATATGTCAAAGTATATGATCGAACGTGCTTTACATTTAAATTTCCTACTAAAAACTGGTTTACATAACCAAAAGTCGAAAGTTTGATTCCGTCGTTTTTTTTTAATACTAATACTTTCTTCTATAATTTATCTTGGAAACCGGATTTCTTCTGGGATGTTTTGTTTGTTATACATTTTTTTTTCTAATTGTTTGTTCTCATTTTGATAGGATATACGCATTGAAATTTATGTAGTGTTGGAAGAAATCTTATACAGTTTTGTTCTAAGCTGGACTCATTTCAATTTGAAAACATTGTTTTTGAAAAATAAATATGTTTGATTGTTGAATGAATGATACTTATTAAACATTAAAAACATAACAGATAGTCTTATAATGGTATATTTCAATAAATAACGCAAAAAAAGGTTAGTTTAGCCTTAAGATCTCTGATTTTAAAAGAAACAAACACAAAAATTGATAATATTAAAATGAAATAATACATATATAATAATATAATATAACTACAACCTTAATAAAAAAATAAAGCGTTCATACCTGATCGTTATGCGCACCCAATTAAAACCCAACATCAGGTTCAGTGTGATTATTTAGAAATACCTAATATGCAAATACCTATACATAAGTATACAAACGTCATTTAAAGAAACTTATCTCGATACAGTTCGACGATCATCATTGTTTGCCAAAACCATTAAATAAAGAAAGACCTTACTATACGTAATAGTATATAAAGTGTATTTAAAGTTTATTTAAACTTTAATATTTTTCTTTAGTTATACAAAACTTCCTTTTTGTAAAATTTTGCACACGGTTTTTCTATTGATATACTTATAATGATTTTGTTTATGTTTCTCGTTTAAACTTTTAAACATGTCGCCCACTTATGTCCTTGCATACTTCTAATTGTTAAATGTTCTTTTGCGCATATAACATTATAGTTGATAGTACGTGGTTGGCTATTATAGTCTATGACTTTATTAAGTATTTTACTTTGAGACGCCATGACAAAAAACCAAATACTATTTGAAAAAAAAAGAAAGGCAGTGCAATACGAACTGTGCCAAAGTTTTGATTGTCGATTCATCGTTTTTGTAATTTCCTTATGAACATTTAACTTTTGGTTTCATGTCGATTCTAAGTGGATTTTGTGTGTTTATTCCGTTTATAAAGATATTGAATGTAAACTATTAGTATTGTAAACACCTTAATCAACGTTGCTAATTCAAAATTAAAAACGCTCTTCCCATTTCCTTGTCTTGACACTGGTTAAGGAACTTGTCAAACTATCAATTATTTTTTATTGACGCATGTGTTTAAAGTGAAATGTATTTTGGTAATACTTTAGCAACCATACAGACAGGCATACAAAGACACCAATATATCATTACAACGCCTTCTGTTATACATTTGAGTCGATCCATTATATAAAGATATGAACCTAATATTATTTTTAATCGTTATCAAGGTACTATGAATCCTAAAGCAATGTTATATAATAGCAATTTCATACAGTTTTCTCTGTGAATGTTCTGTTAATAATTTTTGTATACGGTCACGTTCTGTTAGATAGACAATATCATTTCTCGTAATTTTTCAACGTTCACTGACTATGTGTTGCATACGATTGTTCATAATACAATATCTGTACTCATGGAAGTGTTCTTTTTGCCGTAAACAGGTTTCTGTTTTCCCTTCCTAAATTATAATAATATTGATTGCTGCGAGTAACGCCCCCTTTAGTGCAAACTTACGGACCATCTGTGCATTCATTGTTTCTGTTTGTGGTTATTTCAGTTTATTGAAATAAGGAGATATAATAACTGATAAGTTAGCATACGGTCTTCAACAACGAGAAAAAAAACTAAACCGAATTGAGCATGGAATAAAAAGACCCTGTAGTTTTATATTTTAAAAAATGAGATAGAGCGTGTGTGTCAGACTCGGGTTTGTTCTAGTGAAGGTCATATGTTATACTCTTTCGTAACTAATATTTGTTGGTATAGGAAAATGGCTTATTTATCTATAATTGCATTCCAAAATGATTATCTACATTGTAGGGCATACCGCGATCACACATTCGCGTTAAACATACAAACATTTTTATATATGCCTTTATTCTTTCCAGGATACAATTAAGATACCAGATCAACAAAAACCCCAAGAGGTGTCGTCCGCCAGAAGTGACCAAGTCGTGTCCATACAAACAGCTAACACTCAATCTAGGCACTCAGTTCGATCAAACCATAGTACTGCACAAAGTACGACATCGGTTATAAGTAGCACAGTGCGTGTATCCTCAGTAACACCACAAATCCGAAATCGTGTAGTATATTCTGACAAAATCCTGCCTGACTTTGAAATCCATCCGCGGATTAGTTTACAAATAAATGATTTGGAATTGAAATTTGGAAAAACAGAGCCTGTATGATTTGTGTGATTGCCTCTTATAAACATTTAAATACGATGGATACTTATAAGGTTTATCCGAATTAGTTTGATGAACAAAAACGTCACCTAAGTGACCATTATGAAACTTTTGATATATTTTTTGTTATCTTTATGTTATTGACAGAATTGAGATATCTATCTGATATTGACTAATTTATATTATGTCTATGTTGTTGACTACATAATGTGATCACTATGTTATTAACTTCCTTTTGTTATCTCTGAGCTTTTGGCTTAATTTTGTTATCTCTTTGTTATTGATATAGCTGTGGTATCTCTATGTTTTTAATTAACTTTTGTTTACTCTGTGTTATTGATTTAATTTGGTCATACTATGCTTTTAATTTAATTGTGTTATCTCTTTGTTATTGACTTAATTTTTTGTTATCACTAACCTATTGACCTTATTGTGTTATCTCTATGTTATTGACCTAGTTGTGTTATCTCTATGTTATTAACTAAATGTTTTTATTACATTAAACTATTGCCGATGAAAAAAAAATATCATTGTTGATATTTCACATTTTGTAAAATCTGGTATATTAAACTGTCTAAGACACTTTTTTACAAAGTATTGAACAAAAAATACCTCAACGACCTGATTATACAATAATCAACAACAACAAATTATTTAAGAAAAAAAACAACGTCCACTCCTAGATTGGTTTTTGGCTTACAGAATGAACAAAAAGACATGCATTATCAGACCAGAACACATTCAGAGCAAACATAACATGAAAACCATAGTAGTTATCGTTTTTGACAATATGTTTTTCAAACAGAAGATTCAAGTAATGAAACACAAAGTTTAGAAGTAAAAATATTTTTAACACGTCTTAAGTAGTCTACGAAATCATTACATGGTACAGTTCAATAATATAAGTACTGACAGACTTAATTAAAACAACACTACATAAAAGTTATACCTAAAACAATTATAGTGTTACCTGTGTAATCCCCCACACTAGGGGCTATATAAAAAATGTCAGATTAAGTAGGGTGTCGGAAAACTTAAGTTTTTAATGCAAGGATATGGATAATTTGGGACCATGAATTTGTGCGATTAATGCATGATGTTGGATTAGGCAGGTTACACTGTAGCATGAAATAAACTCATAGACGATATTACAATATTAATATATCTTAAAACGATGACCTTGTTTAACCACAAAGTCATATAAACGATAACTCTTTAACATTATTCAACATATAGAATTCATAAGCAACTTGAGAAAGCACAATCTTTTACAATGCCTAAATGTATGTCAATATAGTGGCTAAACCTAGTTTTGCCAACATGTATAGAAATGTTTATTCTAATATTTGATAAGTTTTTCGGGAATTGAGTTGTTCTTTACGAGTTTTTTTTTTTAGCATCACCAACAAATTTTGATGTGATTTTGCAACTCAAATGTTTCATCCGTTATATATTTTATTTAAGGTTGGGTAATTAGAGTGACAAACATCCCTGACTTACCAAGATATCATTAATATATATATATATTGAGTACACTTAAGAAATGATATAGTATGCACAGAGTAATAAAGGTGAACGGTACAAATGAAACTCCCATACTTTGAATTTTTAACCTTGTATGCTAACGTTGCACATGTGAAATTTTTAAATTGTTTATTTTGTTCAAGCATCATTGTAAATATAACGAAATTTGACGAGACTGTAATCAAAGTGAGAGGTTTAGCGCTTTAAAATCAGGTTTAATCCACCATTTTCTACATTTGAAAATGCCTGTACCAAGTCAGGAATATGACAGTTTTTGTCCATTCGTTTTTTATGTGTTTTGTCATTTGATTTTGCCATGTGATTATGGACTTTCCGATTGAATTCTCTTCTGAGGTCAGTATTTTTATGATTTTACTTTTTAAAAGAAACATATCTGCATTAATATCTTCTTAGTGATATCTCAAGCTATCAAATATATGAAAACAAAACAAAACTATAAAGACGTTGAATGTAAACAGAAATAAGCGGAAAGAATCAACATTATAGCAAAACCTAGATAAGCAGTCATAGATATGCATTAACGAAATGCATTCAGAAGTTCTTGAAAGCAGAATATTTTTAAAACAACCCCAGCATCTGTATACCAGTACCAAAGTACTGAATTACAGACTGGTTATACAGTCTACCAGATGTTTGTGGCTAAAATAATTTAAAAAATCGATGAGTGAATATATATATATAATATATATATTTTTTTTTTTTTTATGCAAAAGTGACGAGATCGACTAAAAATATAATCCAGCCTGGACAATATAAAAGAGCTTTCACACGAGGTAGAATGATAACTTTGAAAAGTAGGAAACGACTCATTGTCTCTCTTTTATATTGTTCCTATTACAAAGAATAAAATAACAAAAGTGAGGCATATTCATTATTCTTTAGCCGAAATAGACCTACGATGCCATGGCTAAAAAGAAATCGACAAATGAACAAACAGTAGTAACCAAATAAAAGAATAATTTCTGACTGAGAGATATGAACCCCACGTTAAAATGGGATTTAACTCATGTGCTCCGGAAGGGTCAGCAGATCCTGCGTCCGCAAAATGTACGCAAATATGAATTCAGCTTAACTACTTGGAGCTTTTGATTAAATATCTCCCTTTTGAGCAGCAACCCTCTTTAAATGAAATCAAAATAAGAAATACAAGCCCTAAAATATCGTATCAACTGGACGAAATGCTAAGTATAAATAGAAAGTTCATTAATGGGAATTTGAAATCATCTCTTTTGCTTCTTTAGTCATTAAATTTTGATTTCAGCTGACATTCATTGTCAATTTCTACAAGAAAGTCAAGATATGAGAAAATTCAAACTGTACCTGTTGTATCCTTTATCTCAAGTTCGATGGGATAGATGCGTTCAAAATTGTCACATATTGAAAGAACAATTTTAGTGAGAGAACATCATCTGTAAAACAAAAAATAGAAAGAAACTGCAAATGTTTTTTTTTCTCTCTCAGTTAGAAGTTCCAGTATGAATAAGGGAACATGTCGACAAGAAGGGTGTAGTTTCTTAAAATTGAGAAAGGATATGGGGAATGTGTCAAAGCGACAACAACCCGACCATAGAGAAAACAACAGCAGAAGGCCACTTATGGGTCTTCAAAGAAGCGAGAAACTCCCGCACCCGTTGGTGTCCTTCAGCCGGCCCCCTAAAAACATGTATAATAGTACAGTGATAATAATGTCATACAATACTCCGAATTATACACAAGAAACTAAAATTAAAAATAAAGCAAGACTAACAAAGGCCAGAGGCTCCTTACTTGGGACAGGCGCAAAATTGCGGCGGGGTTTAAAATCTTTATGAGATCTCAACCCTCCCCCTATGCCTCTAGGCAATGTAGAAAAGTAAACGCATAACAATACGCACATTAAAATTCAGTTCAAGAGAAGTCCGAGTCCGATGTCAGAAGATGTAACAAAAGAAAATAAATAAAATGACTATAATACATAAATAACAACAGACTGCTAGTAGTTAACTGACATGTCAGCTCCAGACCTCAATTAAACTGATTGAAAGATTATGTCTTCATCATATGAATATCAGGCATAATCCCTCCCGTTAGAGGTTAAGTATCATACTATCATAAAATATATGAGAAGAACATAACCCGTGTCATGCCAACAACTGTTTTTTTTTTTAATAAATGTGTTTAGTTCCGATGCAAAGACCATATAAGTGAATCTATGTTAAAGCCAAAATATGCAATCTTTAATGACCTGACAACAGTATCGTAACTATATCCCTTCTTAATAAGTATGTTTAAAGGTTTTGTAAGCTTTTGAGGTGAATACTGACATTTTTGTGCTTTGTAAAGAATATTTCAATAAAAGATTGGATGTGAAATACCTGAACGTATAAGATTTCTGCATGTTGAGTTATATTTACGAATTATTTCCTTATACCGGTGATAAAATTTAGTAAATGTTTTGACTAGTTTGTGATATCGAAAACCCTGGTGTAATAATTTTTCAGTAATACATAAATTTCTCTCGCTAAAATCTAATACGTTGTTACATACACGAGCGAATCGTACACTTTGAGATATATAAACACCATAAGATGGTGACAAGGGAACGTCACCGTCTAAAAATGGATAATTCACGATAGGAAATGCAAAATCATCTCTTTTATGATAAATTATTGTATTAAGCTTCCCGTTAATGATATAGATATAGGTATGTAACCTTGTAAATTTTTATCGCACTTCAATTGTAACTGTGAAAGGATATAAGCGACGCACATATGTGCATTGCTTCATTATTGTCAGTGTGGATGAAAAGTGTTGAATCGATTTATCAATTTTATTTGATACATGATTGCATATTTGAAACAAAACATTCGCAAAATCTTAAAACTGACATAGATTGTATATACCAATTTTTGTATTTATGCTGAATGTTAATCAAATATCAGTTTTGAGTTCATTTTGTCGTTCAGAATTTTCATACTTTTTTCAATCAAATATAGTAATCAATTGGCTTAGGCGTGGACGAGAAAATGTTGGGTTTTTTCTATTCTAGATAACTGTAAATTATCAGTCATCAGTGGTTCCCTCTCATTACTACAAAATTTTAGGTAAAATAAGTTACTTAATCTGAATTAATCAAAGACATCACTTTTCCAGTTTAAAAAAAAAGCAGAATAGATTTTCAAAGAAAACAAATAAATTGCAGCATTTCATCATTGATTAATATTACACTGAGATCGATGTTGACTTCCGTAACATATAGCTAACTATCCTCATTGATAAAAATGTATAAAATCAATGACGCAAAAGGATTTTATATGAAATTGTCTAAAAAAAAGCATTTTTTTAAGATGTATCAATGTTTTATACTAAAAAAATTGAGAAAGAAAATGGGGAATGTGTCAAAGTCACAACAACCCGACCATAGAGCAGACAACAGCCGGAGGCCACCAATGTGCCTTCAATGTAACGAGATATTCCTGTACCCGGAGGCGTCCTTCAGCTGGCCCCTTAAAAAATGTGTATACTAGTTCAGTGATAATGGACGTCATACTAAACTCCGAATCATACACAAGAAACTAAAATTTAAAATCACACAAGACGAACAAAGGCCAGAGGCTCATGACTTGGGACAGGCGCAAAATTAACTCTTTATAACTTCCAATCAATGTTAGTCCATTGTATGATTCCAATTATGCTAGCAGTATGGTTTGATGGTGAGTAGGTATCTATTAATCTTAAGCCGTGATTGATAGCATGTAAACATTGTTTTCAAAGTGAAACAGCTATATGTTTTTTTCATAAAATATTTTGACCTAATACTTTATTTTATACTTGTAAGTGAATATTTTCGTCTGGTTCATCGTTTTTCTTATCGGATGTTTTCTTTTGCCATGTTTTGCCATAGAAACAAGGTTTTATTTGGTCATTGAATTGTCATGTTGTCTTGATATTGAAAAGGGTAATAATATATAACTAATTGTAGATAATTTTTTTCCTGATTAATGCATTAATAAAAATGGCTTTTCTTTTCTTTATTGTTTTACCTAGTAAATCATTGACCAGTTAAAGTTCTCAAATACTATTGAAAAATAAATAAAATTTTATAAGACTTTTACAAACGAGTTATAATTATACATGTAAAAGATTTATAAAAAGAAAATGGGGGTTTATGTGGAAATTTTTTTTACGCATTCAAATGGATAATACCAGAGGATTACGAATATCTGACAAACATTCCAAAACATGACAATTAGACATCCTCAAGAACATATTTTATAATAACAATAAAACAAATTACGTAGTTTTTAAATCAATGTATTATTGGTGGACAGTTTTCTATATGGCACTGTTACTGTATCTTCTTACATTTTAATTGATGTATATGGTAAGCAACTTATTGCATTACTTCGAGTTGAAACAGATTAACGTTTCACTAGTACTTTTGCAAAGGTTTATAAAGACAAATTATGGTGTTCCAAACACTTTTGAACATTTCAGTATCATCATGGCATGTCAACTGTATATATTATATATACTACAAAGTTGGTCGTTGTTTGCCAGTTGATTTTTAGTTGTATTTGGCTTTGAACTAGCTTTCAGTAGCTTTGGGTACTCGTTTATTAGAGGTTTATGTTTATTATTTTTATTTGCGCTTTGTACCGATCTATTGAGGCTACAATGTGGTTTCGACACATACATGTGTCCATCCAAAGGCTGGAAATTGTTATTCAATTGTTGCTATTAGTTCCCGTCTGTTTTTATCAAAACAACATTATTACAAAATTATACCGTTTATGTTTTTGTATATTCGTTTTCCATTCTTCAAATATCGTGGAATGCGAGGATTTCGTGATTTGTCAAAGTCTGCGTACAACATGTTCAACCTCTCAGACATTTGTATTTCATTTACCAAGTTATTTCGTGGTTCACCTGTACAAACGAAACCTATGAAACTAGTATCCAACGAATAATAATGATACACAGTGATAGTTATCATATTAAAAGCATTCCAGAAATATTAAAATATTCTATTACAATAAAGAGAACAAAATGCTAATAGGTGTCACTAAATGCCAAACACAAGTACATACAGAAACATTTACAAAATTAAAGCTCATACGTCTGAGCTAAAACATAAAATACAAAAAAACACTGATTTGCATCTTCCATGTTTTGTTTGTCAAATGATTTTCTTCCAGGCGGTAATAGAACAGACGTCGTACAAGGTATGTGTCTTTCACTGATATTATAGATTATTACATGGCATTTTTCATATCAGATGTATTATCAGCCCAAGGTTCAATAGCAGCACAAGAGCTAACATCCCATATGCTTCGAAACATAATTGTTTTGTACCCTACTTTAATTATATGTTTTTCACTGAAAACGTACCTGTACCATGGAGGTGTATTTTCGGGAATGTGCCGAGTATTTATGGAATGCCGTGTGATAACGTTATGGAAAGGCATTTGATAATAATCGAAGCATATGATATTTTTTTTCATATCAGCCCGCTAAATACCATTTCAGAAAAATATTTAACTCAATTAAATTTAATGCTGTTATCATACTTTAATAATTAAATGTTATTTGCCTTGAGTACATTATAATTTTGTATTTTGACATATTAGTTTCAATTAGATAGTAACACATGTATATGTTATTGTGCACTGGAGAAATTACACAGGTTTGTAATAATGTGAAACTACTTGAAATAAATGAATCATGATTTATTGTTAAATAATCAGGAAAACGCAAATTCAAATAACAAATACATGAAAACTTTACCAGAGACTGTTCAATGATCATTTTAATATATGAATAATTCTGTGGTTAACTTATAGGAGTCAGACTTGTAGGCGGTTTTAAACAATTGGAAGGTCGTGTAGAGTTAAAGGTTCATGGTCAGTGGAGTACCATATGTGGATATAGTACTGATTTTGATATACGTGATGCAAAAGTAATATGCAAAATGGCTAGAATTTCCACCTCTGAGTAAGTTTTTTTTACATTATCTGCCTTCGTCCTAACAATACTTGAGAGTTTATGTACGCGTTCATTAGACATAAACGACACATTATTTAATATTAAATTGATCCAATGTATTTCAACAAAGGACATTATTTTCACAAGTATGTCTCTTAAAAAGCTCATTTTCATCTTATTTCAAACATTGATGCAAATTTTATGATTTTGTGTATCATATGCATGACTATTGTATTCTGTAGAAAAAACGGGAAACGAAATCCATCACCTACATAAATGCATGGAGCATATTAGTGAACGTTTGATGATTTTTCTTACAATATAAAAAAGAAGTGGAATGATTGCCAATGAAATAGAGACCAAATGATACAGAAATTAACAATTGTAGGTCACCGTATAACCTTCAACAATGAACAAAGCCCATACCGCATAGTCAACGATAAAAGTCTCCGAAATAAAAAAAAAGTCAAACAATTCAAACTTAAAAGTCACACCGAGAACTTTATGTAAACAAAAAACGGTTGATAGCTAAATTTGTATTTTCAAGGAAGGTACAAGTGTTTCCAAACGCTTACTTTGGACGAGGTACAGGACCTGTTTTATTGAGTGGTTTGACCTGTGCTGGACACGAGGATAACATCGATAGTTGTGGATCCAATGGCTGGTACAAAACTAGCAGCTATTGTGGACATCAGTATGATTTGGGTGTATCATATCCTGGTAATAACTTTTAATATCTAACACAAAATGTATCATTTTAAATTTTTTAACTGAAATAGTTTAAAATCAGTAAAAACATAAAAACCATTTGATTTCCAAAATCATATGATTAAAATATATGTTTGTTAGGTAAAAAGGCCAATACTTAGTGTTTAACCAATATTTCACTCTTAAACTTGTAGATAACTACAAAACGCGAACTGCTAATTAGACAAGACATACTGAATTATATGTCTAAAATTCCTTATTTTTTTTACAGATGATAATCCATTCGGATGAAGAGACATTTTTGCATCAAAGTAGTATTTTTTAAAATGCAAATATAGACAATAAAAATATAATACAAATCTGTAAATGTTTTTCAAGCATGGACCAACACTTGGTTTTGTGTGTGAAGCAAGGGAGAAAAACTGTGATTTGTGATTAGTGAAAAAGTGGTAGCTTGAAAATAACCATTAATAAGTCTTAGATGGAACAGAGTAGTGCATTTATAATCAGATTGATTAATTCATGTATCAAAACACGTTTGGTTAAAAATAAGAAGTAAAAAACAAATACCCAAAGTACAAAAAAGATACTTGCTAATCCTCTAGTCATTCAAAATAGATTTGTTAATCTAGGCCTTTCAAAAGCAAATTTTTAGTTCAAAGAAGGACCTGCTTAACATTGAGGTTGACTGCTATTAAACTGTATTTCAATATATTAACTTAAAATGAAAGCATCAGTCTAAACAAAAATGCAAAAGATACCAATCAGTTGTTGAATCAAGTCGAAAGCAAGCAGAAAATGACCTGGTAGAAAAAAAAGAAAAATCACCAAATAAACAAAAGCAGCTTTCAGTTATCTATGTTGTGATGGATATACTGTTGTTTGTCTTTTGGTCGTTTTTTCATATGGCTTTATTCCTGTGATGTCTTTAAAGCTCTTTTACACAATAGGCAACAATAAATTGTATGTGTGCCAATACTATCAATAACGAGTCATTGAATTATATAGTTTACAATTTGTTTTTAATTATGACAGCAATAAAAATGTCGAAATAAGCTACTTCAATGGATGTTGGATATGAAAAAGAGTAAAATAACAAAAATACCGAATTCCGTGGAAAATTCAAAACGAAAACGGCAAAATTAAAATCTCTAACGAATGGATAAAAACTTTCATATTCCTATACATTTTCCCAAGTATTTTCTCATGTTGGAAAAAGGTGGATTAAACTTGATTTTATAGCTCGCCTAGCCTCTAACTTGTATTACAGTTGCATAAAATTCTATTATATTGACCCCGATGTGTGAACCAAATAAACAGAAATAATAGATTAAAATAAATAGGTACAGCAGTCATTATATATTATAATTTGAGTCACTCTATGATTAACATTTTGTAACAAAGAAACACAACGAGAAATGATTTAAATTTAGTATTAAATTCATGTTTTTTATTCGTTGTGTTTAGCAAATTTGAAGTAGTATCCTGACATTGCGAGTTCTATCCGATATTATTTATGTGTGCAATATTTTTTTTAGATGTATTAAAGTTTATTTTTTGTTTATTTTTTTCTCAGTATGTTTGGAGTTTACTTTATTAAGCCATTCTTTTTTTTTTAATTGTTTTACATTTAATTGTGTTTTTGCGGCTTTAACAGTTTACAGTATATATTTTGCTCATTGTCGCTGTTTAGTCACTGATAGAGGATTGATTCATTTGCTACATGTGTCAATACCAATACGAAAACGTGATGCAAACTTTATTTTAGATAATACTTTCAAATACAAACTATAGTCACACTTACGCAAGAAAATAATACATGGTCTTTTCTTCAAAGAAAAAACACGTGCATTTTCCATAGATCCCTTTTGGTGAAATACAGTTGATGGTTGATTAATTGATTGTTATTCGTATTTATTAAATCGTGATAGAACAAAATACTGAAGACACAGAGAGGTTAAAATAATGACTTTCAAAATATAAGTTTCGACTTTTAAATGAACTTAGTTCTTGTACAAATACATAGTTCCAACAGTATCTTATCATCCAGAAAAGGCGACAACTTTTTAACGAATATCTTCCGTCCGCGTCAATCCAACGCCTGATCTCTGTCGGGTCATTTTTGGTAGAATGGGGACGCTGCCGGACAGATTGTGTCATTTTGTATCATGCGAAAGAGATAAATCGGATAAGAATCGGTTTGAGAACTGGACATTATAGACATTACTCGGCATGAAACGACAGAATTTAGACCCTTTCTGAACAATATCTGGGGTCTGTTGTTCAACTTGTCGTTAAATTAAACGAGTTGTTGAATTTTACTAATCACTGCGTTAAATTTAATCAGTACATTATCATGTTGTTCAACTTGTCGTTAAATTTAATAAGTCGTTTAAAATTGTCAAAGTGTCGTTATATTTAATCGACCTCATTGAGGTTGATTAAATTTTTATCAGTTGATTAACCTCAATCTAAGATGGCTGTCAATGTTTTGTTTCAACCACCTGTTGTAAGAAGAGAGCGACATGTTCGCGGTTTTAACCCTCTAGAAAGGAAATTTTCTGATGAGGAGCTAAGGCAGAGATATATAATTGGCAGAAAGACCATTGGGTACCTGTCAGATTTAATGAGAGGGAATCTGTAGCGTGGGACACACAATGAGACAGCCCTTTCAGTGGAACAACAGGTTATGATTGCCTTGAGGTTTTATGGAAGTGGATCACACTTGCAAGTAGTTGGGGACACGATGGGATTTGACAAATCAACTGTGTCTCGGGTGATTGACCGTGTGACGGATTCATTAGTTGCCAGGAAGGATGATTTCATATCGTGGCCAAATAATCAGTGGAAGAACGTGGTAAGGGCTGGGTTTTATGAAAAGGCTGGTTTTCCAAACGTGGTTGGGTGCATTGATTGGACTCACATAGGAATTACTGGGCCTAGCATTGATGAACCAGCATTTGTTAACCGAAAGGGGTTCCACAGCATCAACGTACAAGCCATTTATGACAATGAAGGTAATTTAAAACTGTATTATACCTATTTTACGTTTACAACATGCTTTGTGTGCGACCTTTTTCTTGACATCTGCAATCGTCCTTGAACATATACATGGCTGGTTTTCTGTTGAACTGGTTTTCAGCTAATTTGAAAATCGATAAAAAAAAAAGACAACTCAATCTTGTCATATATACTTTCTATTGGATCCGTAGAATCATTGCGTTTTACCAGAGACATATATACACATATGTGTCTCTGTTTTTACCGTTTCACTTTTAAATATGCTGGATCAAGTGAACTGCTCAGAGTTTATAAACATAAATTTATTGATCAAAACAGTTATAAAGATTTGCCAATCCTGCCCTTATCTGCTTTAAGTAGAATTTGGTCAGACTTATAAACTTTGAAACGCTCACAAATAGTGTGCCTCATGTAGTTTGAAGACATTATGGATCTACCTCTAAATGTTTCTGTGAGAAGACCCCTCCCCCCCAAAAAAAAACATACAAAAAAACACAAAACAAAATAAGTGTCCAATCTGTCATCCAAATATCAAGTTCGACTCCCCCCATTCTTTTCGGTTGGGAAATAGTGACCAATCCTTTAATAAGCCAGTCATTGTTCAATACATTTTTTTTTAAATGTTAAGGGAGCATATAACTTCGATCCCGATGTATTGTTTATCTGAATTGTTTATACTATACATATTTTGTTTTCATCACATTGTCGCTTACAATTCGACCAATATTTTAATGACTCGAACTATAATGGACAAACTATATGCATGCACATAAACGAAGGTGTGGTAATGATTGTTAATGGGACAACTCTCCACAAGAATTTAAATGACACAGAAATAAACAGCTATGGGTCACCATACTTATTCACAATTATTGATTTGCTTTGCCTTGACAAATGAATTATGGAATTACTTTTTTCCTTTTTTTAATTATCATATTTTTGTTAAAAGGTAAATTCACCAACATCAGTGCTATATGGCCAAGCTCAGCACATGATTCTCATGTTTTCAGAACCTCAGCCTTAGGACAAGCTCTTGAGGGATATCAAGGAATTGGACAAGGTGTATTGTTAGGAGACAGTGGCTATCCCTGCAGACAGTTTTTGCTGACACCATACAGACAATCAGTTGCTGGTAGAGGTCAAGCAAGGTTTAGCAGAAGACATTGCTCAACAAGGTCAACAATAGAAAGGACATTTGGAATATGGAAAAAGCGCTTTCACATTCTAGGATCAGAGGTACAATTAATTCTTTACAAATAATCACAGTAGTAATATGAATATTTGACATGGTGTATGCTCTTATATTTTAAAAGTTATGTTGTTTTTTTTCTTGTGGGACTGCTGTCTACTAAATCTTTCATTAGTACATTTTTCGATTTCTCTTAATTCCGGTTAAGGTATTCATAATTGTCCCCTTCTCTGTCGGGGCCTTTAGAGCCTACTATACGCGGGTTTGTTTTGCTGACCATAGTATGGTTGCCTATAATTGCTTACATCCACTTCATTTCAACTTTGCAGGATACATACATTTTAGTTATAAAATTAGCAATCACACCAAATCTCCTCATTTTTATTACGTAAAAAAACTGAAAAATCAGTTGTATATTAAAGGGCTGATCAAGCTGACCTTAGAAACACGTTAAATATCAAGCCAGGACAAGAACACAATGATCCACAATTCATCACACAGATTATACAGATAACAGGGATCCAGTTGGAAAATTGGTAATGTTAGTTCGGTAACTTTATGTAGTCATGTTGGGGTATTTGCTCCAAGTTAGTCATTACTGTAACATTATTAAATCCTGAATATAACAGTACATAATCAGTTGGACTGTTTGTTGAGCTTCCTGCCTGATTTGGACCCTTTTTAAATTAAATTATAGTGTTTTCGTAATAGATTTACTTAATCTCAGACTTATTCATGAGCAACGTTAATTTATGCTACATACAAATAGTATTTCTGTCACACTTTAAAATAAATGTTTTTAAATTATATTCCAGATCCGAATGAAACCTGATAAAGCTTGCCGAATCATCATTGCTTGTGGTATTCTGCACAAAATTGCCATAATGAGGAATGAACCTGAAGTTGAAGAAGAACAATTGATTGACAATCAACCTCAGATGCCACCCTATAATGGTTCACAGGACGGAAAAGGCACACGGGACCATTTTGCTACCACTTTTTTTGCCTAATAAATTGCATGTTTTTATTTTTCCATATTTTCATACATTGTCTTTCATTAAAAAAAGGAGGAAATTTGAAAATAGTAACAGATCTTTATATGATCACTTTGACAATCTGTTGAGAGAGGAAGTGTGCATTTTCGGCTTCAATATTGGTATAGTAAATGATGAGCAGTTAGTCGCCTATGAAATCAAAAACCCAGTAGCCAGGCAACTGTACTTCAGTATAAGAATAAGAATATGTGGTATGATTGCCAATTAATTATATCAATTACCATATGGAAAAAAATAAATTATTTAAATGCCCCAAAAAAAGGCACAAGCCATGGCCGACAGTGCAAGGACTGTATAGCTAGCCAAGATCATTAAAAACTTTTTGATTCATGTATCACTTATTATTCTTTGAATGATGGAGTTGCATTAGGTGTGGCTAAATTGTAATTACTGGTCTATTTTCTTTTACATAGGAGTGTGCACACAAAATGAATTTGTTGGCCTCATAGTAATTTCTGAAATACAAATCAACAATATAAAAATAAATTTAATACATTTAATACATAGAGGCAAGTGCCTGGGAAAGTGTAAGCGGTTCTGAATTGCCACCCACTAACTTCTGTAAGAGCTCAATTTGAAGTTCCAGTTTGTTCTTTTCTAGGACCATTTGAATTTTATGCTTCTCTTGAATCTCTATTTTACCTTGCAGTGCACGATACTGCATGTCGTATATATCCTGCACTGTTACCTTTTTTCAAAGGTGTTCTCACTGTCTTACAAATAATGAAAAAAATGAATTCTGTAAAAGATCGAATAATTTTACAACTCTTTTTATTGATCGATTCAAAGGCATAGTTCAATCAAATAGCTACTCACAACTCCGGGTCAACTTACTACATCTGTATATATACAAATTTATTGGACGTGCCAGTCAGAATATGTCACGTTTTCCGGCTTGAAATATGTGAATAGGTGGGGCCTGTCAGAAATATATGAAAAGGTAAAAAAAGTTCCAATTACTTGTATACTAAGAAGCGCAGTCTGAGACTCATTTTCACATCAGAAAAGTCTCGCCGTAAATTAAATGAACACTACATACAGAATCTTAGCCCTTATTTACTTGGTGGATCCAGAAATTTTCACAAAAGGGGGCCCACTCCAGTCATGTTTTAGTAATTCTCTAAATTACCATCCAAATTTTTCCCACAGAAGCGGGGCCCTCCCCCCCCCAAAAAAAAATATGCCTCTAAAATATTCCCCTTTTCCAACAGAACAGAAACCCAACAAAAAAGTATTGGACTCCCCCCCCTCCCACACTTATTTCTAAAGGTGCTG